>NW_022334374.1:649922-978577 GCF_002776525.5 Piliocolobus tephrosceles | reverse complement strand
AGGCGTCACGCTACCTGACTTCAAACTATACTACAAGGCTACAGTAATCAAAACAGCATGGTACTGGTACCAAAACAGAGATATAGACCAATGGAATAGAACGGAGCCTTCAGAAATAATGCCACACATCTACAACCATCTGATCTTTGACAAACCTGACAAAAACAAGAAATGGGGAAAGGATTCCCTATTTAATAAATGCTGCTGGGAAAATTGGCTAGCCATAAGTAGAAAGCTGAAACTGGATCCTTTCCTTACTCCTTATACGAAGATTAATTCAAGATGGATTAGAGACTTAAATGTTAGACCTAATACCATGAAACCCCTAGAGGAAAATCTAGGTAGTACCATTCAGGACATAGGCATGGGCAAGGACTTCATGTCTAAAACACCAAAAGTGACGGCAGCAAAAGCCAAAATTGACAAATGGGATCTCATTAAACTAAAGAGCTTCTGCACAGCAAAAGAAACTACCATCAGAGTGAATAGGCAACCTACAGAATGGGAGAAAATTTTTGCAATCTACTCATCTGACAAAGGGCTAATTTCCAGAATCTACAAAGAACTCAAACAAATATACAAGAAAAAAACAAACAACCCCATCCAAAAGTGGGGAAAGGATATGAAGAGACATTTCTCAAAAGAAGACATTCATACAGCCAACAGACACATGAAAAAATGCTCATCATCACTGGCCATCAGAGAAATGCAAATCAAAACCACAATGAGATACCATCTCACAGCAGTTAGAATGACAATCATTAAAAAATCAGGAAACAACAGGTGCTGGAGAGGATGTGGAGAAATAGGAACACTTTTACACTGTTGTTGGGATTGTAAACTAGTTCAACCATTGTGGAAAACAGTATGGCGATTCCTCAAGGATCTAGAACTAGATGTACCATATGACCCAGCCATCTCACTGCTGGGTATATACCCAAAGGATTATAAATTATGCTAGTACAAAGATACATGCACACGTATGTTTATTGCAGCACTATTCACAATAGCAAAGACTTGGAATCAACCCAAATGTCCATCAGTGACAGACTGGATTAAGAAAATGTGGCACATAAACACCATGGAATACTATGCAGCCATAAAAAAGGATGAGTTTGCGTCCTTTGTAGGGACATGGATGCAGCTGGAAACCATCATTCTTAGCAAACTATCACAAGGAGAGAAAACCAAACACCGTATGTTCTCACTCATAGGTGGGAACTGAACAATGAGCTCACTTGGACTCGGGAAGGGGAACATCACACACTGGGGCCTATCATGGGGGGGAGGGGGGAGGGATTGCATTGGGGAGTTATACCTGATATAAATGATGAATTGATGGGTGCTGACGAGTTGATGTGTGCAGCACACCAACATGGCACAAGTATACATATGTAACAAACCTGCACGTTATGCACATGTTCCGTAGAACTTAAAGTATAATAAAAAAAAAAAGAAAAAAAAAAAGGAAACATCTTCAGACAAAAATTCGAAAGAAGCTTTCTGAGAAACTGCTTTGTGATGTTTACACTCATCCCACAGAGTTAAACATTTCTTTGAATTCAACTGTTTGCAAACACTGTTTTCTCCATTCTGTGAATGGACATCTGAGATCTCTTTGAAGCCAGTGGCAAAAATGCGAGAATACCAGGATAAAACCCAGAAGGAAGCACTCTGAGAAACCACTTTGTGATGTGTGCATTAATCTCAGAATTAAACCTTTCTTTTTATTCAGCAGTTTGGAAACACATTTTTTTTTTTTTTTTTTTTTTTTTTTTTTTACAATCTTTGAAGCGATAGTTGGGAGCACATTGAGGCCTATGGTGAAATAGGAAACATTTTCAGATTAAAACTAGAAATATGCTTTCTGAGAAACTACTTTGTGATACGTACATTCATCTCACAGAGATAAAACTTTCTTTGTATTCAACAGTTTGGATACACTCTTTTTGTCTATTCTGAGAATGGAGATATGGGAGCTTGTTTAGCCCAATGACAAAAAAGTGAATATCCCAGGATAAAAACTATAAGGAAACTATCTGATAAACTGCCTTGTGATTTGTGCATTCACCAAGCAGAAGTAAAACTTTCTTTTCATTCAGCAGTTTGTAAACACTGTTTTGGAAGTGTCTGTCACAGGGTATTCAGTAGCACATTGAGGCCTATGGTGGAAAAGGAAACGTCTTTGGATAAAAACCAGTAAGAAGCTTTCTGAGAAACTGCTTTCTGATGTGTGCATTCATCTGACAGAGTTAAACCATTCTTTCAATTTAGCAGTTTGGAAACACTGCTTTTGTCCATTGTGTGAATGGACATTTCATAGCTCATTGAGGCCAATATTGAAGTAACGAATATCCCACGATAAAAACTAGAAGAAAACTATCTGAGACACCACTTTGTGATGTGTGCATTTACTTCTCACTTTCCTTTCATTCATCAGTTTGGAAACACCATTTTTGTAGAATCAGAGAAGAGGTATATGGGAGTACAAGGGGGAATATTGTGAAAAAGGAATCATCTTCAGATAAATACTAGAAAGAAGTGTTCTGAGAAACTTCTTTGTGATGTGTGCATTCACCCCACAGAGTTAAACCTTTCTTTGGATTCAGCAGTGTGGAAATGCTGAATTTGTCCATTTTGTGGATAGGCATTGGGGAGCTCATTGAGGCTAATGCCAAAAAAGCAAATATCCCAGGATAGAAACTAGAAGAACTAGAAGAACGCTATCTGAGAAAACACTTTGTGACGTGTGCATTCATTGGGGAGAGTTAAAAGTTTGTTTGGATGCAGCAGTTTGGAAACATTATATTTCTCCATTCTGCAAATGGACATTTCCAAGCTCATTTAGGCCAAAGGTGAAAAAGCCGACATCCCAGGATAAAAACTAGATAGAAGCTATCTGAGAAACTGCATGTGATGTGTGCATTAATCTGGGAGAGTTAAAACTTTCTATTCATTCAGCAGTTTGGAAACTGTTTTTGTAGAACAGGTGAAGGGATATTTGGGAGCACATTGATCCCTATGATGAAAAATGAAACATCTTCAGATAAAAGCTAGTAAGAAACTTTGTGAGAAACTGCTTTGTGATGTGTGCATTCATCTCACAGATATAAATCTTTCTTTGAATTGAGCAGTTTGGGAACATTGTTGTTGTCCATTCTGGTAATGGACATTTTGTAGCTGATAGAGGCCAAGGGCAATAAAGTGAACATTCCTAGATAAAAACAAGCAGGAAGCTCTCTGAGGAACCGCTTTGTGATGTGTGCATTCACCTCACATAGTTTCCATTCAGCAGTTTGAAAACACTGTTTTTACAGAGTCTGCGAAGGGATATTTGGGATCTCATTGAGGACTAAGGTGAAAAAGGACACATCTTCAGATAAAAACAGGAAAGAAGCTGTCTGAGAAACTGCTTTGTTATGTGTGCTTTCATCTCACTGAGGAAAATCTTTGCTTGAGTTCAGCAGTTTGGAAACACTGTTTTTGTCCATTCTAGAATGGACTTTTGGGAGCTCATTGAGGCCAATGGCAAAAAAGGTAATACCAAGTATAAAAACTAGAAGGAGGCCATCTGAGAAACTGCTTTGTGATGTGTGCATTCAGATCACAGTGTTCTAGCTTTATTTTCATGCATTAATTTGGAAACACTGTTTTTGTCTCTTCTGCCAATGGACATTGGAGAGCTCTTCGAGGCCAATAGTGAAAATGTAAATATCCCAGGATATAAACTAGAAGGAAGTTATCTTAGAAACCATTTTGTTATGTGTGCATTCATTGAGAAGAGTTAACCCTTTCTTTTCATTCAGCAATATATAAACACTGTTTTTGTAGAACCTGTGAAGGGATATATGGGAGCGTATTGAGTCCTATGGTGAGAAATGAAACATATTCACATAAAAACAATGAAGAAGCTTTCTGAGAAACTGCTTTATGAGGAGTGTATTCATCTCACAGAGTTACAGATTTCTTTGGATTCGGCAGGTTGGAAACACTGTTTTTGTCCATTCTGCATTTGGACATTTTGGTTCTCATTTAGGCCAGTGGCGGAAAAGGGAATATCACAGGATAAAAACTGGAAAACAGCTATCTGAGAAACAATCGTTTTAAAATGTGTGTATTAACCTCACAGTGTTAAACCTTTCTTTTCATTCATCAGTTTGGAATCAGTTTTTAGAGAATCAGCAAAGGGATATTTCAGATCGCATTTAGGCCAATGATGAAAAAGGAAACGTCTTCACAAAAACCAGAAAGAAGCTTTCTGATAAACTGCTTTGTGATGTGTGCATTCATCTCAGATAGTTAAACCCTTCTTTGTATTCAGCATTTTGGAAACACTGTTTTTGTGCTTTCTGCGAATGGGCATTTGAGACCTCATTGAGGACAAGGGTGAAAAGGGAATATCCCAGGATAAAAACTAAAAGTAAGGTATCTTAGAAACCATTTTGTGATGTGTGCATTCATCTCACAGAGTTCAACTTTTCTTTTCATTGAACAGTTTGCAAACATTCTTTTTGTAGAAAATGTGAAAGCATATCTCGGAGCCCAATGAGACCTATGGTGAAATGGAAACATCTTGACATGAAAACTAGAAAAAATCTTTCTGAGAAACTGCTTTTGATGTGTACATTCATCTCACAGAGTTAACCTTTCTCTGGATTCAGCAGTTTGGAAACACTGGTTCTGTCCATTCTGCGTTTGGACATTTGGGTGCTCTTTGTGGCCAATGGTGAAAAAGCAAATATCCCAGAATAAAAACTAGAAGGAGGATATCTGAGAAACCAGTTTGTGATGTGTGCATTCATAGCACAGAGTTAAGCTTTTCTTTCCATTCAACAGTTTGAAAACACAGTTTGTGTAGAATCTGCGAAGGGATATTTGGGAGTGCATTGAGGCCTACACTGAAAAAGGAATCACCTTCAGATAAAAACTGGAAGAAAGCTTTCTAAGAAACTCCTTTGGGATGTGTGAATTTATCTCACAGAGTTAAGCATTTCTTCGGATTCAGCAGTTTGGAAACACTGTTTTTGTCCATTCTGTCAATGGACATTTCAGAGCTCATTGAGGCCAAAGGTGAAAAAGTGAATATTCCAAGATAAAACATCTTCAGATAAAAACGAGGATGAAGCTTTCTGAGAAACTGCTTTTTGATGTGTGCATTCATCTCACAGAGTTAACCTTTCTCTGGATTCAGCAGTTTGGAAACACTGTTTTTGTCCATTGTGGCAATGGACATTTTGGAGTTCATTGAGGCCAAAAGTGAAAAGGGCAATATTTCAAGACAAAAACTAGGAGGAACCTATCTGAGAAACCACTTTGCGATGTGTGCATTTATCTGACAGATTTAAAATTTTCTTTTCATTCAGAAGTTTGAAAACCCTGCTTCTATAGAATGTATGAAGAGATATATGGGAATGCTTTGGGGTCTATGGTGAAAAGGGAAACATTTTCAGATAAAAACTAGAAAAAAACTTTCTGAGAAACTGCTTTGTGATGTGTGCATTCAATTCACAGAGTTAAACCTTTCCTTGGACGCAACAGTTTGGAAAATCTGGTTTTGTTCTTTCTGGAAATGTACATTTTCGAGTTCATTGAGGCCAATGTCGAAAAAGAGCATATACCAGGATAGAAACTTGAAAAGAGCTATCTGAGAAAATGCTTTATGATATATACATTCATCTCACAGACCTAAACATTTCTTTTGATTAAGCAGTTTGGAAACAGTGTTTTTGTCAAAACTGCAATGGAATATTTAGGAGTATAGTGAGGCCTATGGTGAAAAAGGAATTTCAAATAAAAACTAGAAAGAAGCTTTCTGAGAAACTGCTTTGTGATATATTCAGTCATCCCACAAATTGGAATTTTTTTTTTTGATTCAGCAGTGTGGAAACTCTGTTTTTGTGCATTCTGCCAATTTACATTTGGAACTCACTGAGGCCATATGCAAAAAACGAATATCCCAGGATAAAAACTAACAGGAATCTATCTGAGAGACTGCTTTGTAATGTGTGCATTCATCTCACAAAGTTAAAACTTTCTTTTTATTCAGCTGTTTGGAAACACTGTTTTCATAGAATCAGTGAAAGAATATTTGGGAGTGCTTTGAGGCCCATAGTGAAAAAGGAAACATCTTCTCAAAAAACTAGAAAGAAGCTTTCTCAGAAACTGTTTTGTCATTTGTGCATTCATCTCAAAGAGTTAAAAGTCTTTGGATTCAGCAGTTTGGCAACAATGTTTCTGTTGATTCTGTGAGTGGACATTTGGGAGATCATTGAGGCCAATGGTGAAAAAAGGAATACCCAAGGATGAAAACTAGAAGGTAGTTATCTGGAAACCATTTTGTGATGTGTGCATTCATCTCGTAGAGTTAAAACTTTCTTTTCATTCAGCAGTTTGGAAACCCTGTTTTTGTCCATTCTGTGAACGAGCATTTCATAGCTCATTTAGGCCAATGGGAAAAAAGCAAATATCCCAGGAAAAAAACTAGAAGAAAGATATCTGAGAAACTGCTTTGTTGTGTGTGCATTGATCATTCAGAGTTAAACCTTTCTTTTCATTCAGCAGTTTGGAAACACAGTTTTTGTAGAATCTGCAAAGGGAAATTTGGGAGCGCATTGAGGCCTACCCTGAAAAAGGAAACACCTTCAGTCAAAAACTAGAAGAAAGCTTTTCTGCTTTGTGATGTGTGAATTCATCTCAGCGAGTTAAACCTTTCTTTAGATTCAGCAGTTTGGAAACACTGTTTTTGTCCATTCTGTCAAAGGTGAAAAAGGGAATAATCAAAGATAAAAACTAGAAGGAAGTTATCTGAGAAACTGCTTTATGATGTGTGCATTCATCCCACAGCAATTAACATTAATTTTCATTCAGCAGTTTGGAAACACTGTTTTTGTTGTATCTGCAAAGGGATATTTGGGAGTGCTTTCAGGCTTATGGTGAAAAAGGAAACAACTTCTCAAAAAACTAGAAAGAAGCTTTCTAAGAAACTGCTTTGTGATGCATGCAATAATCTCACAGAGTTAAACCTTTCTTTAAATTCAGCAGTTTGCAAACACTGTTTTTGTTTATTGTGCAAATGGACATTTGGAAACTCATTGAGGCCAAAGGTGAAAAATATCCCAAGATAAAAACAAGAAGGAAGCTATCTGAGCAACCCCTTTTTGATGTGAGCATTCTTCTCGTGGAATTAAATATTTCTCTTCATTCAGCAGTTTGGAAACACTGTTTTCATGGAATCTGCAGAGATATTTGGGTTCGCATTGAGGCCTCTGGTGAAAAAGGAAACATGTTCAGATAAAAACAAGAAAGAAGGGTTCTGAGTAACTGCTTTGTGATGTATGCATTCATTTGGATTCAGCAGTTTGGAAATACTGTTTGTATCCATTTTTCAAATGGACATTATGAAGCTCATAGAGCCATTGCTGAAAAACCAAATATTCCAAGATAAAAACTAGAAGGACGCTATCTCAGAAACCACTTCATGATGTGTGCATCCATCACACAGAGTTAAACCTTTCTTTTCATTTAGCAGTTTGAAAACACGGTTCTTGTAGAATCTGCAAAAGGATGTGTGGGAGCGCATTGAGTCCTAAGGTGAAAAAGGAAACATCTTCAGATAAACGCTAGAAAGAATCTTTCTGAGAAACTGTTGGTGAATGGGCATTCAACTCTCAGATTTAAACCTTTCATTAGATTAAGGAATATGGAAACATGGTTTTTGTTCATTGTGCGAATGGACATTTGGGAGCTAATTGATGCAGTGGTGAAAAAGCAAATACCACAGGATAAAAACTATAAGAAAGTTATCTGAGAAGCCACTTTGTGATGTGTGTTTTCATCTCACAGAGCTAAACCTTTCTTTTTATTCAACAGTTTGGAAACACTCTTTTTGCAGAAACTGTGAAGGGATATTTGGGAGCCCATTGAGGCCTATGGTGAAAAAGGAAACAACTTCAGGTAAAACTGGTAGCAACCATTCTGAGAAACTGTTTTATGATGTGTACATTCATCTCCCAGAGTTAAAACTTTCTTTTAATTCAGAAATTTGGAAAAACTTTTTTTTGTAGAATGTGTGAAGGAATTTTGGGAGCACATTGAGGCCCATCATGAAAAATGAAACATCTTGAGAAGAAAACAAGAAAGAAGCTTTCGGATAAACTGGTTGCTGTCACCTGCATTCATCTCACACAGTTAAACCTTCCTTTGGGTTCAGTGGTTTGAATCATTGTTTTGAGTATTCTGTGATTGGACATTTGGAAACTCATTGAGGCCACTGGCGAAAAAGCGAATATACCAGGATAAAATTAGAAGGAAGGTATCTAAGAAATTTCTTTGTGATGTTTGCATTCATTGCTCAGAGTTAAATCTTTCTTTTCATTCAGCAATTTGGAAATACTGTTTTTGTTTAACCTATGAAGGGATATTTGGTGGTGCATGTAGCCTGTAGTGAAAAAGGAAACATCTTCAGATAAAAATAAGAAAGAATCTTTCTGAGAAACTGCTTTTTGATGTGTGCATTCATCTCACACAGTTAAAACTCTCTTTGTATTCAGCAGTTTGGAAACACTGTTTTTAACCATTCAGCGAATGGACATTTGTGAGCTCATTGAGGACAAAGGTGAAAAAGAGAATATCCCAGAAAAAAAATTAGAAGGAAGCTATCTGAGAAACCACATTGTGACGTGAGCATTCACCTAGCCAAGGTAAACCTTTCTTTTAATTCTGCAGATAGGAAAAACTGATTCTGTAGAATTTGCAAAGGGATATTTGGGACCGCATTGAGGCCTATGGTGGAAAAGAAAACATCTTCAGATTAAAACAAGAAAGAAGCATTCTGAGAAACTACTTTGCAATGTGAGCATTCATCTCACAGAGTTAAACCTTTATTTGGTTACAGCAGTTTGGAAACACTCTTTTTAACCATTCAGAGAACAGACATTTGGGAGCTCATCAAGGCCAAAGGCTATAATGTGAATATCTCTGGATAAAAGCTAGAAGGAAGCTATATGAGAAAATGCTTTCTGATGTGTGAATTCATTTCACAGAGATAAAACTTTATTTTCATTTAGCAGTTTGAAAACACTGTTTTTGTAGAATCTGTGAATTGATATTTGGGAGCACATTGAGGCCTATGGTGAATAAGGAAACATCTTCAGATTAAAACAAGACATAATTTTTTGAGAAACTTCTTTGTGATATGTACATACATCTCAGAATGTTAAATATTTCCTTGGATTCAACGTTTGGAAAAATTGTTTTTGTCCATTCTGCAAATGGAAATTTGTGAAATGATTGAGGCCAAAGAGGAAAAATAGAATATCCCAGGATAAAAACTAGAAGGAATCTATCTGAGAAACCACTTTGTGATGTGTGCATTCATCTCAAAGAGTTAAACTATCTTTTCCTTCAACAGTTTGTAAACACTGTTTTGGGGGAATCTGTGAATGGATATTTAGGAGGGCATTGAGGCCTATGATGAAAAAGGAAATATCTGAATAAAAAATAGAAAGAAGCTTTCTGAGAAACTACTTTGTGATGTGAGAATTCATCTCACAGAGTTAAAACTGCCTCTGGTTTCCTTTTGTAGAAAGTGCAAAGCAATATTTGGGAGCGCATTGAGGCATAGGGTGAAAAAATAAACATCTCCACATAAAAACAAGCAAGAAACATTATGAGAAACTGGTTTTTGATGTGTACATTCACCTCACAGAGTTAAACGTGCCTTTGGATTCAGCAGTTTGGAAACACTGTTTTTATCCTTTCAGCGAGTGTACATTTGGGAGCTCATTGAAGCTAAACTAGTAGAAAGGTATGTGGGAATACCTCTTTCTGATGTGTGTATTCATTTCACAGAGTTAAACCTTTCTTTTATTTCCACTGTTTTTGTAGAATCTGCGAAGGGATATTTGAGAGCCCATTAAGGCTTTCAATGCAAAAGGAAATATCTGAGGATGAAAACTATAAAGAAGCTTTCTAAGAAACAGCTTTGTAAGGTGTGCAGTCTTCTCACAGATTTGAATGTTTCTTTGGATTCAGCAGTTTGAAAACACTGTTTTTTTTTTTTTCCATTCTGCAAATAAACATTTGGGAACTCATTGAGGCCAAAGGCAAAAACATGAATATCCCAGGACAAAACCTAGAAGGAGGCTATCTCAGAAACGCTGCATGATGGGTGCATTTATCTCATAGAACTAAACCTATCTTTTCATTCAGCACTTTGGAAAAACTGTTTTAGTAGAATGTGTGAAGGGATATTAGGGAACGCATTGATGCCTATGGTGAAAAAGAAACATCTTCAGATAAAAACAAGAAAGGAAGTTTCTGAGAAACTGCTTTGTGATATGTGCATTCATCTCACAGAGTTAAACATTACTATGGATTCAGCATTTTGAAAACATTCTTTTGTCTATTCTGCAATTGGACATTTTGAATTCATCAAGACCAATGGCAAAAAAGTCAATATACAAGGATAAAAACTAGAAAGAAACTATTTGGGAAATTGCTTTGTGATGTTAGCATCATTTTACAGAGTTACAACTTTCTTTCCATTCAGCAGTTTTGAAGCACTGTTCTTCTAGGTTCTGTGAAGAGATAATTGGGAGTGTATTGAGGTCTATGCTGAAAAAAGAAATATCTTTATATAAAAACTAAACAGAAGTTTTCTGTGAAACTGCTTTTTCATGTGTGCTTTCATCTCACAGAGTTAAACATTTCTTTGGATTCAGTAATTTGGAAAAATTATTTTTGTCCATTCTGTGAATGGACATTAGGAAGCTCCTTGAGGCTGAAAGCAAAACAGCGAATATCCCAGGATAAAAGCTAGAAGGAACGTCTCTGAGAAACTGCTTTGTGATGTGTGCATTCTTCTCGCTGAGTTAAACTTTTCTTTTCATTCAGCAGTTCAAAAACACTGTTTTTGTAGAATCTGCAGGGGGATATTTGGGATCACATTGAGGCCTACTGTGAAAAAGAAATGTCTTCAGCTAAAAACTATTAAGAAGCTTTCTGAGAAACTGCTTGGTGCTGTGAGCATTCATCTCACAGAGTTAAAACTGTCTCTGGTTTCAGCAGTTTGGAAAGACTGCTTTTGTCCATTCTGCAAATGGACATTTTGGAGCTCATTGAAGCCAAAGGTGAAAAAGGAAATATCTCAGGATAAAAACTAGAAGGAAGCTATCTAAGAAACTGCTTTGTGATGGGTGCATTCACTTCACAGATTTAAAACTTTCTTTTCATTCAGCAGTACGGAAACACTGTTTTTTTAGAACATGCAAAGATATATTTGGGAGCTCATTGAGGTGTGTGGTTGAAAAGGAAACATCTTCAGATAAAAATAAGAAAGAAGCATCTTGATAAACTGCTTTGTGATGTGTGTATGTATCTCACAGAGTTAAACATTTCTTTGGAGTCAGCAGTTTGGAAACACTGTGTTTGTCCATTGTGTGAATGGACATTTGAGAGATTATTGTGGACAATTGGTGAAAATGTGAATATCCCATGATGAAAACAAGAAGAAAGCTATCAGAGAAATCCTTTGTGATGTGAGCATTCATCTCTCAGAGTTAAATGTTCCTTTTCATTCAGCAGCTTGAAAACACCGTTTTTTAGAATCTGCAAAGGGTATTTTTGAGTCAACTGCAGTCTATGGTGAAAAGGGAAACATTTTCTGATAAAAATTAGAAAGAAGCTTTCTGAGAAACTGCTTTGTGAAGTGTGCATTTATCTCACAGAGTTAAACCTTTCTTTGGATTCAGCAGTTTGGAAACACTATTTTTCTCCATTCTGCGAATGGATATTTTGGAACTCATTGAGGCCAAAAGCAAAAAAGCGAATGTTTCAAGATAGAAACTGGAAGTTAGCCATCTGAGAAACCACTTTGTGATGTGTGCTTTAATCTCACCAAATAGAATCTTTGTTTTCTTTCAGCAGTTTACAAACACTGTTTTTGTATAATGTGCAAAGGGATATCTTAGAGTGCATTGAAGCCTGTTTTGATAAAGGAAGAACGTTCAGATAAAAACAAGAAAGAAGCTTTCTCAGAAACTGCTTGGTGATATGTGCACTCATCTCAAAGAATTAAAACTTTCTTTGGATTCATCAGTTTGTAAAAACCGTTTATGTCCATCCTGCAAGTGGACACTTGGGAGCTCATTGAGATCAATGGCAAAAAGTGAATATCCCACAATAAAAACAAGAAGGAAGCTATATGAGAAACTGCTTTGTGATGTGAGCATGAATCCTGTGGAGTTAAACATTTCTTTTCATTCAGCAGTTTGGAAACACTGTTTTTGTCCATTCTGCAAATGGAAATTTTGGAGCTCATTGAGGCCAATGACAAAAAAGCAAATATTACAGGATAAAAACTACAAGGAAGCTATCTGAGAAACTGCTTGGTGATGTGTGCATTCATCTTGCAGAGTAAACCTTTCTTTTCATTCAGCAGGTTGTAAATACTGTTTTTGTAGAATGTGTGAAAGGATAATTTTGAGAGCATTGAGGCCTATAGTGAAAAATAAAACATCTTCAGAAAAAAAATTAGTTAGAAGCTTTCTAAGAAACTGTTTTGTGATGTGTGTCTTCATCTCACAGAGTTAAACCTTTCTTTGGATTCAGAACTTTGGAGACACTGTTTTTGTCCATTGTGCAAAACGACATTTAAGAGGTCATTGAGGCCAATGGTGAAAAAGCGAGTATCCTAGGTTAAAAAGAAGAAGGAAGCTAACTGTGAAACCGATTTGTGCTGTGAGTGTTCATCTCATGGAGTTAAACCTTTCTTTTCATTCAGCAGTTTGGAAACACTGTTTTTGTAGAATGTCCACAGGGATATTTGGGAGCACATTGAGGCGTATGTTGAAAAAGTAAACATCTTCAGATGAAAACCAGAAAGAATATTACATTTCTGAGAAAATGCTTTGTGATGTGTGCCTTCATCTCACAGAACTAAATTTTCTGTGGATTTAGCGCTTTGGAAACACTGTTTTTCTGCATTGTATGAATGAATGTTTGGGAGCTCATTGAGGCCAATGGCAAAAAAGCGAATATCCCACATATAAAAACAAAAAGGAAGGTATCTGAGAAACCATTTTGTGATGTGAGCATTCATCTCGTGGAGTTAAAACTTTGCTTTCATTCAGCAGTTTGGAAACACAATTTTTGTAGAATCTTTGAAGGGATAATTGGGAGCACATTGAGGCCTAGGGTGAAACAGGAAACATCTTCAGATAAAAACTAGATAGAAGTTTTCTGAGAAACTGCTTAGTGATGTGTGCAATTCACCTCATAGAGTTAAATCTTTCCTTGCATTCAGCAATTTGGAAACACAGTTTTTGTCCATTCTGTGAGTGGACATTTGGGAACTCATTTAGGCCAATGGAGAAAAAGGGAATACCGAAGGATAAAAAATAGAAGGAAGCTATCTTAGAAACTGCTTTGTGATGTGTGCATTCATCTTGGAGATTTAAACCTATCTTTTCATTCACCTGTTTGAAACACTGCTTTTGTAGAAACTACAAAGGGATATTTGGGAGCTCATTGAGTCTTATGGTCAAAAAGGAAACATCTTCATATAAATGCTAGAAAGAAGCTGTCTAGGAAACTGATTTTTGATGTGTGCATTTGTCTCACACAGGTAAACCATTCATTGGATGCAACAGTTTGAAAACACAGTTTTTGTCCTTTCTGCAAGTGGACATTTGGGAACTTCCTGAGGCCAAAGGCAAAAATGTGATTGTCCCAGGATAAAAAATAGAAGGAAGCTATCTAAGAAACTGCTTTGGGATGTGTGCATTCATCTCACAGAGTTAAACACTGATCATTCAGCAGTTTGGAAACACTGTTTTTATAGAATGTGCAAAGGTATATTTCGGAGTGCTTTCAGGCCTCTGGTGAAAAAGGAATAATCTTCAGATAAAAACTAGAACGAAGTTTTTGGAGAAACTGCTTTGTGACGTGTGTATTCATCTCACACAGTTAAAGATTTCTATGGATTCAGCAGTTTGGAAACAGTGTTTTTGTCCATTCTGTGAAAGGACATTTCTGAGCTCATTGAGTCCAAAGGTGAAAAACTAATTAGCCCAGGATCAAAACTAGAAAGAAGCTATCTGAGAAACCTCTTTGTGATATGTGCATTCATATCAAAGTGTTAAACCTTTCTTTTATTCAGAAGTTTGGAAAGACTGTTTTTGTAGAATGTGCCAAAGGATATGTGGAGCACTTTGAGGCCGATAGTGAAAAAGGAAGCATCTTCAGATAAAAATAAGAAAGAAGCATTCTGATAAACTGCTTTGTATTGTGTTTATGCAGCTCACAGAGTTAAATATTTATTTGGATTCAGTAGTTTGGAAACACTGTTTTGTCCATTGTGCAAATGGACATTTGGGAGCTTATTGTACATAATTGGTGCAAATGTGACTATCCCACAATAAAAACAAGAAAGAAGTTATCAGAGAAATGGCTTTGTGATGTGAGCATTCATCTCTCACAATTAAATGTTTCTTTTCATTCAGTAGTTTGGAAACCCTGCTTTTGTAGACTCTCCAAATTCTACAAAACAAAAAAGGAAACATTTTCAGATAAAAACTAGAAAGCAGTTTTCTGAGAAATTACTTTGTGATGTGTGCATTCATCTTAAGCAGTGAAACCTTTCTTTGGATTCAGCACTTTTGAAACACTATTTTTCTCCATTATGCAAATGGATACTTTGGAGCTCATTGGGGCCAATGGTGAAAAAGCAAATATTCCAGGATAAAAACTATAAGGAAGCCTTCTGAAAAATAGCTTTGTGATGTAAGCCTTCATATCACAGAATTAAACCTTTCTATTCATTCAGCAGTTTGGAAACACTGTTATTGTAGAATCTGCGAAGGAATATTTGGGAGCCCATTGATCCCTGTGTTGAAAAAGGAAACATCTTCAGATAAAAACTAGTAAGAAGATTTCTGAGAAACTGCTTTGAGATGTGTGCATTCACATCACAGTGTTAAAGATTTCTTTGGATTCATCAGTTTAGAAACACTGTTTTTGTCAATCCAGCAAATGGACATTTTGAAGCTCATTCAGGTCCATGGCAAATACGTGAATATCCCAGAAAAAAAAGAAAAAAAAACTAGAAGGAATCTCTCAGAGAAACCAGTTTGTGATGTGTGCATTCATCTTGCAGAGTTAAACATTTCTTTTCATTCAGAAATTTGGAAAAACGGTTTTTGTAGAATGTGCAAGGGATATTTGGGAGTGCATTGAAGACTATGGTGTAAACGAAACATCTTGAGATAAAAATATGAAAGAGACTTTCTGAGAAACTGCTTAGTGATGTGTGCATTCATCTTATAGAGTTAAAATTTTTTCTGATTCAGTAGTTTGGAAACAAAGTTTTGTACATTGTGTGAATGGACATTTGGGAGTACATTGAGGCCAATGGTGAAAAAGTGAATATTCCAGGATAAAAGCTAGAAGGAAGCTATCTGAGAAACTGCTTTGCGTTGTGTGCATTCATGTGGCAGAATTAAACATTTCCACTCATTCAGCAGTATGGAAACAATGTTTCTGTTGTATGTAGGATGGTATATTTGGGAATACATTGGGACCTATATTGAAGAAAGAAACATCTTCAGATGAAAAAAAAGAAAGAAGTTTTCTGAGAAACTGTTTTGTGATCTGTGCATTCATCTCACAGAGCTAAGCCTTTCTTTGGATTCAGCAGTTTGGAAACACTGTTTTTGTCCATTCTACGAGTGGGCATTTGGGAGTGCATTGGGGCATATGGTGAAAAAGGGAGTCCCCCAGAAAAAAAACTAGAAGGAAGGTATCTGAGAAGCTGCTTTGTGATGTGTGAATTTACCTTGCAGAGTTAAACCTTTCTTTTCATTCAGCAGTTTGGAAACACTGTTATTGTAGAATCTGTGAAGGATATTTGGGAGCACATTCGGACTTATTTTGAGAACAGAAACATTTCAGAAAAAAGCAAGAAAGGAGTTTTCGGAGAAACTGCCCTGTGATGTGTGCATTTAACTCACAGAGCCAAACCTTTCTTTGGATTCAACAGTTTCAAAATTTTTTGTGTCCATTCTGCAAGTGGACATTTGGAAAATCATTGAGGTCAATGGCAAAAAGGGAATTCTCAAAGATAAAAACTAGAAGGAAGCTATTTGAGAAACTGCTTCATAATGTGAGCATTCATTTCACAGAGATAAGTCTTTCTATTCATTCAGTAGTTTGGAAACACTGTTTTCATAGAATGTGTGAAGGGATATTTTGAAGCACATTGAGGCCCATGGTGAAAAAGGTTATATCTTCAGATAACAGTAAGAAAGAACCTTTGTGAGAAACTGCTTTGTGATGTGTGCATTCATCTCACAGAGCTAAACATTTTTTTTTTTTGGATTCAGCATTTTGTAAACACTGTTTTTCTCCTTGTTCAAATGAACATTTTAGAGCTCATTGATACCAATGGCAAAAAAGCGAATATCACATGATAAAAACAAGAAGGATGCTATCTGAGAAACTGCTTTGTGGTGTGTGCATTCATCTTTCAGAGTTAAACCTAAGTTTTTATTCAGTAGTTTGGCAACACTATTTTTGTAGGATCTGCAAACGGATATTTGGGAGTGCATTGAGGCATATGGTGAAAAAGGAAACATCTTCAGATAAAAACTAGATAGAAGCTTTCTGTGAAACTACTCAGTGATGTGCGCATTCATCTCACAGAATTAAAGCTTTCTTTCCATTCAGCAGTTTAGAAACACTGTGTTTTTCCATTCTGCAACTGTGAATTTGTGAACTCATTGAGGCCAATGGCAACAAAGGGAATATCCAAGGATTAAAACAAGAAAGAAGCTATCTGAGAAACCACTTTGTGATGTGTGGATTCATCTCACAGACTTAAAATTTTCTTTTCACTCAGCAGTTTAGAAACACTGTTTCTGTAGGATCTGCAAAAGGATATTTTGGAGCTCATAGAGTCCTACAGTGAAAAAGGAAACATCTTCAGATAGATGCCAGAAAGAAGCTTTCTGTGAAATTCCTTTCTGAAGTGTGCATTCATCTCACAGAGTTAAAGTGTTCTTTGGATTCAGCAGTTTAGAAGCACTGTTTATGTGCATTCTGCACGTAGACATTTGGGAGCTCATATAGGCCAATGTCCAAGAAGAGAATATTCCAGGGTAAAAACTAGAAGGATGTTATCTGTGAAACTACTTTGTGATATGTGCCTTCATCTCACAGAGTTAAACCATTCTTTTCATTCAGCAGTTTGGAAAAACTGTTTTTGTAGAATGTGCAAAGGAGTATTTGGGAGTGCAATGAAACTGCTTTCTGGTGTGTGCATTCATCTCACAGAATTAAACGGTTATTTGGATTCAGCAGTTTGGAAACACTGTTTTTGTCCATTCTGCAAGCAGACATTAGGGAACTCACTGAGTCCAAAGGCAAAAAAAAGAATATCCCAGGACAAAAACTAGAAGGAAGCTATCTGAGAAACTGTTTCGTGATGTGAGCATTCATCTCTGAGAGTTAAACAATTTTTTTCATTCAGTAGTTTGGAAACACTGTTTCTGTAAAACCTGCAAAAGAATGTTTGGGAGTGCATTGAGTCCTACATTTAAAAAGGAAACATCTTCAGAAAAAAACAAGAAAGCGACTTTCTGAGAAATGGCATTATGACACGTGCATTCATTTCACCTAGGTAAACTTTTCTTTACATTCAGAAGTTTTGAAACACTGTTTTTGTCCATTCTGCCTGTGGACAAATGGGAACTCATTGAGGCCAATGGTGAAAAAGTGAATATCCCACAATAAAAAGAAAAGTGAAGCTATCTGAGAAACTGCTTTATGATGTGAGCATTCATCTCGTGGAGCCAAACCCTTATTTTCATTCAGCAGCTATTTTTGGAGAATCTGCGAAGGGATATTTGGGAGTGCATTGAGTCGTCTGTTGAAAAAGGAAACATATTCAGATAAAAACATCATAAAAGCTTCCTGAGAAACTCCTTTTTGATATGTGCATTTATCTTACAGAGCTAAAGCTTTCTTTGGATTCGGCAGTTTGGAAACACTGTTTTTGTCCATTCTGCTAGTGGACATTGGGGAGTTCTTTGATTCCAATCTCAATAAAGCAAATATCCAAGGATAAAAAGTAGAAGGAAGCTATCTGAGAAACCACTTTGGATGTGAGCATTCATCTCGAAAAGTTAAGCCCTTCTTTCCATTCAGTTGTTTGGAAACACTGTTTTTACAGCATATGGGAAGAGATGTTTGGGAGCAGATTGAGGACTACTGTGGAAATAAATCATCTTTAGAGGAAAACCTAGAATGAATCTTTCTGAGAAACTGCTTTGTGATGTGGGCATTCATCTTACACAGTTAAACCTTTCTTTGGACCCAGCAGTTTGGAAACACTGTGTTGTCCATTCTGTGAGTTGACATTTTAGAGCTCTTTGAGGCCAATGGCAAAAAAGTCAATACTGAAATGTAAAAACTAGAAGGAAGCTATCTGAGAAACTAATTTGAGATGTGTGCATTTATCTCACAGAACTAAACCTTTCCTTCCATTCGGCTGTTTGGAATCACTGTTTTTATGGAATATATGAAGGGATATTTGGGAGCAGATTGATGCCTATGATGAAAGAGGACACATCTTCAAATAAAAACAAGAACGATGCTTTCTGAGAAACTTCTTTGTGATGTGTGCATTCACCTCACAGAGTTAAAACTTTCTTTGGATTTAGCAATTTGGAAACACTGATTTCGTCCATTTTGCAGGTGGATATTGGGCTCTCATTGAGTCCAATGGCGAAAAAGCTACTATGCAAGTATAAATATTAAAAGGAAGCTATCTGAGAAATCACTTTGTGATGTGTGCATTCATCTCACAGTTGAACATTTCCTTGGATTCAGCAGTTTGGAAAAACAGTTTTTGTCCATTCTGCAAATGAATATTTGAGAGTTCATTGAGGACAATTGCAAATAAAGGAATATCCCAAATTTAAAACTAGAATGAAGCTCTGAGTTACTGCTATGTGATGTGTGCATTCATCTCTCTGACATCAAACTTTCCTTTCATTCTGCAGCTTGAAAACACTGTTTATGTAGTATCTGCAATGGAATATTTGGGAGTGCATTGAGGCCTATGGTAAAAAAGGAAACACCTTCAGATAAAAACTATTAAGTAGTTTTCTGGGAAACTGTTTTGTGAGGTGTGCATTCATCTCACAGAGTTTAAGGTTTCTTTGATTCAGTATTTGGAAAACAGTCTTTGTCCATTCTGTGAATATACATTTGGTAACTCAGTGAGGAAAATCACAAAAAATAGAATATCAAATGATAAAAGTAGAAGGAATTTGTCTGAGTATCTGCCTTCTGACATGTGCATTTATCGTGAGGAGTTAAACTTTTCATTCAGCAGTTAGGAAACACTGTTTTGGTAGAATCTGCAAAGGGATATTTGGGAATGCCTTGAGAGCTATGGTGAAAAAGGTAACATCTTCAGATTAAAAATAGAAAGAAGGGTTCTGAGGATGTACTTTGTGATGTGTACGTTCAACTCACAGAGTTAAACCATTCTTTGGATTCCGCAGTTTGCAAACACCATTCTTGTCCATTCTGCAAATGGACATTTGGGAGTTCATTGAGGCCAAAGGTGAAAAAGTGAATATCGCAGGATAAAAACTAGAAAGAAGCTATCTGAGAAGCTGTTTTGTGACGTGTGCATTCATCTCACAGAGTTAAACCTTTCTTTTCATTCAGCAGTTTTGAAACACTGTTTTTGTAGAATCTGCAAAGGAATATTTGGGAGTGCATTGAGGCCTATGGTGAAAAAGGAAACATCTTCAGATAATAACTAGATAGAAGCTTTCTGAGAAACTGCTTTCTGATTTGGGCATTCATCTCACAGTCTTAAATATTTCTTTGGATTCAGCAGTTTGGAAACACTGTTTATGTCAATTGTGTAAATGGACATTTGGGAACTCATTGATGCCAATGGCAAAAAGCAAATATCCCACGAAAAAACAAGATGGAAGCTATCTCAGAAACTGTTTTGTGATGTGAACTTTCATCTCGTGGAGTTAAAGCTTTCTTTTCATTCAGCAGTTTGGAAACACTCTTCATGTAGCATCTGCAAAGTGACATTTGGGAGCACATTGAGGCCTATGGAAAAAAAGGAAATATATTCAGATAAAAACTAGTTGGAAGCTTTCTGAGAAACTGATTTGTGACGTGTGCATTCATCCCACAGAGTCAAATACTTGTTTGGATTCAGTAGTTTGGAAACACTGCTTTTGTCCATTCTGTGAATGGACATTTCAGAGCTAATTGAGACCAGAGGCGAAAAAGTGAATATCACAGGATAAAAATTAGAAGGAATTTTTCTGAGAAAAAGCATTGTAATGTGTGCATTCATCTCACAGAGATAAACCTTACTTTTCATTCAGCAGTTTGCAAGCACTGTAGTTGTAGAATCTCTGAAGGGATATTTGGGAGCGCATTGAGGCCTATAGTGAAAAAGGAAACATCTTCAGATAAAAACTAGAAAGCAGCTTTCTTAGAAACTGCCTTGTGATGTGTGCATTCACCTCACAGATTTAAAACTTTCCTTTGATTCAACAGTTTGGAAACACTGTTTTACCATTGTACATACGGACATTTGGGAGTTCATTGAGGCCAATGGCAACATGGTGAATATTCAAGGATAAAACCTAAAGGGAAGCTATCTGAGAAACTGCTTTGTGATGGCTTTATTCACACTGCAGAGTTAAAGCTTTCTTTTTATTCAGCATACACAGTTTTTGTCTATTCTGCAAATGGACATTTGGGAGCTCATTGGGACAAATGGCAAAAAAAATGAATATACCAGCATAAAATTTAGAAGGAAGCTTGCTGAGAAATCACTTTGTGATGTGTGCATTCACCTCACAGAGATAAAAATTATTATTATTCAGCAGTTTGGAAACACTGTTTTTGTAGAATCTGCAAACGAATATTTGGCTGTGCATTGAGGCCTATGGTGAAAAATGCATTATCTTCACAAAAACCTAGAAAGAATCTTTCTGAGGAACTACTTTTTGATGTTTGCATTCATCTCACAGAGAAAAACATTTTTTTGTATTCAGCAGTTTGGTAACTCTGTTTTTGTCCATTGTGCAAATGGACATTTTGGAGCTCATTGAGGTCAGTGTCAAAAAAGCGAATATCCTGCAATAAAAATAAGAAGGAAGCTATCTGAAAAATCGTTTTGTAATCTATCTGAAAAAAATTGTTGTGTAATGTGTGCATTCATCTCACAGAGTTAAACATTTCTTTTCTTTCAGCAGTTTCTATACAGCATTTTTGTAGAAAGTACGAAAGTATATTTGAGGTTGCACTGAGGCCGATGGTGAAAAGGGAAACATCCGCATTTAAAAACTATAAAGAAGCATTATGAGAACCTGCTTTGCAATGTGTGCGTTCTTCTCACAGATTTGAATATTTATTTGGATTCAGGAGTTTGGAAACATTGTTTTTGTCCATTCTGCAAATGGACATTTGGGAGCTCATTGAGGCCAATGATGAAAAGGCAAATATCTAAGGACAAAAACTAGAAGAAAGCCATCTGGGAATCCACTTTGTGATGTGTGCATTCACATCACAGAGTTAAACCTTTCTTTTCTTTCAGCAGTTTGGAAACACTGTTTCTGTAGAACCTGCTAAGGTATATTTGGGAGTACATTGAGGCCTATGGTGAAAAAGAAAACATCACAAATAAAAACTAGAAAAAAGCTTTCTGAGAAACTGCTTTGAGATGTGTGCATTCATCGCACAGAATTAAACCTTTCTTTGGATTCAGTGGTTTGGAAACAGTGCTTTTGTCCATTCTGTGAATGGACATTTGGGAGCTCATGGAGGCCAATGGCATAAAAGTGAATATCCCAGGACAAAAACTAGAAGAAGCCATCTGAGAAACAACTTTGTGATGTGTACATTCTCCTCACAGAAATAAACCTTCTGTTTCATTCAACAGTTTAGAAAAGTTAAATTTGTTGAATCCGTGATGGGATTTTTGGGAGCCCAATAATGCCTAGGTGAAAAAGGAAACATCTTCAAATAAAAACTATAAAGAAGTTTTCTGAGAAACAGCTTTGTGATGTGTGCATTGATCTCGTAGACTTAAACCTTTGTTTTCATTCAGCACTTTGGAAAAACTGTTTTTGTCCATTCTACAGATGGAATTTGGGAGCTCAATGAAGTCAATGGGGAAAAAGTGAATAAACTAGGATAAAATATAGAACAAAACTATATGAGAAATAGCATTGTGATGTGTGCATTCAGCTCACAGAGGTAAACATTTTTTGGTTTCAGCAGTTCGAAAACACTGTCTTTGTCCATTTGAAAAATGGACAATTGAGAGCTAACTGCGGCCAAAGGCAAAAAAACTAATATCCCAAGATAAAAACTAGAAAGAAGCTAACTAAGGAAAGTGCTCTGTGATGTGATGTGTACATTCATCTCACAGAGGTAAAGCTTTCTTTTCATTCAGCACTTTGGAAACACTGTTGTCCATTTGGTGAATGAACATTTGGGAGCTCATTGAATCCAATTGTGAAAAAATGAATATACCAGGATAAAATCTATAAGGAAGCTATCGGAGAAATTGCTTTGTGATGTGTGCGTTTGTCTCACAGATATAAAACTTTCTTGTCATTCAGCAGTTTGCAAAAACTGTTTTGTAGAATTTGTGAAGGAATATTTGGAGCGCATTGAGTCCCATGGTGAAAAAGTAATAATCTTCAGATAGAAATTAGAAACAAGTTTTCTGAGAAACTCCATTGTGATGTGTGCATTCATCTCAAATAGTTAAACCTTTCTTTGGATTCAACAGTTTGGAAACCCTGTGTTTGTCCATTGTGCACGTGGATATTTTGGAGTTCATTCAGGCCAATGGTGAAAAAGCAAGTAACCAAAGATAATTACCAGAAGGAAGCTATCTGAGAAACAGTTTAGTGATGTGTGCATTCACCTCACAGAGTTAAACCTTCTTTTCATTTAGTACTTTGGAAATACTGTTGTTGTCCGTTCAGCAAATGGACATTTGGAAGCTCATTGAGGCCCATGGTGAAAAATTGAATATACCAGATTAAATATGGAAGGAAGTTATCTGAGAAATCACTTTGTGATGTGTGTATTCATCTTGCAGTGATAAAACGTTCTTTTAATTCAGTAGATTGGAAACACTGTTTTTCTAGAATCTGCAAAGGCATATTTAGCCACGCATTGAGGCCTATGGCGAAAAAGGAAATAGCTTCATGTAAAAACCGGAAAGAAACTTTTGAGAAACTGCTTTGTGATGTGTGCATTCATCTAACAGATAGAGCATTTCTTTGGATTCCGCAGTTTGGAACCACTCTTTCTGTCCTTTGTGCGAATGGAGATTTGGGAGCTCATTGAGGTCAATCACAAAGAAGAGAATATCCCATGATAAAAACAAGCAGGAAGCTATCTGAGAAACCATTTTGTAATGTGAGTATATATCTCGCTTAGTTATATGTTTCTTTTCAGTCAGCAGTTTGGAATAAATGTTTTTGTAGAATCTGTGAAGGGATATTTGAGAGCACATTGAGGCCTATGGTGAAAATGGAAATAATTTCAGATAAAAACTAGTAAGAAGCTTTCTGAGAAACTACATTGTGATGTGTGCCTTCATCTCACAGTGTTTAAAATTTCTTGGGATTCGGCAGTTTGGAAACATCTTTTTGTCCTTCCTGTGAATGGACATTTTGGAGCTCATTGAGACCTAAGGTGAAAAAGAGAATATCTCAGGATAAAAACTAGAAGGAAGCTATATGAGAAACTGCTTTGTGATGTGTGCATTCATCTTGCAGAGTTAAAGCTTGGTTTTCATTCTGTAGTTTGAAAACAGTGTTTTTGTAGCATCTCTGAAAGGATATTTTGGAGCGCATTGAGTCCTACGGTGAGAAAGGAATCATCTTCGAATAAATCACAGAAAGAATCTTCCTGAGAGACTGCTTGGTTATGTGTGCATTCATCTAACAGAGTTAAACCTTTCTTTGGATTCAGCAGCTTGGAAACATTATTTTTGGCCATTGTGTGTATGGACATTTGGGATTTCATTGAGGCCAAAGGTGAAAAAGTGAATATCCGAGGATAAATACTAGAAGTAAGCTACTTGAGAAACTGCTTTGTGATGTGAGCATTCACCTCACAGAGTTAAGCCCTTCTTCTTTTTTTTTTTTTTTTTTTTTTGGTAATCCAAACTTTTTTTAAAAATTTTTTAAAATTATACTTTAAGTTCTAGGGTACATGTGCATAATGTGCAGGTTTGTTACATATGTATACTTGTGCCATGTTGGTGTGCTGCACCCATCAACTCGTCAGCACCCATCAATTCATCATTTATATCAGGTATAACTCCCCAATGCAATCCCTCCCCCTCCCCCTCCCAATGATAGGCCCCATTTTGTGATGTTCCCCTTTCCGAGTCCAAGTGAACTCATTGTTCAGTTCCCACCTATGAGTGAGAACATGCGGTGTTTGGTTTTCTGTTCTTGTGATAGTTTGCTAAGAATGATGGTTTCCAGCTGCATCCATGTCCCTACAAAGGACGCAAACTCATCCTTTTTGATGGCTGCATAGTATTCCATGGTGTATATGTGCCACATTTTCTTAATCCAGTCTGTCACAGATGGACATTTGGGTTGATTCCATGTCTTTGCTATTGTGAATAGTGCCGCAATAAACATACATGTGCATGTGTCTTTGTAGTAGAATAATTTATAATCCTTTGGGTATATACCCAGTAGTGGGATGGCTGGGTCATATGGTACATCTAGTTCTAGGTCCTTGAGAAATTGCCATACTGTTTTCCATAATGGTTGAACTAGTTTACAATCCCATCAACAGTGTAAAAGTGTTCCTATTTCTCCACATCCTCTCCAACACCTGTTGTTTCCTGAATTTTTTAGTGATTGCCATTCTAAACTCAAAAGAAGACATTCACACAGCCAACAGACACATGAAAAAATGCTCATCATCACTCGCCATCAGAGAAAAGCCCTTCTTTTCAGTCAGTACTTTGGAAATACGGAGTGTGTCTGTTCTGCAAATAGACATTTGTGAGCTCATTGAGGCCAATGGCATAAAAGAAAATATTCCAAGATAAAAACTAGAAGACAACTATCTGAGAAACCGCTATGTGATGTGTGCACTCATCTCACAGACTTAAATCTTTGTTTTCATTCAGCAGTTCAGAAACATTCTTTTTGTAGAATCTGCAAAGGGATATTTGGGATCACATTGAGGCCTATATGAACAGGGAAACATCTTCAGATAAAAACCGGAAAGAAGCATTCTGAGAAACTGTTTGGTGATGTGAGCATTCACCTCACAGAGTTAAAAGTTTCTCTTCATCCAGCAGTTTGGAAATACAGTTTTTGTAGAATCTGTGAAGGCATGTTTAGGAGGGCATTAAGGACTGTGGTGAAAAAGGAAACATATTTTCATAAATGCTAGAAAGAAGCTTTGTGAGAAACTGCTTTCTGATGTATGCATTCATCTCAAAGAGGTAAACCTTTCTTTGAATTTAGCAGCTTAGAAACACTGTCTTGGTCCATTTTGTGAATGTACACTTGCAGCTAATTGAGGTCAAAGGCGAAAAAGCAAATATCCCAGGATAAAGACAAAAAAGAATCTATCTGAGAAACTGCTTTGTGATGTGTGCATTCACCTCTCACAGTTAAACCTTTCTTTTCATTCAGCAGTTTGGAAACACTGTTTCTGTGGGATCTGTGAAGGGATATTTAGGAGCACATTGAGGCCTATCAATGAGGATGTATCTTCAGACGAAAAATAGAAGGAAGCTATCTGTGAAACCACTTTGTGATTTGTGCATTCCACTCCCAGTGGTAAAGTTTTCTTTTCTTTCAATAGTTTGGAAATACTGTGTTTGTCCAGTCTGCAAATGGACATTCAGGAGCTTGTTGAGGCCAATGCCAAAAAATGCAAATACCTCAAGATAAAACTAGAAGGAAGCTATTTTAGAAACTGCTTTATGATATATGCATTCATCTCCCAGAGTTAAACTATCTTTTCATGCAGCAGTTTGGAAACACTGTTTTTGTAGAATGCGCAAAAGAATATTTGGCAGTGCATTGAGGCATACAGTGAAAAAGGAAACATCTTCAGATAAAAACTTGAAGAAGCTTTCTGAGAAACTGCTTTGTGATGTGTGCATTCCTTTCACAGAGTAAAAACTTTCTTTGGATTAAGCAGTTTGGAAAAACTCTTTTTATAGAATCTGCAAAGGGATATTTGGGAGCCCATTGAGGTCTACTGTGAAAAAGTAAATATCTTCATGTAAATACAGGAAAGAAGCTTTCTGAGAAACTGCTTTGTGATGTGTGCATTCATCTCACAGAGGTAAACCTTTATTTTTATTCAACTGTTAGGAAACATTGTTTTTGTCCATTCTGTGAGTGGACATTTGGGAGCTCTTGAGGCCAATGAAGGAAAAGGGAATATCACATCATCAAAAGTATAAGGAGCTGGCAAGAAACCACTTTGTGATGTGTGCATCCATCTTGTAGAGATAAACCTTTCTTTTTAATCAGCAGTTTGGAAAAAAGTGTTATTGTAGAATCTGCGAAGGGATAGTTGGGAGTGTACTGAGGCCTATTATGAAAAAGGACATGTCTTCATATAAAAACTAGAAGCATTCTGAGAAACTGCTTT
Organism: Piliocolobus tephrosceles; assembly: GCF_002776525.5. NCBI lineage: Eukaryota > Metazoa > Chordata > Mammalia > Primates > Cercopithecidae > Piliocolobus > Piliocolobus tephrosceles. Next base: position 951,868 of record NW_022334374.1, on the reverse strand, counting down.
GTCATGTGTGCATTCCTCTCACACAGTTAAACTTTTCTTTTTACTCAGCAGTTTGGAAGCACTGCTTTTGTCCATTCTGTGAATTGACATTAGGGAGGTCACTGAGGACAATGGTAAAAAAATCCAATATCACAAGATAAAAATGAGAAGCAAACTATTTGGGAAACTGCTTTGTGACATGTGCATTCATCTCACAGAGTCACATCTTTTTTTAATCCAGCAGTTTGGAAACACTGTTTTTGTCGAATATGCCAAGGGATATATGAGAACACATTAAGACCAATGGTGAAAAAGGAAACATCTTCAGATAAATAGTTGTGTGATTGCAAGACACAGAGTTACACTCTTCTTTTCATTGATCAGTTTGCTAACACTGTTTTCTTGAAATTTGCAATGGGATATTTCCTAGCAAAATGAAGCTTACGATGATAAAGGAAATATTCTCAGATAAATACTGGAAAGAAGCTTTCTGAGAAACTGCCATGAGATGTGTGAATCCATCTCATGCAGTTAACCTTTCTCTCCATGAAGCAGTTTGCTAACAAAGTTTTTTCAGAATCTGCCAAATGATATTCGGGAGTGCATTGAAACCTATGGTGAAAAACGAAATATCCTCAGATGAAACCTGGAAAGAAACTTTCTGAGAAACTGCTTTCTGATGTGTGAATTCATCTCACAGCGTTACACTTCAGTTTAATGGATCCGTGTGCTACCACTGTTTTTGGGGAATCAGAGAATTGATATTTTGGGTCGCATTGAAGCCTACGCTGACAAAGGAAACATCCTTAAATAGAAAAGAGAAAGAAATTTCTGAGAGACTTCTCTGTGATGTGTGAATTCATGTTAGAGAGATACACCATTCTCTTCATGAAGCAGTTTGCTAACACAGTTTTCCATGGAACCTGCAAAGTGATAGTTGGGAGCGCATTGTGGCCTATGGTGAAAATGGAATTATCCTCAGATAAAAACTGGAAAGAAGCACTCTGAGAGACTGCATTGTTATGGGTGAATGCAACTCAAAGAGTTACACTGTTCTTTTCATGGATCAGTTTGCTAACACTGTTTTCTTGAAATCTGCAAGGGGATATTTCTTAGAACAATTAAGCTTACAGTGACAATGGAAATATACTCAGATAAAAACTAGAAAGAAGCTTTCTGAGAAAATTCTTCATGATGTCTTAATTCCACTCACAGAGTTACACATTCTTCTCCATGAAGCAATTTGCTAATACTCTTTTCATGGAATCTGCAAAGTGATATTTGGAAGCTCATTGTGGCCAATGGTGAGAAAGAAAATATCCTCAGATAAAAACTGGAAAGAAAAGTTCTTAGAAACTGCATTGTGATGTTTAAATGCAAGACACAGAGCTACACTTTTCTTTTCATTCATCAGTTTGCTAACACTGTTTTCTTGAAATATGCAATGGGATATATCCTAGCGAAATGAAGCTTACATTGGTAAAGGAAATATCCTCAGATAAAAACCGGAAGGAAGCTTTCTCAGAAACTGCTATGAGATGTATGAATTCCACTCACGGAGCTACACCTTTCTCTCCATGAAGCAGTTTGCTAACACAGTTTTCTTGGAATCTGCCAAATGATATTTGGGGGCACATTGAAACCTATGGGGAAAAAGGAAATATCTTGAGATGAAACCCGGAAAGAAGCTTTTTGAGAAACTGTTTTCTGATGTGTGAATTAATCTCACAGAGTTACACTTCAGTTTCATGGAGCTGTCTGTTACAACTGTTTTTGGGGAATCTGAGAATCGATATTTTGGATCACATTGAAGCGTATGCTGACAAAGAAGACATCCTCAAATAAAAACGAGAAAGAAGCTTTCTGAGAGACTTCTTTGTGATGTGTGAATTCATGTCAGAGAGATACACCATTCTGTTCATGAAGCAGTTTGCTAATACGGTTTTCTCGGACTCTGCCAAGTAATATTTGGGAGCACATTGAGGCCTATGGTGAAAAAGAAATATCCTCAGATGAAACCTAGAAAGAAGCTTTCTGAGAAACTGCTTTCTGATTGTGAATTCATCTCACAGAGTTACACGTCAGTTTCATGGAGCCGTTTGTTACCACTGTTTTTAGGGAATCTGAGAATTGATGTTTTGGATCGCACTGACAAAGGAAATATCTTCAAATAAAAACGAGAAAGAAGCTTTCTGAGAGACTTCCTGTGATGTGTGAATTCATGTCAGAGAGATACACCATTCTCTTCATGAAGCAGTTTGCTAACAGTGTTGTTGTGGAATCTACAAAGCGATATTTGAGAGCACATTGCGGCCTATGGTGAAAATGGAAATATCCTCAGATAAAAACTGGAAAGAAGCTTTACGAGAAAGTGCTCTGTGAAGTATGAATTCATCTCACTGAGTTACACATTTCTCTCCATAAAGCATTTTGCTAACACTGTTTTCATGGAATCTGCAAAGTGATATTTGGAAGTGATTTGTGGCCTATGGTGAAAAAAGAAATATCCTCAGATAAAAACTGGAAAGAAGCGTTCTGAAAGACTGCATTGTGATGTGTCAATGTAACTCAAAGAGTTACAGTGTACATCTCATTGATCAGATTGCTAACACTATTTTCTTGAAATCTGCAAAGGGATATTTCTTAGCGCAATTAAGCTTACAGTGACAATGGAAATATCCTCGGATAAAAACTAGAAAGAAGCTTTCTGAGAAAATTATTCATGATGTCTTAATTCCACTCACAGACTTACACATTTTTCTCCATGAAGCAGTTTGCTAACACTCTTTTCGTGCAATCTGCAAAGTGATATTTGGAAGCTCACTGTGGCCAATGGTGAGAAAGAAAACATCCTCAGATAAAAACTGGAAAGAAAAGTTCTTAGAAACTGCATTGTGATGTTTAAATGCAAGACACAGAACTACACTTTTCTTTTCATTGATCAGTTTGCTAACACTGATTTCTTGAAATTTGCAATGGGATATTTCCTAGCGAAATGAAGCTTACATTGACAATAGAAAGATCCTCAGATAAAAACCGGAAGGAAGCTTTCTGAGAAACTGCTATGAGATGTGTGAATTCATCTCACGGAGCTAAACGTTTCTCTCCATGAAGCAGTTTGCTAACACAATTTTCTCGGAATCTTCCAAGTGATATTTGGGAGCACATTGAAACCTATGGTGAAAAAGGAAATATCCTCAGATGAAACCTAGAAAGAAGCTTTTTGAGAAACTGCTTTCTGATGTGTGAATTCATCTCACAGAGTTACACTTCAGTTTCATGGAGCCGTCTGTTACAACTGTTTTTGGGGAATCTGATAATTGATATTTTGGACCGCATTGAAGCATACACTGACAAATTAAATATCCTCAATTAAAAACGAGAAAGAAGCTTTCTGAGAGACTTCTTTGTGATGTGTGAAGTCATCTCAGAGAGATACATTGTTCTCTTCATGAAGCAGTTTGTTAACACTGTTGTCGTGGAATGGGCAAAGTGATATTTGGGAGAGCATTGAGGCCTATGCTGAAAATGGAATTATCCTCAGATAAAAACTGCAAAGAAACATTCTGACAAACTGCATTGTGATGTCTGAATGCAACTCTCAGAGTTACACGTGTCTTTTCATTGATCAGATTGCTAACACTGTTTTCTGGAAATCTGCATTGGGATATTTCTTAGTGCAATGAAGATTCCGGTGACAAAGGAAACATCCTCAGATAATAACTAGAAAGAAGCTTTCTGAGAAACTGCTTTCTGATGTGTGAATTCATCTCACAGAGTTACACATTTCTCTCCATGAATTTGTTTACTAACACTGTTTTTGTGGAATCTGCAAAGTGATCTTTTGGAGTGCATTGTGGCCTGTGGTGAAAAAGGACACTTCCTCAAATAAAAACTGCAAAAAAGAGTTCTGATACTGCATTGTTATGTGTGAATGCAACTCACAGAGTTATCCTTTTTTTTTTTTCACTGATCTGATTGCTAACACTGTGTTTTTTGAAATCTGCAATGGGATATTTCTTAGCGCAATGAAGCTTACAGTGGCAAAGGAAATATCCTCAGATAAATACTGGAAAGAAGCTTTCTGAGAAAGTGCTTTGTAAAGTGTGGATTCACCTCACAGATTTAAACATATCTTTCCATAATGCAGTTTGCTAAGACTGTTTTTGTGGAATCTGCAAAGTGATATCTGGAAGCACATTGTGGTCTCTGGTGACAAAAGAAATATCCTCAGATAAATACCGGAAAGAAGCGTTCTGAGAGACTGCATTGTGATGTGTCAATGCAACTCAAAGTGTTACACTTCTCTTTTCATTGATCAGTTTGCTAACACTGTTTTCTTGAAACTGCAAAGGGAAACTTCTTAGCGTAATTAAGCTTAAGGTGACAATGGAAATATCCTCAGATAAAAACCAGAAAGAAACTTTCTGAGAAAATTCTTTATGATGTGTTAATTCCACTCACAGAGTTACACATTCTTCTCCATGAAGCAGTTTGCTAACACTCTTTACGTGGAATCTACAAAGTGATATTTGGAAGCTCCTTGTGGCCAATGGTGAAAAAGGAAATATTCTCAGTAAAAAATTGGAAAGAAGTGTTCTCAGAAACTGCATTGTGTTGTTTAAATGCAAGACAGAGAGTTACACTTTTCTTTTCATTGATCAGTTTGCTAACACTGTTTTCTTGAAATTTGCAATGGGATATTTCCTAGTGAAATGAAGCTTACGTTTATAAAGAAAATATCCTCAGATAAAAACTGGAAAGAAGCTTTCTCAGAAACTGCTATGAGATGTGTGAATTCCACTCACGGAGCTACACCTTTCTCTCCATGAAGCAGTTTGCTAACACAGTTTTCTCGGAATCTGCCAAATGATATTTGGGAGCACATTGAAACCTATGGGGAAAAAGAAAATATCCTGAGATGAAACCCGGAAAGAAGCTTTTTGAGAAACTGCTTTCTGATGTGTGAATTAATCTCACAGAGTTACACTTCAGTTTCATGGAGCTGTCTGTTACAACTGTTTTTGGGGAATCTGAGAATCGATATTTTGGATCACATTTAAGCCTACACTGACAAAGAAAATATCTTCAAATAAAAACGAGAAAGAAGATTTCTGAGAGACTTCTTTTTGATTGTGAATTCATCTCAGAGAGATATACCATTCTCTTCAAGAAGCAGTTAGCTAACACTGTTGTCATGGAATCTGCAAAGTATTATTTGGAAGTGCATTGTGGCCCATGGTGAAAAAAGAAATATACTGAGATAAAAATCTGCAAAGGCAGATTTCATAACGCATTGAAGCTAACGGTGACAAATGAAATATTCTCAAATAAAAACGAGAAGGAAACTTTCTGAGAGACTTCCTTGTGCTGTCTGAATTCATCTCAGAAAGATACACCATTCTCTTCATATAGCAGTTTGCTAACACTGTTGTCGTGGAATCTGCAAAGTCATATTTGGAAGGGCATTGTGAACTATGGTGAACAAAAAGTATCCTACGATAAAAACTGGAAAGAAGCGTTCTGAGAAACTGCATTGTGATGTGTGAATGCTACTCAAAGAGTTACACTGTTGTTTTCATTGATCAGGTTGCTAACACTGTTTTCTTGAAACTGCAAAGGGAAACTTCTTAGTGCAATTAAGCTTATGGTGACGATGGAAATATCCTCAGATAAAAAATAGAAAGAAGCTTTCTGAGAATATTCTTTATGATGTGTTAATTTTACTCACAGAGTTACACATTCTTCTCCATGTATCAGTTTGCTATCTGCAAAGTGATATTTCGAAACTCATTGTGGAAAATGGTGAAAAAGGAAATATCCTCAGATAAAAACTGGAAAGAAGCGTTCTTAGAAACTGCATTGTGATGTTTAAATGCAAGACACAGAGTTACACTTTTCTTTTCATTGATCAGTTTGCTAACACTGTTTTCTTGAAATTTGCAATGGGATATTTCCTAGTGAAATGAAGCTTACATTGATAAAGGAAATATCTTCAGATAAAACCTGGAAGGAAGCTTTCTCAGAAACTGCTATGAGATGTGTGAATTCATCTCATGAAGCTAAACCTTTCTCTCCCTGAAGCAGTTTGCTAACACAGTTTTCTTGGAATCTTCCAAGTGATATTTGGGAGCACATTGAAACCTATGATGTAAAAGTAAATATCCGGAGATGAAACCCGGAAGGAAGCTTTTTGAGAAACTGCTTTCTGATGTGTGAATTCATCTCACAGAGTTACACCTCAGTTTCATGGAGCCATCTGTTACAACTGTTTTTGGGGAATCTGAGAATTGATATTTTGGGTCTCATTGAAGCATGCACTGACAAAGTAAATATCCTCAATTAAAAACGAGAAAGAAGCTTTCTGAGGGACTTCTTGGTGATGTGTGAGTTCATGTCAGAGAGATGCACCATTCTCTTCATGAAGTGGTTTGCTTACAGTCTTGTCATGGAATGTGCAACACTTTGCACATATTTGGGAGTGCATTGAGGTCTATGGTGAAAATGGAAATATCCTCAGATAAAGACTGGAAAGAAGCTTTATGAGAAAGTGTTTTGTGAAGTGTGAATTCACCTCACTGAGTTACACTTGTCTCTCCATAAAGCAGTTTGCTAAGTCTGTTTTCGTGGAATTTGCAAAGTGATATTTGGAAGCGCATTGTGGCCTATGGAGAAAAAAGGAATGTCCTCAGATAAGAACTAGAAAGAAGCATTCTGAGAGACTGCTTTGTGAGGTGTGAATGTAACTCAAAGAATTACATTTTTCTTTTCATTGATCAGTTTGCTAACACTGTTTTCTTGAAATCTGCAAAGGAAGATTTCTTAACATATTGAAGCTTATGATGACAAAGGAAATATCATCAGATAAAAACTAGAAAGAAGCTTTCTGAGAAAATGCTTTCTGTTGTGTTAATTCCACAGACAGTGTTACACATTCTTTCGCATGAAGCAGTTTTCTAACACTCTTTTCGTGGAATCTGCAAAGTGATACCTGAAAGAACATCGTGGCATCTGGTGGAAAAGGAAATATCCTCAGATAAAATCAGGAAAGAAGCATTCTAAGAAACTGCATTGTGATCTGTGATTGAAAGACACAGAGTTACACTCTTCTTTTCATTGATCAGTTTGCTAACACTGTTTTCTTGAAATTTGCAATGGGATATTTCCTAGCAAAATGAAGCTTATGTTGATAAAGGAAATATCCTCAGACAAATACTGGAAAGAAGCTTTCTGAGAAACTGCTATGAGATGTGTGAATTCATCTCATGGAGCTAAACCTTTCTCTCCCTGAAGCTGTTTGCTAACACAGTTTTCTTGGATTCTGTCAAGTGATATTAGGGACCGCATTGAAACCTATGGTGAAAAATGAAATATCCTTAGATGAAACCTAGAAAGAAGCTTCCTGAGAAACTTTTCTAATATGTGAATTCATCTCACAGAGTTACACTTCGGCTTCATGGAGCCTTTTGTTACAATGGTTTTTGGGGAATCTGAGAATTGATAATTTGGTTCGCATTGAAGCCTACGCTGACAAAGGAAATATCCTCAAACAAAAAAGAGAAAGAAGATTTCTGAGAGACTTCCTTGTGATGTGTGAATTCATGTGAGAGAGATACACCATTCTCTTCAAGAAGCAGTTTGCTAACACTGTTGTCGTGGAGTCTGCCAAGTGATATTTGGAAGCGCTTTGTGGCCTTTATTGAAAAAGCAAATATCCTCAGATAAAAACTGGAAGGAAGCTTTCTGAGAAACTGCATGGTGATGTGTGAATGCAACTCAAAGAGTTACACTGTTGTTTACATTGATCAGTTTGCTAACACTGTTTTCTTGAAATTGGCAAAGGGATATTTCTTGGTGCAATTAAGCTTATGGTGACAAAGGAAATATCCTCAGATAAAAACTAGAAAGAAGCTTTCTGAGAAAATTCTTCATGATGTCTTAATTCCACTCACAGACTTACACATTCTCTCTCCATGAAGCAGTTTGCTAACACCTTTTTCATGGTATCTTCAAAGTGATATTTGGGAGGGCATTTAGGCCTGTGGTGAAAATGGAAATATCCTTAGGTAAAAACTGTAAAGAAGCTTTATGTGTAAGTGCTTTGTGAAGTGTGAATTCACCTGAGTTGCACAATTCTCTTCATAAAGCAGTTTGCCAAGACAGTTTTCATGGAATCTGCAAAGTAATATTGGAAGCGCATTGTGGTCTATGATGAAAAAAGAAATATCCTTAGGTAAAAACTGGAAAGAAGCGTTCTGAGAGACTGTATTGTGAGGTCTCAAAGAGTTACAGCTTAGTCTTCATGAAGCAGTTTGCTAACACTGTTTTCGTGGAATCTGCAAAGCGATATTTGGGAGCTCATTGAGGCCTTGGGTGAAAAAGGAAGTATCCTCAGATAATAACGAGAAAGAAGGTTGCTGAGAAATTGCTTTCTGATGTGTGAATTCATCACATAGAGATTCACCTTTCCCTTCTTACAGCAGTTTGCTAACACTGTTTTTGTGGAATCTGCAAAGTGATATTTGGGAGCACTTTGAGGCCTATGGTGAAAAAGGAAATATCCACACCTAAAAACTGGCAAATAGCATTCTGAATAACTGCATTGTGATATGTGAATGCAACGCACAGTGTTACACTTTTCTCTTCATCGATCAGTTTGCTAACACAGTTTTCTTGAAATCTGCAATGGGATACTTCTTAACACAATGAAGCTTATGGCGACAAGGGAAATATCCTCAGATAAAAACGTGAAAGACACTTTCTGAGAAATTTCTTTCTGATATGTGACCCATCTCATGGATTTACACCACTATCTCATGGAGCTGCTGGCTAGCCCTGTTTTTGTGGAACCTGAAAACTGATATTTTGGATCGCTTTGAAGACTATACAGCCAGAGGAAATATCCTCAGATAAAAACGAAAAAAGAGCTTTCTGAGAAACTTATTTGTGATGTGTGAATTCATCTCACAGAGTTACAAGTCTCTCCTCATGAAGCTGTTCACTAAGATGATTCTCGTGGAATCTGCTAAGTAATATTTGGGAGCATATTGAAGGCTATGGTGAAAAAGGAAACATCCTCAGATAAAAACTGGAAAGAAAGGTTCTGAGAAACTTCATTGTGACGTAGTGTGAATGCAACTCACAAAATTACATTTTTCTTTTCATTGATCAGTTTGCTAACGCTGTTTTCTTCAAATCTGCAATGGGACATTTCTTAGCACAATGAAGCATACGTTGACAAAGAAAATATCCTCAGACAAAAACTAGAAAGAAAGTTTCTGAGAAACCGCTTTTTGATATGTGAACTCAGCTCACAGAGTTACACTTTCCTTTCATGGAGCAGTCTATTACCACTGTCTTTGGGGAATCTGAGAAGGGATACTTTGGATCGCATGAGGTCTACTCTGATAAAGGAAATTTCCTCAATTAAAAACGTGAAAGAAGCTTTCTGAGAAATTGCTTTCTGATATGGGACTTCATCTCACAGAGTTACACCACCATTTCGTGGAGCCGTTTGCTAGTACTGTTTTTGTGGATTCCGAGAACTGATATTTCGGATGGGTTTGAAGAGTATAAGGACAAAGGAAATATCCTCAGAGAAAAACCAGAATGAAGCTTTCTGAGAAACCACTTTGTGATGTGTGAATTCATTTCACAGTGTTACACCACCCTTTCATGGAGGAGTTTGCTAGTACTGATTTTGTGGAATCTCAGAAGTGATATCTTGGATACTGTTGAAACCCATGGGGAATAATGAAATATCCTCAGACAAAAACTGCAGAGAAGCCTTCTTAGAAAGTGCTTTGATGTGGGTGAATTCTGCTCACAGAGTGGTAATCCTCCAAAGACAGTGGTAATAGACTGCTCCATGAAATGAAAGTGTAACTCTGTGAGATGAATTCACACATCACAAAGCAGTTTCTCAGAAAGCTTATTTCTAGCTTTTATCTGAGGATATTTCCTTTGTTACCTTAAGCTTCATTGCACTAAGAAATTTCCCATTGCAGATTTCAAGAAAACAGTGTTAGCAAACTGATCAATGAAGAGAAATGTGTAACTCTGTGAGTTACATTCACACGTCACAATGCAGTTTCTCAGAACACTTCTTTCCACTTTTTATCTGAGGATATTTCTTTTTTCACCATAGCCCTCAATGCGTTCCAAAATATCACTTTTTACATTCCATGAGAACAGTGTTACCAAAGAGCTTCATGGAGAGAAAAGTGTAACTCTGTGAGATGAATTGACACAACACAAAGAAGTTTCTCAGAAAGTTTCTTTCTCGTTTTTATCTTAGAATATTTTCTTTGACCGTATAGTCTTCAAAGCGATCTGAAATATCAGTTCTCAGATTCCACAAAAACAATGCTAGCAAAAGCTCCACGTAATACAGGTGTAACTCAGTGAGCTGAATTCACAAATCACAAAGCAGTTTTTCAGAAAGCTTCTTTCTTTTTTGAGCTGAGGATGTGTGTGGTCTCAAAGCTCCCATGTGTTTCTCATTGCAGATTCTGGGAAAACACTGTTAGCAAGCTTCTCAATGAAAGCAATGATGTAACTCTGTGAGCTGAATTCACCCATATCAAAGCACTTTCTGAGAAGGCTTCTCTGCAGTTTTTGTATCAGGATATTTTATTTTTCACCATGGGATTCAACGATACCCAAGATATCACTTCTGATATTCCACAAAATCAGTGCTAGCAAACTCTTCCATGAAAGAGTGGTGTAACACTGTGAAATGAATTCACACATCACAAAGCAGATTCTCAGAAATCTTCATTCTGATTTTTCTCTGAGGATATTTTCTTTGTCCTTATACTCCTCAAATCCATCCGAAATATCAGTTCTCAGAATCCACAAAAACAGTGCTAGCAAATGGCTCCACGAAATGGTGGTGTAACTCTGTGAGATGAAGTCCCATAACAGAAAGCAATTTCTCAGAAATCTTCTTTCACGTTTTTAATTGAGGATGTTTCCTTTTTCAGTGAAGGGCTCAATGCGATCCAAAGTATCCCTTCTCAGATTCCACAAAGATAGTGGTAGTAGACTACTCCATGAAACGAAAGTGTAACTCTGTGAGATGAATTCACATGTACTAAGCAGTTTCTCAGACAGTTTCTTTCTAGTTTTTTCTGAGGATATTTCCTTTGTCACTGTAAGCTTTATTGCACTGAGAAATATCCCATTGCAGATTTGAAGAAAACAGTGTTAGGAAACTGATCAATGAAAAGAAAAATGTAACTCTGTGAGTTGCATTCACACGTCACAAATCAGTTTCTCAGATCGCTTCTTTCCAGCTTTTATCTGACAAGATTTCCTTTTTGTCCATAGTCCGCAAGGTGCTCCCAAATATCACTTTGCAGACCACGAGAACAGTGTGAGCAAAAGGCTTCATGCAGAGAAATGTGTAACTCTGTGAGATGAATTCCCACATCACAAAGAAGTTTCTCAGAATGCTTCATTCCGGTTTTTCTCCGAGGATATTTCCTTTGTCCTTATACTCTTCAAATCCATCCAAAATATCAGTTCTCAGATTCCACAAAAACAGTGCTAGCAAACGGCTCCACGAAATAGTGGTGTAACTCTAACAGATGAAGCAGATGTAGTCACATATCAGAAAGCAATTTCTCAGAAGCTTCTGTCACGTTTTTATCTTAGGATATATCCTTTGTCACTGTAAGCTTCATTGCGCTAAGAATTAAGCTACTGCAGATTTCACGACAATAGTGTTAGCAAACTGATCAATGAAAAGAAAAGTGTAACTCTGTGAGTTGCATTCACACATCACAATGCAGTTTCGCAGAATGCTTCATTCCAGTTTTTATCTGAAGATATTTGCTTTTTCACCATAGGCCTCAATATGGTCCGAATATCATTTTGCAGATTCCACGAAAACAGTGTAAGCAACCTGCTTCATGAAGAGAAAGGTCAATCTCTGTGAGATGAATGCAGACGTCAGAAAGCAGTTTCTTAGAAAGCTTCTTTCTAGTTTTTATCTGAGGATACTTCATTTTTCAAAATAGCCCCCAATGCATTCCCAAATATCACTTTGTAGATTCCACAAAAACACTGTTAGCAAACTGTTTCATGGAGAGAAAGGTGTAACTCTGTGAGATGAATTGACACATCACAAAGCAGTTTCTTAGAAATCTTCATTCTCCATTTTATCTGAGGATATGTCCTTTGTCACTGTAAGTTTCATTGCGCTAAGAATTATCCTACTGCAGATTTCTGGACAACAGTGTTAACAAACTGATCAATGAAAAGAAAAGTGTAACTCTGTGACTTGCATTCACACATCACAAAGCAGTTTCTCAGAATGCTTCCTTCCAGTTTTTATCTGAGAATGTTTCTGGTTCCACCATAGCCCGCCATGCACTCCCAAATATCACTATGCAGATTCCTCGAAAACAGTGTTAACAAACTGCTTCATGAAGAGAAAGGTGAATCTCTGTGAAATGAAAGCAGACATTGGAAAGTACTTTCTCAGAAAACTTCTTTCTAGTTTTTATCTGAGGATATTTCCTGTTCCACCATAGCCCTCCATGCAAGTTCCTCGAAAACAGTTTAAGCAAACTGTTCATGTAGAGAAATGTGTATGTCTGTGAGTTGATTTCACACATTGCCAACAAGTTTCCCAGAAAGCTTCTTTCTCGTGTTTATTTGAGGACATTTCCTTTGTCAGCATAGGCTTCAATGTGATCCAAAGTATCCCTTCTCAGATTCCCCAAAAACCTTGCTAACAGACTGCTTGCTCCATGGGAAGAAAATGTAACTCTGTGAGATGAATTCATACATCACAAAGCAGTTTCTTAGAAAACTTCATTCTCCTTTTTATCTGAGGCTGTATCCTTTGCCACTGTGAGCTTTATTGCGCTAAGAATTATGCTACTGCAGATTTTGGGACAACAGTGTTAGGAAACTGATCAATGAAAAGAAAAGTGTAACTATGTGAGTTCTATTCACACATCACAATGCAGTTTTGCAGAATGCTTCTTTCCAGTTTTTATCTGAAGATATTTGCTTTTTCCCTATAGGCCTCAATGAGCTCCCAAATATCATTTTGCAGATTCCACGAAAACAGTGTAAGTAAACTGTTTCATGAAGAGAAAGGTGAAAATCTGTGAGATAAATGTAGATGTCAGAAAGCAGTTTCTCAGAAAGCTTCTTTCTAGTTTTTATCTGAGGATATTTCCTTTGTCAAAATAGCCCTCAATGCATTCCCAAATATCACTTTGCAGTTTCCACGAAAACACTCTTAGCAAACTGTTTCATGTAGTGAAAGGTGCAACTCTCTGAGATGAATTGACACATCACAAAGCAGTTTCTCAGAAATCTTCATTCTTCATTTTATCTGAGGATATATCCGTCGTCACCGTAAGTTTCTTTTTGCTAAGAATTATCCTACTGCAGATTTCGGGACAACAGTGTTAGCAAACTGATTAATAAAAAGAAAATTGTAACTCTGTGAGTTGCATTCACGTATCACAATGCAGTTTCTCAGAATGATTCTTTCCAGTTTTTATCTGAGAATATGTCCTGTTCCACCACAGCCCTCCATGTGCTCCCAAGTATCACTATTCAGATTCCTCGAAAACAGTGTGAGCAAACTGCTTCATGAAGAGAAAGGTGAATCTCTGTGAAATGAATGCAGACATTGGAAAGTACTTTCTCAGAAAACTTCTTTCTAGTTTTTATCTGAGGATATTTCCTGTTTCAAAATAGCCCTCAATGCGTTCCCAAATATCATTTTGCAGATTCCACGAAAACACTCTTAGCAAACTGTTTCATGGAGTGAAATATGCAACTCTGTGACATGAATTCACACATCACAATGCAGTTTCTCAGAAAGCTTCTTTCTAGCTTTTATCTGGCAATATTTTATTTTTCACCATATGCTTCATTGTGTTAAGCATTATCCTATTGCAGATTTCAAGACAACAGTATTAGCAAACTCATAACTGAAAAGAAAATGTAACTCAGTGAATTGCAGTCACACATCACAAACAGTTTCTCTAAATGCTTCTTTCCAGATTTTATGTGAGGCTATTTCCTTTTTCACTATAGGCCTCAATGCACTCCCATATATCACTTTGCAGATTGCATGCAAACTGTGTTAGTCAACTGTTCATGTAGAGAAAGGTTTATCCCTGTGAGTTCATTTCACACATCACCAACAAGTTTCTCAGAAAGCTTATTTCTTGTGTTTATTAGAGGACATTTCCTTTGTCAGCGTAGGCTTCAATGTGATCCAAAGTATCCCTTCTCAGATTCCCCAAAAACCTTGCTAACAGACTGCTTGCTCCATGGGAAGAAAGTGTAACTCTGTGATGAATTCACACATCACAAAGCAGTTTCTTAGAAAACTTCGTTCTCCTTTATATTTGAGGTTATATCCTTTGTCACCATAATCTTCATTGCACTAAGAATTATCCTACTGCAGATTTTGGGACAACAGTGTTAGGAAACTGATCAATGAAAAGAAAAGTGTAACTATGTGAATTGCACTCACACATCACAAAGCAGTTTCTCAGAATACATCTTTCCAGTTTTTATCTGATGATATTTCCTTTTTCACCATAGGCCTCAAGATGCTCTCAAATATCACTTTGCAGATTCTACGAAAACAGTGTTAGCAAACTGCTTCTTGAAGATAAAGGTGTAACTCTGAGAGATGAATTCAAACATCACAAAGAAGTTTCTCAGAAAGCTTCTTTCTAATTTTATTTGAGGATATTTCCTCTGTCAGTGTCGGCTTCAGTGCGATCCAAAATATCCCTTCTCAAAATCCCCCAAAACAGGGGTAGCAGACTGGTCCATGAAACGAAAGTGTAACTGTGTGACATGAATTCACATATCATGAAGCAGTTTCTCAGGAAGGTTCTTTCTAGTTTTTATCTGACAATATTTCTTTTTCACCATAGGCTTCAAAGCACTCCCAAATTACACTTTGAAGATTGCACAAAATCAGTGTTAGCAAACCATTCAGGAAGAGAAAGGTGTATCTCCGTGAGTTGATTTCACACATCACAAACATGTTTCTCAGAAAGCTTCTTTCTCCTGTTTATTTGAGGATATTTGCTTTGTCAGCATAGTCTTCTAAACAATCCAAAATATCCCTTCTCAGATTCCTCAAAAACCATGGTAACAGACTGCTGGATGAAATAAATGTGTACGTCTGTGAGATGAATTGAATTATCAGAAAACAGTTTCTCAGAAAGCTCCTTTCTAGTTTTTATCTGAGGATATTTCCTTTTTTAAAATATCCCTCAATGCGTTCCCAAATATCACTTTGCAGATTCCAAGAAAACACTGTTAGCAACCTGTTTCATGGATAGAAAGGTGTAACTCTGTGAGATGAATTCACCCATCATAAAGCAGTTTCTCAGAAATCTTCATTCTCCATTTTATCTGAGGATATATCCTTTCTCACTGTAAGCTTCATTGTGCTAAGAATTATGCTACTGCAGATTTCGGGGGAACAGTGTTAGCAAACTAATCAATGAAAAGAAAAGTGTGACTCTGTGAGTTGCATTCACACATCACAATGCAGTGTCTCAGAATGTTTCTTTCCAGTTTTTAACTGAGAATATTTCCTGTTCCACCATAGCCCTACATGGGCTCCCAAATATCACTATTCAGATTCCTCAAAAACAGTGTTAGCAAACTGCTTCATGAAGAGAAAGGTGAATCTCTGTGAGATGAATGCAGACATCAGAAAGCACTTTCTCAGAAAGCTTCTCTCTAATTTTTATCTGAGGATATTTCCTTTTTTAAAATAGCCCTCAATGTGTTCCCAAATATCACTTTGCAGATTCCACGAAAACACTCTTAGTAAACTGTTTCATGGAGAGAAATATGTAATTCTGTGACATGAATTCACACATCACAAAACAGTTTCTCAGAAAGCTTCTTTCTAGTTTTTATCTGATGATATTTCTTTTTTCACTGTAAGCTTCATTGCGTTAAGCATTATCCTATTGCAGATTTCAAGACAACCATGTTAGCAAACTGATCAATGAAAAGAAAAGTGTAACTCAGTGAATTGCATTCACACATCCAAGGCAGTTTCTCCGAATACTTCTTTCCAGATTTTATGTGAAGCTATTTCCTTTTTCACTATAGGCCTCAATGCGCTCCCATATATCACTTTGCAGATTGTATGAAAACAGTGTTAACAAACTGTTTATGAAGAAAACGGTGTATCTCTGTGAGCTGATTTCACACATCCCAAACAAGTTTCTCCAAAGACTTCTTTCTCGTGTTTATTTGAGGACATTTCCTTTGTCACGATAGATTTCAATGTGATCCAAAATATCTCTTCTCTGATTGCCCAAACACCATGGTAACAGAGTGCTCCATGGAATGAAAGTTTAAGTCTGTGAGATGAATTCAAAAACCAGAAAACAGATTCTCAGCTTCTTTCTAGTTTTTAACAGGAGGATATTTTCTTTTCCACCATAGCCCTGAAGGCACTCCCGATTATCACCTTGCGGATTCCATGAAAAGAGTGTTAGCAAACTGTTTCATGAAGAGGAAGGTGTATCTCTGTGAGATGAATACACACATCACCAACAAGTTTCTCAGAAATCTTCTTTCTAGTTTTTATCTGAGGATATTTCCTGTTCCACCATAGCCCTCCATGTGCTCCCAAATATCACTATGTGGGTTTCCCAAAAACAGTGTTAGCAAACTGTTCATGTAGAGAAAGGTGTTTCTCTGTGAATTCATTTCACACATCACCAACAAGTTTCTCAGAAAGCTTCTTTCTAGTGTTTATTTGAGGACATTTTCTTTGTCAGCATAGGCTTCAGTGCGATCCAAAGTATCTCTTCTCAGATTCCCCAACAACGTTGCTAACAGACTGCTTGCTCCATGGGAAGAAAGTGTAACTCTGTGAGATGAATTCACACATCACAAAGCAGTTTCTCAGAAAGTTTCATTCTCCATTTTATCTGAGGATATATCCTTTGTCACCGTAAGCTTCATTGTGCTAAGAATTATCCTACTGCAGATTTCAGGACAACAGTGTTAGCAAACGGATCAGTGAAAAGAAAAGTGTAACTCTGTGAGTTGCATTCACACATCACAGTGCAGTCTCACAAAACGCTTCTTTCCAGTTTTTATCTGAAGATAATTGCTTTTTCCCTATAGGCCTCAATGAGATCCCAAATATCATTTTGCAGATTCCACGAAAACAGTGTTAGCAAACTGTTTCTTGAAGATAAAGGTGTAACTCTGAGAGACGAATTCAAACATCACAAAGAAGTTTCTCAGAAAGCTTCTTTCTAGTTTTTATTTGAGGATATTTCCTCTGTCAGTGTCGGCTTCAGTGCCATCCAAAATATCGCTTCTTAGATTACCCAAAACAGGGTTAGTAGACTGGTCCATGAAAACAAAGTGTAACTCTGTGACATGAGTTCACATATGAGAAAGCAGTTTCTCAGAAAGCTTCTTTCTAGTTTTTATCTCATGATATTTCCTTTTTCACTGTAAGCTTCATTGTGCTAAGAATTATCATATTGCAGATTTCAAGACAACAGTGTTAGCAAACTGATCAACGAAAAGTGTAACTCAGTGAATTGCATTCACATATCTCTTTTTTTTTTTTTTTTCTTTTTTGAGACGGAGTCTCGCTCTGTCACCCAGGCTGGAGTGCTGTGGCCGGATCTCAGCTCACTGCAAGCTCCGCCTCCCGGGTTTACGCCATTCTCCTGCCTCAGCCTCCGGAGTAGCTGGGACTACAGGCACCCGCCACCTCGCCCGGCTAGTTTTTTTGTATTTTTTAGTAGAGACGGGGTTTCACCGTGTTAGCCAGGATGGTCTCGATCTCCTGACCTCGTGATCCGCCCATCTCGGCCTCCCAAAGTGCTGGGATTACAGGCTTGAGCCACCGCGCCCGGCGTATTCACATATCTCAATGCATTTTCTCAGACTGCTTCTTTACAGATTTTATGTGAGGATACTTCCTTTTTCACTATAGGCCTCAATGTGATCCCAAATAACACTTCGCAGATTGCACGAAAACAGAGTTAGCAACACGTTCATGAAGAGAAAGGTGTATCCTTGTGAGTTGATCTCACACATCTCAAATAGGTTTCTCAGAAAGCTTCTTTCTCGTTATTAGTTGAGTACATTTCCTTTTTCAACATAGTCTTCAAAGTGATACAAAATATCCCTTCTCAGATTCCCCAAAAAACATGGTAACAGACTGCTGCATGAAACGAATGTGTAAGTCTGTGACATGAATTGAAGTATCAGAAAACAGTTTCTCAGAAAGCTTCCTTCTCCCTTTTATCTGAGGATATATCCTTTGCCATCGTAAGCTTCATTGCGCTAAGAAATATCCTGTTACAGATTTCAAGAGAAATATCTGTTGCAGATTTCAAGAGAACAGGGTAAGCAAACTGATCAATGGATATTTCCTTTTCCACCATAGGCCTCAATGTGCTCCCAATATCATTTTGCAGAATGCATGAAAACAATGTTAGCAAACTGCTAAAGAAAGTTCTTTGTGATGTGTGAATTCACCTAACAGAGTTACACCTTTCTTTTCATGGCGCAGTTTCCCAAAACTGTTTTCATCGAGCTGTTTGATAACACTGTTTTCATGGAATCTGCAAAGGAATACTTGGGAGCACTTTGAGGCCTATAGTGAAAAAGGGAATTTCCTCAGACGAAAACTAGAAAGAAGCTTTCTGAGAAACTGCATTTTGATGTGTGAATTCATCTCACAGATTTACACCTCCCTTTCATGGAGCAGTTTGCTAACACTATTTTTGTGGAATCTGGAAAGGGATATTCATGAGAGCATTGAGGCAAATGGTGACAAAGAAATTATCCTCAGACAAAAACTAGATGGAAGCTTTCTGAGAAACTGCTTTGTGAAGTGTGTTTTCACATCACAGAATTATACAATTCTATTCTTGGAGCAGTTTGCTGATACAGTTTTTGTGGAATCTGCAATAGGATATTTGGGAGCACGTTGAAACCTATGTTGACAAAGGAATTATCCTTAGACAAAAACCAAAAGGAAGCTTTCTGTTAAACAGCTTTGTGATGTGTGAATTCGTCTCACAGAGTTACACCATTCTTTTCATTGAGAAGTTTGCTAACACTTTTTTGGTTGGATCTGCCATGGGATATTCAGGAGCGCCTTGACGAATATGGTGAAAAAGGAAATATCCTCAGATAAAAACTAGAAAGAAACTTTCTGAGAAACAGTTTTGTGAAGTGTGAATTCATCTTACAGAGATACACTGTTCTTTTCATGGATCAGTTTGTTAGCACTGTTTTTGGGGAGTCAGAGAAGGGATTTTTTAATGGCATTGTAGCTTATGGTGACAAAGGAAATATCCTCGGATTAAAAACTGGAATGAAGCCCTCTGAGAAACTGCTTTGTGATATGTGATTTTACCTCACCAAGTTACACCGTTCTTTTCATTGAGTAGTTTGATAACACTGTTTTCTTGGAATCTGCAATGGGATATTTCAGAGAACATTGAAGCTTATGGTGACAAAGGAAACATCCTCATGTAAAATCTAGAAAGAAGCATTCTGATAAACTGATTTGTGATGTTTTAATTCACTTCACAGAGTGGAACAGTTTGGTGGTACTATTTATGGGGAATCTCAGAATGGATATTTGGGATTGCATTGAAGCATATGGCGACAAAGGAAACATCCTCAAGTAAAAACTAGAAATAAGCTCTCTGAGAAAATTCTTTTGAAGTGTCAATTCCTCTTCACAGAATCACACCTGCCTTTTCATAGAGAAATTTCCTAACACTGTTTTCGTGGAATCTGCAAAGGGGTATTTGGGAGTGCATTGAGGCCTGTAGTGAAAAAGGAAATATCCTCAGATAAAAACGAGAAAGAAGATTTCTGAGAAACTGCTTTTTGATGTGTGAGTTCATCTGAGAGGTGACACCATTCTTTTCATTGAGCAATATGATAACATTATTTTCATGGTATCTGCGATAGGATATTTGGAAGTGCCTTGAAGCTTGCGGTGACAAAGGAAATATCTTCCGGTAAAAAACAAAATAAGCTTTCTGTGAAACTGCTTTGTGATGTGTCTATTCATCTCACAGAGTTACAATGTTCTTCTCATTGAGAAGTTTGCTAACAATTATTTCATGGAATCTACAAAGGGATAATTGGTAGTTCATTGAGACATATGGTGAAAAAGTAAATATCCTCAGAAAAAAACTAGAAAGAAGCTTTCTGAGAAAGAGCTTTGTGATGTGTGAATTCATCTCACAGAGATACACCTTTCATTTCATGGATCAGTTTCATTGCACTGTTTTTGGGGAATCTGAGAAGGGATATTTTTGATTGCTTTGAATCCAATGGTGGCAAAAGAAATATCCTCAGATAAAAACTAGAAAGAGGCTTTCTGAGAAAGTTATTTATGATGTCTGAATTCGTCTCACAGAGTTACACCTTCCTTTTCATGGAGCAGTTTACTAACACTGTTTTCGTTTAATCTGGAAAGGATATATGGGAGTGCATTGAGGCCTATGGTGAAAAAGTAAATATGCTCCGACAAAAACTAGAAAGAAATGTTCTCAGAAACTGCTTTGTGATGTGTGAATTCATCTTACAGAGTTACACCTTTCTTTTCATTGAGCAGTTTGATAACACTCTCTTCAAGGAATCTGCAATAGGATATTTGGGAGCACAATAAACCCTATGGTGACAAAGTAATTATCCTCTGAAAAAACTAAAAGTACCTTTCTATGAAATTACTCTATGAGGTGTGAATTCATATAACAGAGTTGCATTGTTCTTTTCATTGAGAAGTTTGCTAACAATTTTTTCGTGGAAACTGCAATGCGATATTCAGGAGCGCCTTGAGGAATATGGTGAAAAAGGAAATTTAATCAGATAAAAACTAGAAAGAAGCTTTCTGAGAAACTGCTTTGTGATATGTGAGTTCATCTTACAGAGTTATACCATTCTTTTCATTGGACAGTTTGATAACACCTTTTTCATGGAATCTGCGGTAGGATATTTCAGAGCACATTGAAGCCTATGGTGACAAAGGAAATATCCTCTGACAAAAAAAGAAAGGAAACTTGCTGTTAAACTGCTTTTTGATGTGTGAATTCATCTCTCAGAGTTGCACCCTTCTTTTCATTGAGAAGTTTGCTAACACTTTTTTGGTTGGATCTGCCATGGGATATTCAGGAGTGTTCATTGAGAAGTTTGCTAACAATTTTTTCATGGAATCTGCAAAGGGATAATTGGTAGTTCATTGAGACATATGGTGAAAAACGAAATATCCTCAGATAAAAACTAGAAAGAAACTTTCTGAGAAACAACCTTGTGATATGTGAATTCATTTTGCAGAGATACACTATTCTTTTCATGGATTAGTTTGGTAGCACAGTTTCTGGGGAGTCAGAGTAGGGATAGTATAAATGTCACTGAAACCTATGGTGACAAAGGAAATATGCTCAGATAGAAACTAGAATGAAGCCCTCTGAGAAACTGCTTTGTGACATGTGATTTTACCTCACCAAGTTACACTATTCTTTTCATTGAGTAGTTTGATAACACTGTTTTCTTGGACTCTGCAATGGGATATTTCGGAGCACATTGAAGCTTATGGTGATAAAGGAAACATCCTCATGTAAAATCTAGAAAGAAACGTTCTGAGAAACAGATTTGTAATATGTTAATTCATTTCACAGAGCTACTAGTTTCTTTTCAGGGAACAGTTTGGTAGTACTGTTTATGGGGAATCTCAGAATGGATATTTGGGATCGCATTGAAGCATACGGCAACAAAGGAAACATCCTCAAGTAAAAATTAGAAATAAGCTCTCTGAGAAAGTTCTTTGTGAAGTGTCCATTCCTCTTCACAGAATTACACCTGCCTTTTCATGGAGAAGTTTTCTAACACTGTTTTTGTGGAATCTACAAAGGGGTATTTGGGAGCACATTGAGGCCTATAGTGAAAAAGGAAATACCCTCAGATAAAAACGAGAAAGAAGCTTTCTGCGAAACTGCTTTTTGATGTGTGAGTTCATCTGACAGATTATACTGTTCTTTTCATTGAGTAATTTCACAACACTGCTTTCTTGGAATCTGCAATAGGATATTTTGGAGTACATTGAAGACTTTGGTGACAAAGGAATTATCCTCACATGAAAACCAAAAAGAAGCTTTCTGTGAAACAGTTTTATAGTGTGTGAATTCATCTCATATATTTACACTGTTCTTTTCATTGAGTAGTTTGCTAACACTTTTTTCTTCTCCTCTGCAATGGGATATTTCAGAGTACATTGATAGTGATGGTGACAAAGGAAATATCCTCAGACAAAACCAGAAAGAAACGTTCTGAGAAACTGCCTTGTGATTTGTGAATTCATCTCACATAGTTACACCATACGTTTCAGGGAGCAGTTTGGTAGCACTGTTTTTGGGGAATCTGAGAAGGTATATTTTGGATCGCTTTGAAACCTATGGTGACAAAGGAAATATCCTCAGTTAAAAACTAGAAAGAAGCTTTCTGAGAAACTGCTTTGTGATGTGTGAATTCATCTCTCAGAGTTACACCTTTCTTTTCATTGAACTGTTTGATAACATTGTTTTTGTGGAATATGCAGTGGGCTATTTGGGAGCACATTGAGGCCTATTGTGAAAAAGGAAATATCCTCAGACAATAATTAGAGAGACACTTCCTGAGAAATGTCTTCGTGATTTGTGAATTCATCTCATGGAGTTAAACCTTTGTGTTCATGGAGAAGTTTGGTAGCAATGTTTTCAGGGAATCTGAGAAGAGATATTTTTTTGGGGGGGTTACATTTACTAGGAAATACATAATAAGTGTAATGCACAAATGTCTAAAACTCAAGAGAAGAGAGAGTTTGGTTTTGATAAATGGCAAGGTTAAGAAAGATATCATAGTTTTTCTTGAAGAAATTGTATTGGTTTGTCTTAGAAGATAGAGCCAACTGCCTGAGTGACTAAATGATTGTGTGTGTGTGTTTTTATTATTATACTTTAAGTTCTAGGGTACATGTGCATAACGTGCAGCTTTGTTACATATGTATACTTGTGCCATGTTGGTGTGCTGCACCCATCAACTCGTCAGCACCCATCAATTCATCATTTATATCAGGTATAACTCCCCAATGCAATCCTTCCCCCCTCCCGCCTCCCCATGATAGGCCCCAGTGTGTGATGTTCCCCTTCCCGAGTCCAAGTGAACTCATTGTTCAGTTCCCACCTATGAGTGAGAACATGCGGTGTTTGGTTTTCTCTTCTTGTGATAGTTTGCTAAGAATGATGGTTTCCAGCTGCATCCATGTCCCTACAAAGGACGCAAACTCATCCTTTTTGATGGCTGCATAGTATTCCATGGTGTATATGTGCCACATTTTCTTAATCCAGTCTGTCACCGATGGACATTTGGGTTGATTCCAAGTCTTTGCTATTGTGAATAGTGCCGCAATAAACATACGTGTGCATGTGTCTTTATAGCAGCATGATTTATAATCCTTTGGGTATATACCCAGTAGTGGGATGCCTGGGTCATATGGTACATCTAGTTCTAGATCCTTGAGGAATTGCCATACTGTTTTCCATAATGGTTGAACTAGTTTACAATCCCACCAACAGTGTAAAAGTGTTCCTATTTCTCCACATCCTCTCCAACACCTGTTGTTTCCTGATTTTTTAATGATTGCCATTCTAACTGGTGTGAGATGGTATCTCATTGTGGTTTTGATTTGCATTTCTCTGATGGCGAGTGATGATGAGCATTTTTTCATGTGTCTCTTGGCTGTATGAATGTCGAGAAGAGGTATTTTGGATGGCATTGAAGCCTACGGTGACAAAGGAAATATCCTCAGATAAAAAATATAAAGAAGGTTTCTGAGAGATTGCTTTGTGATGTGTGAATTCATTTCAAGAGTTTCATGATTCTTTTCATGGATCAGCTTGGTAGCACTGTTTTTGGGGTATCTGAAAAGGGATATTTGGGATCGCTTTGAAGCCTGTGATGACAAAGGAAATATCCTCAGATAAAAACTAGACAGAAGCTTTCTGAGAAACTGCTTTGTGATGTGTGAATTCATCTCACAGAGGAACACCTTTCTTTTCATGGGACTATTTGCTAACACGGTTTTCGTGGAATCTGCAAAGGGATATTTGGGAGCGCATTGGGGAATATGGTAAAAATCTAAATATCCTCAGACAAAAACTAGAAAAATGCTCTCTGAGAAACTGCTTTGTGATGTGTGAGTTCATCTCACAGAGTTACACTGTTCTTTCCCATGAGCAGTTTGCCAACACTCTTTTCATGGAATCTGCAAAGGGATATATGGGAGTGCATTGAGGCCTGTAGTGAAAAAGGAAATATCCTCAGATAAAAACAAGAAAGATGTTCTCTGAGAAATTGCATTTTGATGGGTGAATTCATCTTACAGAGTTACACCATTTTTTTTCCTTCAACTGTTTGGTAACACTGTTTTCGTGGAATGTGCAATAGGATATTTGAGAGCACATTGAAGCCTATGGTGACAAAGGTAATATCCCCAGGTAAAAATGTAAAGAATCCTTCTGAGAAACCACTTTGTGATTTTGAATTCTTCTCACAGAGTTACATGATTCTTTTCATGGATCAGTTTTGTAGCACTGTTTTCGGGGAATCTGAGAAGGGATATTTTGGATCGCATTGAAGCCTATGGTAACAAGGAAATATCCTCAGATAAAAACTGGAAAGATTTTTGAGAAAGTTCTTTGTGATGTGTGAATTCATCTCACAGTGTTACACCTTTCTTTTCATTGAGCAGTTTGCTATCACTGCTTTCCTGGAATCTGCAAAGGGACATTTGGGAGTGCATTGAGGCCTATGACAAAAAAGGAAATATCCTCAGATAAAAAGTAGAAAGAAACTTTCTGAGAAACTACCTTGTGATGTGTCAATTCAACTCATGGTGTTACATTCTTCTTTTCATGGAGCAGTTTGCTGACACTGCTTTCTTGGAAGTTGCATTGGGATATTTCAGAGCACCTTGAAGCTTATGGTAACGAAGGAAACATTCTCAGATAAAAACAAAAAGAAACTTTCTGAGAAACTGATTTGTGATGTTTGATTTCATCTCACAAAGTTACACTGTTCTTTTCATTGATCAGTTTGCTAACACCGTTTTCTTGGAATCTGCACGGGGATATTTTGGAGTGCATTGAAGCTTATGGTGACAAAGGAAATATCCTGAGACAAAAAACTACATAGAAGCTTTCTGAGGACCTGCTTTTTGATTTGTGAATTCATCTCACAGAGTTCCTATGTAACTCTCACAGAGTTGCAATGTAATTTACATTGAGCTGTTTGAGCATAGTCTTTTCATGGAATCTGGAAAGGGCTATTTGGGAGCACATTGAGGCCTATGGTGATACAGGAAATATCCTCAGGTATAAACTAGAAAGAAGCTTTCTGAGGAACTGCTTCATGATGTGTGAATTCATCTCACAGTGTTTCACTGTTCTTTTCATTTGGCAGTTTGCTAATACTGTTTTCTTGGAAACTGCAATGGGAAATTTTAGAGCTCATTAATGCTTATGGTGACATAGGAAATATCCTCATAGAAAAAGTAGAAGGTAAGTTTCTGGGATACCTTTTTGTGATGTGTTAGTTTATGTCACAGAGTTCCATGATTTTTTTCATGGATCAGTTTGGTAGCACTCTTTTTGGGTAATCTGAGGGGATATTTCGGATGGCATTTACACCTATGGTGACAAAGGAAACATTCTCAGATAAAAACTAGAAAGAAGGTTTTTGAGAAAGTTCTTTGTGATGTGTGAATTCAACTCACAGAGTTACACGTTATTTTTCATGGAGCAGTTTGGTAACACTGTTTTTGGGGAATCTCAGAAGGGATACTGAGGATCACATTGAAGCCTGTAGTGACAAAGGAAATATCCTCATATAAAAACTAGAAAGAAGCTTCCTGAGAAACCTCTTCATGATGTGTGAATTTATCTCACAGAGTTTCAGATTTCTTTTCATGAAGTAGTTTGCTAACACTGTATTTGTGGAATCTGCAAAGGGATATTTGGAAACACATTGTGGCCTTCATGAAAAAATTAAGTATTCCCAGGTAAAAACTAGAAAGAAGCTCTCTGAGAAACTGCTTTGTAATGGGTGAATTCATATCACAGAGTTACACTATTCTTTTCCTTGAGCTGTTTGTTAACACTGGTTTCATGGAATGTGCAATAGGATATTTGAGAGCAAAATGAAGCCTATGGTGACAAAGGAAATATTCTAAGATAAAAACTAGAAAGAAGTTTGTGACAAAATTCTGTGTGAAGTGTGAATTCATGTCACAGTGTTACACCTTCCTTTTCATGGAGCAGTTTGCTACCACTGTTTTCATGGAATCTGCAAAGGGATATTTAGGAGCACATTGAGGACTATGATGGAAAAGGGAATATCCTCAGATAAAAAGGAGAAAGAAGCTTTCTGAGAAACTGCTTTTCAATGTGTGAATTCATTTCATTTACTGTTACACTGTTCTTTTCATGGAGCAGTTTGCTAACATTGTTTTCTTGGAAGCTGCAATGAGATATTTCAGAGCACCTTGAAACTTATGGTTTGAAAGGAAACATCCTCAGATTAAAAAACAGAAAGAATCTTTTGGAGAAACTGCTTTGCAATGTTTGAATTCATCTCATCAAGTTATACTGTTCTTTTCATTGATTAGATCACTAACACTGTGTTCTTGGAAGCTGCAATGGGATACTTCAGAGAGTCTTGAAGCTTATGGTGACAAAGGAAATGCCCTCAGATAAAAAGTAGAAAGAAGCTTTCTGAGAAACTGCTTTGTGATGTGTGAATTCATCTGACAGAGTTACACTGTTCTTTTCATTGAGCAGTTTGCTAACACTGTTTTCATGGAATGTGCAATAGGATATTTGAGAGCTCATTGAAACCTATGGAGACAAAGGAAATATCCTCAGACAAAAAATAGAAAGAACCTTTCTGGGAAACTGCTTTCTGATTTGTGAATTCATCTCACAAAGTTACACACTCATTTTCATGGAGCAGATTTTTAGTACTGTTTTTGTGGAACCTGAGAAGGGATATTTTGGATGACTTTGAAGTCTATGGTGACAAAGGAAACACCTCAGATAAAAATTATACAGAGGCTTTCTGAGAAACTGCTTTGTGATGTGTGAATTCATCTTAAACAGTTACATCGTTCTTTCCATGGAGTCATTTGCTAACACTGTTTTCGTGGAATTTGCAAAGGGATATTTGGGAGCACATTGAGGCCTACAGTGAAAAAAGAAATATCTTCAGACAAAAACCAGAAAGAAGCTTTCTGAGAAACTGCTTTGTGATGTGTGAACTCACCTCACAGAGATATATGATTCTTTTCATGGATCACTTGGTAGCACTCTTTTTGGGGAATCTGAGAAGGGATATTTGGGAAAACACTGAAGTCTATGGTGACAAAGGAAATAACCTCAGATATGTGTGTGAAGATTTCAAGATTTTGGCAACGATTTTTAGAACATGGAGAAAGAAATATCCTCAAGTAAAATCCAGAAGGAAGCTTTCTGTGAAACTGCTATGTGTCGCCTTAATTCCTGTCGCTCAGTTAAGCTTCTCTTTTCATTGAGCAGTTTTCTAACCCTGTGAATATTTAGCATGTGATGGGATATTCGGGAGCACTTTGAGGCTTACGGTCAAAAAGGAAATATGTTCAGACCGAAACTGGAGAGAAGCTTTCCAAGGAACTGCTTTGTGATGTGTGCATTCCAGTCACACTGCTATACCTCTCTTCTCATACAGCATCAGGGAAACATTTTTGGAGAAACAGGTACCAAGTGATATTTGGGAGCATGTTGATGC
Organism: Piliocolobus tephrosceles; assembly: GCF_002776525.5. NCBI lineage: Eukaryota > Metazoa > Chordata > Mammalia > Primates > Cercopithecidae > Piliocolobus > Piliocolobus tephrosceles. The sequence continues at coordinate 924,016 of NW_022334374.1, read as the reverse complement.
CGATGGTGAAAAGGGAAATAGCCTCAGACAAAAACAGGAAAGAAGTGTCCTAGGAAACTACTCTGATATGTGTAATCATCTCACATACATAAAGCTTTCTTTACATTATGCAGCCTGGAAACTGTCATGGACGGATCCACGAAGGGACCTTTGGAAGCACATTAAGGACTATGGTGAAAAAGGAAATATCTTCAGATAAAAACTGAAAGAAGCTTTCTGTGAATCTGCTTTTTCCTATGTTTGTTCATCTCACATAGATAAAGCTTTCTTTAGATTACGCAGCTTGAAAACTCCCTCATGGAAGGATCCGAGAAAAGATATTTGGGATCACATTCCAACCTATGGTGAAATAGGAAATACAGTCAGATAAAAACTGGAGAGAGCTTTTGAGAAACTGCTTGGTGATGTGAGCATTCCACTCATGGATTTGTAACTTTCTTCTCATAAGGCACAGTCTGAACACAGTTTCAGTAAAACCAAAAGAGTGATAGTAGGAACACATTGAAGACTATGGCAAAAAGTGAAATGTCATCCAATAAAAAAAAAACAGAAAGAAGCACTCGAAGAAACTGTTCTCTGACGAGTCCATTCTTTTCACAGTGTTAACACTTACTCTACATTTTCAAGTTTGAAAGTCAGTCTTTGATGGTTTTGCAAAGGGATAGTAAGTGGCACCCGGAGGCCTGTGTCGAGCAAGGAAATGTATTCCATCGAAAATTGGAGAGAAGCTTTCTGCGCAACTCTTTCATGATGTTTGTATTCGCCTCATAGAGTTAAATCATTCTTTGGATTGGGCAGTTTGAAATCACTGTTTCTGTGGAATCTGAGAAAGGACATTTGGAAATTCTCTTTAGATTATCCTGAAAACGAAATAACCTCAGATAGTAACCAGAAGGAAACTTTCTGTGAAACTGCTCTGTGTCACGTGAATTCTGCTTACACAGTTAAGCTTCTCTTTTCATTGAGCAGTATCATAACACTGTCTTTGTTTAGTGTGCAAAGGGATATTCAGGAGTGCTTTGAGGCTTACGGTTGGAAAGGAAACGTCTTCAGATAGAAACTGGGGAGAAGCTTTCTGAGGAGCTGCTTTGTGACGTGTGCATTCCACTGACAGAAATATACCTTTCTTCTCATAGAGGATTCCGGAATCCCTTTTGGAGAAAAAGCTACCAAGTGACATTAGGAAGTACAGGGATGACTACAGTGAAAAAGGAAATATTCTCAGACAAAAACTGGAAAGAAGATTTCTGTGAAACTGCTTTGTGTTAGATATATTGATTCATCTCACATAGTTAAAACTTTTCTTATATTACGCAGTTTGGAAACTCCATCATGCACGGATCCATGAAGGGACATTCGGGAGCACATTTAGGCCTACGGTGAAAGAGGAGATATCCTCAGGTGAAAATTGGGTAGAAGCTTTCTGAGAAACTACTTTGTGATGTATGCATTCCACTCAGGGAGTTCTACCTCTTTTCTAACAAGGCAGTGTTTGAACACTCTTCTTCTGAAACTGAAAAAGTGATATTTCAGAGCGCATTGAGGACTATGGCAAATAGTGAAATATACTGAAATAAAATCGAGGAAGAAGCGTTGCAAGAATCTGCGCTCTAATATGTGCATTCACTTCACAGAGTTAATGCTTATTCTATGTTGTCCAGTTTCAAAACTCTGTGTTTGAAGAATCTGTGAAGGGATATTTCTTGACGCCCGGAGGCTTGTGGTGAGCAAGGAAAAATCTTTCAATGAAACCTGTAGAGAAACTTAGTGAGCAACTGCTTTGCGATGTGTGTATTCGTCTCATAGAGTTAAACCATTCCTTGGAATGAGCAGCTTGAAATCACTGTTTTTGTGGAATCTGAGGAAGGATACTTGGGAATGATCCTTAGAATATGGAGAAAGAAATATCCTCTGGTAAAATCCAGAAGGAAGCTTTTTGTGAAACTGCTATGTGTCGCCTTAATTCCTCTCACTCAGTTAAGCGTCTCTTTTCATTGAGCCATTTTCTAACCCTGTGTATGTTTAGCATGTGGAGGGATAATCGTGAGCACTTTAAGGCTTGCGGTGAAAAAGGAAACATGTTCAGACCGAAACTGGAGAGAAGCTTTCCGAGATGGTGCTTTCTGACGTGCGCATTCCACTCACAGTGTTATACCTCTCTTCTCATACAGCGTGGGGGAAACCCTTTTGGAGAAACAGGTACCAAGTGATATTCGGGAGCATATTGATGCCGATGGTGAAAAGGGAAATAGCCTCAGATAAAAACTGGAAATAAGATTTCTAGGAAACTACTCTGTAATATGTGTAATCATCTCACATAGATAAAGCTGTCTTTATATTTCGCAGCTTCAACACTGTCATTGATGGATTCACGAAGGGACCTTCTGGAGCACATTCAGGACTATGGTGAAAAAGGAAATATCTTCAGATAAAAACTGGAAAGAAGCTTTCTGGCAATCTACTTTTTGCTATGTTTATTGATCTCACATAGATGAAGCTTTCTTTACATTATGCAGCTTGTAATCTCCCTCGTGAATGGATCCACGAAGCAATATTTGGATTCACATTCGGGCCTATGGTGAAATAGGAAATATAGTCAGATAAAAACTGGAGAGAAGCTTTCTGGAAACTTCTTGGTGTTGTGTGCATTCCACTCAGGGAGATATCACTTTCTTCTCATAAAGCACAGTTGGAACACTGTTCCTGTAAAACCAAAAGTGTGATATTCGGAGCACATTGAAGACTATGACAAAAAGTGAAATGTCCTCCAATAAAAAACAGAAAGAAGCACTGCTTCTCTGAAATGTCTATTCTTTTTTTTTTTAACCTTTATCTGAATAATTTATTATATCTGAGTTCTGAGAAAATGTAATGAATCAATCGTCCAATAAGGACTCTTCTGTAGAACAAATGCTATTTGACCTGCAGACATTCAACACTGTTTTCCAGATACTTTATAAAAATTTACAAATATTTGCCAAGAGTCTTGGCATGTTCAAAGAGAAAAAATAAGTATGATCAACTTTCCCAGTTAAGAGAAGTAGAAGGTGAGTGATCCTAGGTACACCAAGCAAACCACCAAGGCACATTCCTACTTACACTCATGTTATTGGAAACATCCAAAATGAAATCTTTGATTAGTAAAATTCCAAACTTGTGTACAGGCTCAAAAACGCAAACTTTGTTCTCAGTAATTATGCATAAGATCCTAAAACATCACTTGTAAATTTACAATTGTAATAAGGCCATTAAACAAAGGAATGTAAATTAACTCATTTATCAGTGGTAAGAATGATCAATCTGGAATGATGGATGGGTTTCTTATTGAATCAAAGTCACAAGCTCATGATCTCCCCCAGCATCCTAGCATTTCTTGTCCATTGCTTCCCACTGAAGACATTATTATTCATCTCTCCTGAACATATACTTGCTCCAGGAGCATGGGGGGTGAGAATGTGTGTCCCATGTAGCACTCTGTGTATCCCTACCATAAATCATTTTATTTCTAAATTTTATATTTGTTTCATACTTTTTTTCCTTCAATTGCATTTAAAATATTTTCGTAAGGGTCAACACTTTCTATGGTTAAAGCTAATTTTTTTCTTTTAAAACCTCCTTTTTTGATACAATCTGCTACAAAGATCCTTTGCTCATCTGCCCTTATATTTCTACATCTAGACAAAAGTGAAGAGAATAAAATTAGAGTTTTAGTATTCAGAATGCTTTCAATTGGTGACAAGAAGGAAGAATCTATATCCTCCCATGGATTTTTTAACTCCTATAAAACTTCAGTGGTAGTTTGAAAAGAACTTGAGCCATTTCAAGATAAAAAAAAGCTATTTCATTCAACTTAATTTATCTAGATTTTTCTGTATTATTCTTTAAATTTGCATATTACCTTAAATACATTAAAAGAGCAAAGTGTGTTTTTCTGTATTCCCACAGATGCTAGAATTTAGATTTTTTTAAACTCTAATCCATTGTTTTCTCAGTCCTACTAGACTAAATTTTTTTTTTTTTTATACTTTAAGTTCTAGGGTACATGTGCATAACGTATCCGTTTGTTGGTGTGCTGCACCCATCAACTCATCAGCACCCATCAATTCATCATTTATATCAGGTATAACTCCCCAATGCAATCCCTTCCCCCCCCCCCATCTAGGCCCCCGGGGTGGGGGGTTCCCCCTTCCCGGGCCCCGTGATCTCATTGTTCATTTCCAACCTATGAGTGAGAACATGCGGTGTTTGGTTTTCTGTTCTTGTGATAGTTTGCTGAGAGTGATGGTTTCCAGCTGCATCCATGTCCCTACAAAGGACGCAAACTCATCCTTTTGTATGGCTGCATAGTATTCCATGGTGCATATGTGCCACATTTTCTTAATCCAGTCTGTCACAGATGGACATTTGGGTTGATTCCATGTCTTTGCTATTGTGAATAGTGCCGCAATAAACATACGTATGCATGTGTCTTTATAGGAGAATGATTTATAATCCTTTGGGTATATACCCAGTAGTAAGATGGCTGGGTCATATGGTCCATCTAGTTCTAGATCCTTGAGGAATTGCCATACTGTTTTCCATAATGGTTGAACTAGTTTACAATCCCACCAACAGTGTAAATGTGTTCCTATTTCTCCACATCCTCTCCAACACCTGTTGTTTCCTGACTTTTTAATGATTGCCATTCTAACTGGTGTGAGATGGTATCTCATTGTGGTTCTGATTTGCATTTCTCTGATGGCGAGTGATGATGAGCATTTTTTCATGTGTCCGTTGGCTGTATGGATGTCTTCTTTTGAGAAATGTCTGTTCATATCCTTTCCCCACTTTTTGATGGGTTGTTTGTTTTTTTCTTGTATATTTGTTTGAGTTCTCTGTAGATTCTGCATATTAGACATTTGTCAGATGAGTAGATTGCAAAAATTTTCTCCCATTCTGTAGGTTGCCTGTTCACTCTGATGGTAGTTTCTTTTGCTGTGCAGAAGCTCTTTAGTTTAATTAGATCCCATTTGTCAATTTTGGCTTTTGTTACCATTGCTTTTGGTGTTTTAGACATGAAGTCCTTGCCCATGCCTATGTCCTGAATGGTACTACCTAGGTTTTCTTCTAGGGTTTTTATGGTATTAGGTCTAACATTTAAGTCTCTAATCCACCTTGAATTAATCTTCATATAAGGAGTAAGGAAAGGATCCAGTTTCAGCTTTCTACTTATGGCTAGCCAATTTTCCCAGCACCATTTATTAAATAGGGAATCCTTTCCCCATTTCTTGTTTCTCCCAGGTTTGTCAAAGATCAGATGGCTGTAGATGTGTGGCATTATTTCTGAGGGCTCTGTTCTGTTCCATTGGTCTATATCTCTGTTTTGGTACCAGTACCATGCTGTTTTGGTTACTGTAGCCTTGTAGTATAGTTTGAAGTCAGGTAGTGTGACGCCTCCGGCTTTGTCCTTTTGACTTAGGATTGTCTTGACAATGCGGGCTCTTTTTTGGTTCCATATGAACTTTAAAGCCGTTTTTTCCAATTCTGTGAAGAAACTCATTGGTAGCTTGATGGGGATGGCATTGAATCTATAAATAACCTTGGGCAGTATGGCCATTTTCACGATATTGATTCTTCCTATCCATGAGCATGGTATGTTCTTCCATTTTGTTTGTGTCCTCTCTGATTTCACTGAGCAGTGGTTTGTAGTTCTCCTTGAAGAGGTCCTTTACATCCCTTGTAAGTTGGATTCCTAGGTATTTTGTTCTCTTTGAATCAACTGTGAATGGGAGTTCATTCATGATTTGGCTCTCTGCTTGTCTGTTACTGGTGTATAAGAATGCTTGTGATTTTTGCACATTAATTTTGTATCCTGAGACTTTGCTGAAGTTGCTTATCAGCTTAAGGAGATTTTGAGCTGAGACAATGGGGTTTTCTAAATATAAAATCATGTCATCTGCAAACAGGGACAAGCTGACTTCTTTTCTTCCTAAATGAATAGCCTTTATTTCTTTCTCTTGTCTGATTGCCCTAGCCAGAACTTCCAACACCATGTTGAATAGGAGTGGTGAGAGAGGGCATCCCTGTCTTGTGCCAGTTTTCAAAGGGAATGCTTCCAGTTTTTGCCCATTCAGTATGATATTGGCTGTGGGTTTGTCATAAACAGCTCTTATTATTTTGAGGTACGTTCCATCAATACCGAATTTATTGAGCGTTTTTAGCATGAAGGGCTGTTGAATTTTGTCAAAAGCCTTTTCTGCATCTATTGAGATAATCATGTGGTTCTTGTCTTTGGTTCTGTTTATATGCTGGATTACATTTATTGATTTGCGAATGTTGAACCAGCTTTGCATCCCAGGGATGAAGCCCACTTGATCATGGTGGATAAGCTTTTTGATGTGCTGCTGAATCCGGTTTGCCAGTATTTTATTGAGGATTTTTGCATCGATGTTCATCAGGGATATTGGCCTAAAATTCTCTTTTTTTGTTGTGTCTCTGCCAGGCTTTGGTATCAGGATGATGTTGGCCTCATAAAATAAGTTAGGGAGGATTCCCTCTTTTTCTATTGACTGGAATAGTTTCAGAAGGAATGGTGCCAGCTCCTCCTTGTACCTCTGGTAGAATTCAGCTGTGAATCCATCTGGTCCTGGACTTTTTTTGGTGGGTAGGCTATTAATTATTGCCTCAATTTCAGAGCCTGCTATTGGTCTATTCAGGGATTCAACTTCTTCCTGGTTTAGTCTTGGAAGACTGTAAGTGTCCAGGAAATTATCCATTTCTTCTAGATTTTCTAGTTTATTTGTGTAGAGGTGTTTATAGTATTCTCTGATGGTAGTTTGTATTTCTGTGGGGTCGGTGGTGATATCCCCTTTATCATTTTTTATTACGTCTGTTTGATTCCTCTCTCTTTTCTTCTTTATTAGTCTGGCTAGCAGTCTGTCAATTTTGTTGATTCTTTCAAAATACCAACTCCTGGATTCATTGATTTTTTTGGAGGGTTCTTTGTGTCTCTATCACCTTCAGTTCTGCTCTGATCTTAGTTATTTCTTGCCTTCTGCTAGCTTTTGAATGTGTTTGCTCTTGCCTCTCTAGTTCTTTTAATTGTGATGTTAGAGTGTCAATTTTAGATCTTTCCTGCTTTCTCTTGTGGGCACTTAGTGCTATAAATTTCCCTCTACACACTGCTTTAAATGTGTCCCAGAGATTCTGGTATGTTGTATCTTTGTTCTCATTGGTTTCAAAGAACATCTGTATTTCTGCTTTCATTTCGTTATGTACCCAGTAGTCATTCAGGAGCAGGTTGTTCAGTTTCCATGTACTTGAGCGGTTTTGATTGAGTTTCTTAGTCCTGAGTTCTAGTTTGATTGCACTGTGGTCAGAGAGACAGTTTGTTATAATTTCTGTTCTTTTACATTTGCTGAGGAATGCTTTACATAATCCCATACTTCTTACAGGCTTTGTTCATTTCTTTTTCTTCTTTTTTCTTTTGGTTTCTCTTCTCTCTTCATTTCATTCATTTGATCGTCAATCGCTGATACTCTTTCTTCCAGTTGATTTAGTCAGGTACTGAAGCTTGTGCATTTGTCATGTATTTCTTGTGTCATGGTTTTCATCTCTGTCATTTCGTTTATGACCTTCTCTGCATTAATTATTCTAGTTATCAATTCTTCCACTCTTTTTTCAAGATTTTTAGTTTCTTTGCACTGAGTACATAATTCCTCCTTTAGCTCTGAGAAGTTTGATGGACTGAAGCCTTCTTCTCTCATGTCGTCAAAGTCATTCTCCGTCCAGCTTTGATCCGTTGCTGGCGATTAGCTGCTTTCCTTTGGATGGAGAGACACGCTCTTATTTTTTGAATTTCCAGCTTTTCTGCCCTGCTTTTTCCCCATCTTTGTGGTTTTATCTGCCTCTGGTCTTTGATAATGGTGACGTACTGATGTGGTTTTGGTGTCAGTGTCCTTCCTGTTTGTTAGTTTTCCTTCTAACAGTCAGGACCCTGAGCTCTACGTCTGTTGGAGATTGCTTGAGGTCCACTCTAGACGCTGTTTGTCTGGGTGTCAGCAGCAGAAGCTGCAGAAGATAGAATATTGCTGAAGAGTGAGTGTACCTGTCTGATTCTTACTTTGGATGCTTCCTCTCAGGGGTGCACTCCACCGTGTGAGGTGTGGTGTGTCAGTCTGCCCTTAGTGGGGATGTCTCCCAGTTAGGCTACTCAGGGGTCCGGAACCCACTTGAGCAAGCAGTCTGTCCCTTCTCAGGTCTCAACCTCCGTGTTGGGAGATCCTCTGCTCTCTTAAAAGCTGTCAGACAGAGTCGTTTGCATCTGCAGAGGTTTCTGCTGCTGCTGTTGTTGTTGTTGTTATTTAGATGTTCCCTGTCCCCAGAGGTGGCGTCTACAGAGACAGGCAGGCTTTCTTGAGCCTCCCAGTGGCTTTGTTTACCTACTTAAGCCTCAGCAATGGAGGTCGACCCTCCCCCAGCCTCACTGCTGCCTTGCAGTTAGGTCACAGACTACAGTTTTAGCAATGAGGGAGGCTCCGTGGGCATGGAACCCTTCCGGCCACGTGTGGGATATATTCTCCTGGTGTGCCCTTTTGCTTAAAGTGCAGTATTGGGGTGGGAGTTACCCAATTTTCCAGGTGTTGTGTGTCTCAGTTCCCCTGGCTAGGAAAAGAGATTCCCTTCCCCCTTGCGCTTCCCAGGTGAGGCGATGCCTCGCCATGCTTCAGCTCTCCCTGTAGGGCTGCAGCAGCTGACCAGCACCAATTGTCCGGCACTCCCTAGTGAGATGACCCCAGTACCTCAGTTGTAAATGCAGATATCACCGGTTTTCTGTGTCCCTCGCACTGGGAGTTGGAGACTGGAGCTGTTCCTATTCGACCATCTTGCTCCGCCCCCCTAGACTGAAATGTCCATTCTTTTCAAAGGGTTAAAGCTTACTCTACATTTCCCAGTTTGAAAGTCGGTCTTTGAAGGTTCTGTGAAGGGATGGTAAGTGGCAACTGGAGGCCTGTGTCGAACAAGGAAATGTCTTCCATTGAAAATTGAAGAGAAGTTTTCTGTGCAACTCTTTCTGATGTTTGTATTCATCTCATAGAGTGAAATCATTATTTGCATTGAGCAGGTTGAAATCAATGTTTCTATGGAATCTGAGAAAGGACATTTGGAAACGCTCTTTAGAATATCCTGAAAAAGAAATAACCTCAGAGAGAAACCAGAAGGAAGCTTTCTGTGAAACTGCTCTCTGTCACATGAATTCTGCTCACACAGTTAAGCTTTTCTTTTCATTGAGCAGTATCATAACACTGTTTTTGTTTAATGTGCAAAGGGATATTCAGGAGTGCTTTGAGGCTTATGGTGAGAAAGGAAACGTCTTCAGGTAGAAACTGGAGAGAAGTTTTCTGAGGAGCTGCTTTGTGATGTGTGCATTCCACTGACAGAAATATACCTTTCTTATCCTAGAGGATTCCGTAATCCCTTTTGGAGAAAAATCTACCAAGAGACATTCGGGAGTATGAAAAACGAAATATCCTCAGAAAAAAACTGGAAAGAAGATTTCTGTGAAACTGCTTTGTGTTAGATACATTTATTCATCTCACATTGTTAAAACTTTTCTTATATTACGCAGTTTGGAAACTCCATAATGCACAGATATTCGAAGGGACATTCGGGAGCACATTCAGGCCGATGGTGAAAGAGGAGATATCTTCAGATAAAAACTGGATAGAAGCTTTCTGAGAAACTACTTTTTGATGTATGCATTCCACTCAGGGAATTATACCCCTTTTCTCACAAGGCGGTGTTTGAACACTGTTCCTGTGAAACCGAAAAAGTGATATTTTGGAGCGCATTGGGGACTATGATGAATAGTAAAATACATTGAAATAAAATCGGGGAAGAAGCGTTCCAAGAATCTGTTCCCTGATATGTGCATTCACTTCACAGAGTTAATGCTTCCTCTATGTTGCCCAGTTTTGAAACTCTGTGTTTGAAGAATCTGTGAAGGGATATTTCATAATGCCTGGAGGCTTCGGGTGAGAAAGGAAATGTCTTCCGATGAAACCTGTAGAGAAAGTTTCTGAGCAACTACTTTGTGATGTGTGTATTCCTCTCATAGAGTTAAACCATTCTTTGCATTGAGCAGTTTGAAATCACAGTTTTTGTGGCATTGGAGGAAGGACATTTGGAACGATCCTTAGAATATGGAGAAAGAAATATCCTCAGAAATATCCAGAAGGAAGCTTTCTGTGACACTGCTCTGTGTTGTCTTATTTCCTCTCGCTCAGTTAAACCTCTCTTTTCATTGAGCAGTTTTTTAAACCTGTGTATGTTTAGCATGTGATGGGATAGTCGGGAGCACTTTGAGGCTTATGGTGAAAAAGGTAATCTGCTCAGATAGAAACCGGAGTGAAGCTTTCCGAGGAACTACTTTGTGACGTGTGCATTCCACTTTGAGTGTTATACCTCTATTCTCATACAGCGTCTGGGAAACCCTTTTGGAGAAACAGGTACCAAGTGATTTTCAGGAGCATGTTGATGCCGATGGTGAAAGGGAAATAGCCCCAGAGAAAAACTGGAAAGAATCTTTCTAGGAAACTACTCTGTGACATGTGTAATCATCTCACATAGATAAAGCTGTATTTATATTACGCAGCTTGAAAACTGTCATGGACGTATCCACGAAGGGACCTTCGGGAGCACATTCAGGACTATGGTGAAAAAGGAAATATCTTCAGATGAAAACCTAAAGAAGCTTTGTGTGAATCTGCTTTTTGCTATGTTTATTCACCTCACATAGATGAAGCTTTTGTTACATGACGCAGCTTGGAAACTCCCTCGTGGATGGATATTTGGGATCACATCTGGGCCTATGGTGAAATAGGAAATATAGTCACATGAAACTGGAGAGAATCTTTCTGAGAAACTGCTTGGTGATGTGTGCATTCCACTCAGGGAGTTATCACTTTCTTCTCAAGAGGCACAGTTTGAACGCTGTTCCTGTAAAACCAAAAGAGTGATATTTGGAGCAAATTGAAGACTATGGCAAAAAGTGAAATTTCGTTCAATAAAAAACCAAAAGAAGCAGTTGAAGAAACTGCTCTCTGACATGTCCATTCTTTTCACAGGGTTAAAACTTACTCTACATTTCCCAGTTTGAAAGTCGGTATTTGAGGGTTCTGCAAAGGGATAGTAATTGGCAACCAGAGGCCTGTGTCAAGCAAGGAAATGTCTTCCATTGAAAATTGGAGAGAAGCTTTCTGCGCAATTCTTTTGTGATTTTTGCATTCATCTCATAGAGTGAAAGCATTCTTTGGATTTAGCAGTTTGAAATTACTGTTTCTGTGGAATGTGACAAAGGACATTTGGAAATGCTCTTTAGAATATCCTGAAAGCGAAATAACCTTAGAGAGAAACCAGAAGGAAGCTTTCTGTGAAACTGCTCTGTGTCAAGTGAATTCCGCTCACACAGTTAAGCTTCTCTTTTCACTGAGCAGTATAATAACACAGTTTTTGTTTAGTCTGCGAAGGGATATTCAGGAGCACTTTGAGGCTTATGATGAGAAGGAAAACGTCTTCAGATAGGAAGTGGAGAGTAGCTTTCTGAGGAACTGCTTTGTGACGTGTGCATTCCACTCACAACAATATACCTCTGTTCTCATAGTTGATTCTGGAATCCTTTTTGGAGAAAAAGCTACCAAGAGATATTTGGAAGTATAGGGATGGCTATGGTGAAAAAGGAAATATTCCCAGACAAAAACTGGAAAGAAGATTTCCGTGAAACTGCTTTGTGTTAGATATATTTATTCATCTCGCATAGTGAAAACTTTTCTTATATTATGCAGTTTGGAACTCTGTCATGCACGGATCTGCAAAGGGACATTCGGGAGCACATTCAGGCCTATAGGAAAGAGGAGATATCTTCAGATAAAAACTGGATAGAAGATTTCTGAGAAAATATTTTGTGATGTATGCATTCCACTCAGGGAGTTATACCTCTTTTCTTACAAAACAGTGTTTGAACACAGTTCCTGTGAAACCGAAAAAGTGATATTTTGGAGTGCATTGAGGACTATGGCGAATAGTGAAATATACGAAATAAAATCGAGGAAGAAGCGTTCCAAGAATCTTATCTCTTATATGTGCATTCATTTCACAGAGTTAATGCTTACTCTATGTTGCCCAGTTTCGAAACTCTGTTTTTGAAGAATCTGTGAAGGGGTATTTAGTGACGCCTGGAGGCTTGTGGTGAGCAAGGAAACGTCTTCTGAAGAAACCTGCAGAGAATCTCTCCGAGCACCTGCTTTGCGATGTGTGTATTCGTCTCATAGAGTTAAACCATTCTTTGGATTGAACAGCTTGAAATCACTGTTTTTGCGGAATCTGAGGAAGGATGTTTGGGAACAATCCGTAGAACATGGAGAAAGAAATATCCCCAGGTAAAATCCAGAAGGAAGCTTTCTGTGAAACTGCTTTGTGTCATCTTAATTCCTGTCACTCAGTTAAGCCTCTGTTTTCTTTTAGCAGTTTTCTAACCCTGTGTATGTTTAGCGTCTGATGGGATACTCAGGAGCACTTTGAGGCTTACAGTGAAAAAGGAAATATGTTCAGAGCGAAACTGCAGAGAAGCTTTCCAAGGAACTGTTTTGTGATGTGTGCATTCCACTCACAGTGTTATACCTTTCTTCTCATACAGCATCAGGGAACCCCTTTTGGAGAAACAGGTACCAAGTGATATTCAGGAGCATGTTAATGCCGATGGTGAAAAGGGAAATAGCCTCAGATAAAAACTGGAAGGAAGCTTTCTAGAAATTTACTGTGTGATATGTGTAATCATCTCACATATATAAAGGTTTCTTTACATTTTGCAGCTTCGACACTGTCATGGACAGATGCATGAAGGCACCTTCAGGAGCACATTCAGGACTATGGTGAAAAAGAAAATATCTTCAGATAAAACTGGAAAGAAGCTTTCTGTGAATCTACTTTTTGCTATGGAATAGCCTCAGACAGAAATTGGAATGAAGCATTCTGTGAATCTGCTTTTTGCTATGTTTATTGTTCTCACATAGATGAAGCTTTCTTTACATTACGCAGATTAAAAACGCCCTCATGGATGGATCCATGAATGGATATTTCGGATCACATTCGGGCCTATGGTGAAATAGGAAATATAGTCAGATAAAATCTGGAGAGAAGCTTTCTGAGAAACTGCTTGGTGATGTGAACGTTTCACTCAGGGAGTTACAACTTTCTTCTCACAGGCACAGTTTGAACACTGTTCCTGTAAAATCAAAAGAGTGATATTCGGAGCACATTGAAAACTATGGCAAAAAGTGAATTGTCGTCCAATAAAAAACAGAAACAAGTGCTCGAAGAAACTGATCTCTGACATGTTCATTCTTTTCACAGGGTTAGAACTTACTCTACATTTCCCAGTTTGAAAGTCGGTCTTTGAGGGTTCTGTGAAGGGATAGTAAGTGGCAACCAGAGGCCTGTGTTGAGCAAGGAAATGTCTTCCATCGAAAATTGGAGAGAAGGTCTCTGAGCAACACTTTTGTGATGTTTGTGTTCATCTCATAGAGTTAAATCGTTCTTTGGATTGAGCAGTTTGAAATCACTGTTTCTGTGGAATGTGAGAAAGGACATTTGGAAATGCTCTTTGGAATATCCAGAGAAAGATATAACCTCAGAGAGTAAAATCCAGGAGGAAGCTTTCTGTGAAGCTGCTCTGTGTCATCTTAATTCCTATCATTCAGTTAAGCCTCTCTTTTCATTGAGCAGTTTTCTAACCCTGTGTATGTTTAGCGTGTGATGGGATATTCGGGAGCCTACTGAGGCTTACAGTGAAAATGGAAATATGTTCAGAGCGAAACTGGGGAGAAGCTTTCCGAGGAACTGCTTTGTGACGTATGCATTCAACTCACAGTGTTATACCTCTCTTCTCATACAGCGTCGGGGAAATCCTTTAGGAGAACCAGGTACCTAGTGATATTCGGGAGCATGTTGATGCTGTTGGTGAAAAGGGAAATAGCCTCATACAAAAACTGGAAAGAAGCTTTCTAGGAAACTACTCTGTGATATGTGTAATCATCTCACATAGATAAAGCTTTCTTTACATTACACTGCTTGGAAACTGTCATGCACAGATCCAAGAAGGGACCTTAGGGAGCACATTCAGGGCTATGGTGAAAAAGGATATATCTTCAGATAAAAACTGGAAAGAAGCTTTCTGTTAATCTGTTTTTTGCTATGTTTATTCATCTCACAAAGAAGAAGCTTTCTTTACATTATGCAGCTTGGAAACTCCCTCGTGGATGGATGCACGAAGGGATATTTGGGATCACATTCGGGCCTATGGTGAGAAAGGAAATATAGTCAGAGAAAAACTGGAGAGAAGCTTTCTGAGAAACTGCTTTGTGATGTGAGCATTCCACTCTGGGAGTTTTCACTTTCTTCTCATAAGGCACAGTTTGAACACTGTTCCTGTAAAACCAAAAGGGTGTCTAAACCAACTTGAATTAATTTTCCTACAAGGAGTAAGGAAAGGATCCAGTTTTTGCTTTCTACTCATGTCTAGCCCGTTTTCCCGGCACCATTTATTAAATAGGGAATCCTTTCCCCATTTCTTGTTTCTCTCAGGTTTGTCAAAGATCAGATGGCTGTAGATGTGTGGTATTATTTCTGAGGACTCAGTTCTGTTCCATTGGTCCTTATCTCTGTTTTGGTACCAGTACCATGCTGTTTTGGTTACTGTAGCCTTGTAGTATAATTTGAAGTCAGATAGCATGATGACTCCAGCTTTGTTCTTTTGACTTAGGATTGTCTTGGCAATGCGGATTCTTTTTTGATTCCATAGGAACTTTAAAGCTGTTTTTTCCAATTCTATGAAGAAACTCATTGGTAGCTTGATGGGGATGGCATTGAATCTATAAATAACCTTGGGCACTATGGCCATTTTCACAATATTGATTCTTCCTATCCATGAGCATGGTATGTTCTTCCATTTTTTTGTGTCCTCTTTTATTTCACTGAGCAGTGGTTTGTAGTTTTCCTTGAAAAGGTCCTTACATCCCTTGTAAGTTGGATTCCTAGGTATTTTATTCTTTTTGAAGCAATTGTGAATGAAAGTTCATTCACAATTTCGCTCTCTGTTTGTCTGTTACTGGTGTATAAGAATGCTTGTGGTTTTTGCACATTAATTTTGTATCCTGAGACTTTGCTGAAGTTGCTTATCAGTTTAAGGAGATTTTGGGCTGAGACAATGGGGTTTTCTAAATATGCAATCATTTCATAAGACCTAATACCATAGAAACCCTAGAAGTAAACCTATGTGGTACCATTCAGTACATAGGCATGGGCAAGGACTTCATGTCTAAAACACCAAAAGCAACAGCAACAAAAGCCAAAAATGACAAATGGTATCTCATCAAACTAAAGAGTTTCTGCACAGCAAAAAAACTACCATCAGAGTGAACAGGCAACCTACAGAATGGGAGAAAATTTTTGCAATCTACTCATCTGACAAAAGGCTGATATCAGGAACCTACAAGGAACTCAAGGAAATTTACAAGAAAAAAACAAACAACCCCCCATCAAAAAGTGGGCAAAGGATATGAACAGACATTTCTCAAAGGAAGACATTCATACAGCCAACAGACACATGAAAAAATGCACATCATCACTGGCCATCAGAGAAATGCAAATCAAAACCACAATGAGATATCATCTCACACCAGTTAGAATGGCAATCATTAAAAAGTCAGGAACAACAGGTGCTGAAGAGGATGTGGAGAAATAGGAACACTATTACACTGTTGGTGGGATTGTAAACTAGTTCAACCATTATGGAAAACAGTATGGCAATTCCTCAAGGATCTAGAACTAGATGTACCATAAACCCCAGCCATCCCACTACTGGGTATATACCCAAAGGATTATAAATCATGCTGCTATAAAGACACATGCATATACACCATGGAATACTATGCAGCCATAAAAAAGGATGAGTTTGCGTCCTTTGTAGGGACATGGATGCAGCTGGAAACCATCATTCTTAGCAAACTATCACAAGAAGAGAAAACCAAACACCGCATATTCTCACTCATAGGTGGGAACTGAACAATGAGTTCACTTGGACTCGGGAAGGGGAACATCACACACTGGGGCCTATCATGGGGAGGGGGGAGGGGGGAGGGATTGCATTGGGGAGTTATACCTGATATAAATGATGAATTGATGGGTGCTGACGAGTTGATGGGTGCAGCACACCAACATGGCACATGTATACATATGTAACAAACCTGCACGTTATGCACATGTACCCTAGAACTTAAAGTATAATAAAAATAAAAAAAAAAGACACATGCACACGTATGTTTATTGCGGCACTATTCACAATAGAAAAGTCTTGGAATCAACCCAAATGTCCATCAGTGACAGACTGGATTAAGAAAATGTGGCACATATACACCATGGAATACTATGCAGACATAAAAAAGGATGAGTTTGCATCCTTTGTAGGGACATGGATGCAGCTGGAAACCATCACTCTCAGCAAACTATCACAAGAACAGAAAACCAAACACCACATGTTCTCACTCATAGGTGGTAACTGAACAATGAGATCACTTGGACTCGGGAAGGGGAACATTACACACTGGGGCCTATCATGGGGAGGGTGGTGGGGGGAGGGATTGCATTGGGAGTTATACCTGATATGAACGACGAATTGATGGGTGCTGACGAGTTGATGGGTGCAGCACACCAACATGGCACAAGTATACATATGTAAAAAAATGGATGCATTATGCACATGTACCCTAGAACTTAAAGTATAATAATAATAATAATAAAAGAGTGATATTCGGAGCACATTGAAGACTATGGCAAAAAGTGAGACGTCGTCCAATAAAAAACAGAAGGAAGCAGTTGAAGAAACTGCTCTCTGACATGTCCATTCTTTTCACAGGGTTAAAGCTTACTCTATCTTTCCCAAAGTCAGTCTTTGAGGTTTCTCCGAAGGGATAGTAAGTGGCAATCGGAGGCCTGTGTCATGCAATGAAATGTCTTCCATCGAAAATTGGAGAGAAGCTTTCTGCGCAACCCTTTTGTGATGTTTGTATTCATCTCATACAGTTAAATCATTCTTTGGATTGAGCAGTTGCAAATCACTGTTTCTGTGAAATCTGAGAGAGGACATTTGGAAACGCTCTTTAGAATATCCTGAAAAAGAAATAACCTCAGAGAGAAACCAGAAGGAAGCTTTCTGTGAAACTGCTCTGTGTCACATGAATTCCACTCACACAGTTAAGCTTCTCGTTCCATTGAGCAGTATCATAACACTGTTATTGTTTATTCTGAGAAGGGATATTCAGTTGCGCTTTGAGGCTCACGGTGAGAAAGGAAACACCTTCAGATAGAAACTGGAGAGAAGCTTTCTGAGGAGCTGCTTTGTGACGTGTGCATTCCACTCACAGAAATATACCGTTCTATTCATAGTGTATTCCAAAATCCCTTTTGGAGAAAAAGCTTGCAAGAGACATTCGAGAGTATAGGGATGGCTATGGTGAAAAAGGAAATATCCTCAGACAAATATGGAAAGAAGATTTCTGTGAAATTGCTTTGTGTTGGATATATTGATTCATTTTGCATAGTTAAATTTTTCTTATATTACGCAGATTGAAAACTCCGTCATGCACAGATCCATGAAGGGACATTCAAGAGCACATTCAGGCCTACAGTGAAAGAGGAGATATCTTCAGATAAAAACTGGATAGAAGCTTTCCGAGAAACTACTTTGTGATGTATGCATTCCTCTCAGGGAGTTATACCTCCTTGCTCAAAAAGCAGTGTTTGAACACTGTTCCTGTGAAACCGAAAAAGTGATATTTTAGAGCACACTGAGGATTATGGTGAATAGTGAAATGTACTGAAATGTAATCTACCAAAAAGCTTTCCAAGAATCTGCTTTCTTTTATGCGCATTTACTTCACAGCATTAACGCTTACTCTATGTTGCCCCGTTTCAAAACTCTTTGAAGAATCTGTGAAGGGATATTTAGTGACGCCCGGAGGCTTGTGGTGAGCAAGGAAACGACTTCCGATGAAACCTGCAGAGACACTTTCTGAGCTTCTGGTTTGTGATGTGTGTATTCTTCTCATAGAGTTAAAGCATTCTTTCAATCCAGCAGCTTGAAATCACTGTTTTTGTGGAATCTGAGGAAAGTCATTTGGGAAAAATCCTTAGAATATGGAGAAAGAAATATCCTCAAGAAAAATGCAGAAAGAAGCTTTCTGCGAAACAGCTCTGTGTCATCTTAATTCCTCTCACTCAGTTAAACCTCTCTTCATGGAGCAGTTTTCTAATGCTGTGTATGTTTAGCGTGTGATGGGATATTAGGGAGCCCTTTGAGACTTACAGTGAAAAAGCAAATATGTTCAGACTGAAACTGGAGGGAAGCTCTCTGAGGAACTGCTTTGTGATGTGTGCATTGAACTCACAGTGTTATACATCTCTTCTCATACAGCGTCGGGTAAACCATTTTGGAGAAACAGGTACCACTGATGTTCGGGAGCATGTTGATGTCGATGGTGAAAAGGGAAATAGCCTCAGACAAAAACTGGAAAGAAGCTTTCTCAGAAACTACTTTGTGATATGTGTAATCATCTCACAGAGATAAAGCTTTCTTTGCATTACGCAGCTTGGAAACTGTCATGGACGGATCCATGAAGGGACATTCTTGAGCACATTCAGGACTATGGTGAAAAGGGAATTATCTTCAGATAAAAATTGGAAAGAAGCTTTCTGTGAATCTGCTTTTTGCAATGTTTATTCATCTCACATAGATGAAGATTTCTTTACATTACGCAGCTTGGAATCTCCCTCACGGATGGATCCGCGAAGGGATATTGGGATCACAATCGAACCTACGGTGAAATAGGAATTATAGTCAGATAAAAACTGGGGAGAAGCTTTCTGAGAAACTGCTTGTTGATGTGTGCATTCCACTCAGGGAGCTATCACTTTCTTCTCTTAAGGCAAAGTTTGAACACTGTTCATGTGAAACCAAGAGAGCGATAATCGGAGCACATTGGAGACTATGGCAAAAAGTGAAATGTCCTCCAATAAAAAACAGAAACAAGCACTCGAAGAAACTACTCTCTGACATTTCCATTCTTTTCACGGGGTTAAAGCTTACTGTACGTTTCCCAGTTTGAAAGTCGGTCTTTGAGGGTTCTGCGAAGGGATAGTAAGTGACAACCGGAGGCCTGTGTCGAGCAAGGAAATGTCTTCCATCGAAAATTGGAGAGAAGCTTTCTGCAAAACTCTTTTCTGATGTTTGTATTCATCTCATAGAGTTACATCATTCTTTGGATTGAGCAGTTTGAAATCACTTTTTCTGTGGAATCTGAGAAAGGACATTTGGAAACCCTCTTTAGAATATCCTGAAAAAGAAATAACCTCAGAGAGAAACCAGAAGGAAGCTTTCTGTGAAACTGTTCTGTGTCACGTGAATTCCGCTCACACAGTTAAGCTTCTCATTCCATTGAGCAGTATCATAACACTTTTTTTGTTTAATCTGTGAAGGGATATTCTGGAGCACTTTGAGGCTTATGGTGAGAAAGAAAACGACTTCAGATAGATACTGGAGGGAAGCTTTCTGAGGAGCTGCTTTGTGACGTGTGCATTCCACTCACAGAAATATACCTTTCTTCTCATGGAGGATTCCGGAATCCCTTTTGAAGAAAAAGCTACCAAGAGACATTCGGGAATATAGGGATGGCTATTGTGAAAAGGAAATATCCTCAGTCAAACACTGGAAAGATTTCTGTGAAACTGCTTTGTGTTAGATACATTTATTCATCTTGCATAGTTAAACTTTTCTTATATTATGCAGTTTGGAAACTCCGTCATGCACGGGTCTGCAAAGGGACATTCAGGAGCACATTCAGGCTATGGTGATAGAGGAGATATCTTCAGATAAATACTAGATAGAAGCTTTCTGAGAAACTACTTTGTGATGTATGCATTTTATTCAGGGAGTTATATGTCTTTTCTCACAAGGCAGTGATTGAACACTGTTCCTGTGAAACCGAAAAACTGATATTTCAGAGCACATTGAGGACTATGGCGAATAGGAAATACACTGAAATAAAATCGAGCTAGAAGCGTTCCAAGAATCTGCTCACCAATATGTGCATTCACTTCACAGATTTAATGCTTACTCTATGTTGCCCAGTTTCAAAACTCTGTCTTTGTAAAATTTGTGTAGGGATATTTAGTGACACCCAGAGGCTTGTGGAGAGCAACAAAGCGTCTTCTGATGAAACCTGCAGTGAATCTCAGTGAGCAACTGCTTTGTGATGTGTGTATTCGTCTCATAGACTTAAACCATTGTGGGGATTGAGCAGCTCGAAATCACTTTTTATGTGGAATCTGAAGAAGGACATTTGTGAAAGCTCCTTAGAATATGGAGAAAGAAATATCCTCAGGTAAAATCCAGAAGGAAGCTTTCTGTGAAACTTCTCTGTGTCATTTTAATTCCTATCACTGAGTTAAGCTTCCCTTTTCATTGAGCAGTTTTCTAACCCTGTGTATGATGACAGTGTGATGCGGTATTCGGGAGCACTTTGAGGCTTACGGGGAAAAAGGAAATATGTTCAGACCGAAACTGGAGAGAAGCTTTCCGAGGAAATGCTTTGCAACGTGAGCATTGAACTCACAGTGTTATACCTCTCTTCTCATACAGCATCCTTAAACCCTTTTGGAGAAACCAGTACCAAGTGATATTCAGGAGCATGTTGATGCCAATGGGGGAAAGGGAAATAGCCTCATACAAAAACTGGAAACAAGCTTCCT
Source organism: Piliocolobus tephrosceles (assembly GCF_002776525.5). Lineage (NCBI taxonomy): Eukaryota > Metazoa > Chordata > Mammalia > Primates > Cercopithecidae > Piliocolobus > Piliocolobus tephrosceles. The sequence continues at coordinate 903,178 of NW_022334374.1, read as the reverse complement.
AGGAAACTACTCTGGGATATGTGTAATCATCTCACTCATAAAGCTTTCTTTACATTACGCAGCTTGGAAACTGTCATGGACGGATTCACGAAGGGACCTTCAGGAGCACATTCAGGACTATGGTGAAAAAGGAAATATCTTCAGATGAAAACTGCAAAGAAATTTTCTGTGAATCTGCTTTTTGCTTTGTTTATTCATCTCACATAGATGAAGTTTTCTTAACATTACACAGCTTGGAAACTCCCTCATGGATGGATCCACGAAGGGATATTTGGGATCACATTCAGGCCCATGGTGAGATAGGAAATATAGTCAGATAAAAACTGGAGGGAAGGGTTCTAAGAAACTGCTTAGTGATGTTTGCATGCCACTTAGGGAGTTATCACTTTTTTTCTCATGAGGCACAGTTTGAACACTGTTCCTGTAAAACCGAAAGAGTAATATTCAGAGCACATTGAAGACTATGGCAAAAAGTGAAATGTCATCCAATAAAAACCAGAAAGAGGCACTCGAAGAAACTGCTCTCTGACATGTCCATTCTTTTCACAGGGTTAAAGCTTACTCTTCATTTCCCAGTTTGAAAGTCGGTCTTTGGGGGTTCTGCGAAGGGATAGTAAGTGGCAAACGGAACCCTGTGTCGAGCACGGAAATGTCTTCCATCGAAAATTGGAGAGAAGCTTTCTGCACAACTCTTTTGTGATTCATCTCATAGAGTGAAATCATTCCTTGGATTGGGCAGTTTGAAATCACTGTTCCTGTGGAATCTGAGAAAGGACATTTGGAAATGCTCATTAGAATATTCTGAAAAAGAAATAACTTCAGATAGAATCCAGAAGAAAGCTTTCTGTGAAACTCCTCTGTGTCACGTGAATTATGCTCACAGAGTTAAGCTTCTCTTTTCATTGTGCAGTATTATAACACTGTTTTCGTTTTGTCTGTGAAGGGATATTCAGGAGCGCTTCGAGCCTTCCAGTGAGAAAGGAAACGTCTTCAGGCAGAAACTGGAGAGAAGCTTTCTGAGGAGGTTCTTTGTGACGTGTGCATTCCAATCACAGAAACATACCTTTCTCCTCATAGAGGATTCCGGATTCCCTTTTGGAGAAAAGGATACCAAGAGACCTTCTGGAGAATAGGACGGCTATGGTGAAAAAGGAAATATCCTCAGACTAAAACTGGAAAGAAGATTTCTGTGAAACTGCTTTGTGTTAGATAAATTGATTCATGTCACATAGTTAAAACTTTTCTTATATTACACAGTTTGGGAACTGCGTCATGCACGGATCCTCGAAGGGACACTCGGGACCACATTCAGGCCTACAGTGACAGAAGAGATATCTTCAGATAAAAATTGCAGAGAAGCTTACTGAGAAACTACTTTGTGATGTATGCATTTCACTCAGGGAGTTATACCTGTTTTATCACAAGGCAGTGTTTGAACACTGTTCCTGTGAAACCAAAAAAGTGATATTTCAGAGCGCATTGAGGACTATGGTAAATAGTGAAATACACTGAAATAAAATTGTGGAAGAAGCATTCCAAGAATCTAATCTCTCATATGTGCATTCACTTCACAGAGTTAATGCTTACTCTATGTTGCCCAGTCTCAAAACTCTGTCTTTGAAGAATCTGTGAAGGGATATTTCGTGTTGCCTGGAGGCTTCTGGTGAGCAAGGAAACGTCTTCTGATGAAACCTTTTGGAGAAACAGGTACCAAGTGATATTCAGGGGCATGTAGATGCCCATGGTGAAAAGGGAAATAGCCTCAGACAGAAATTGGAATGAAGCTTTCTGTGAATCTGCCTTTTGCTATGTTTATTGATGGCACATAGATGAAGCTTTCTTTACATTATGCAGTTAAAACCTCTCTCATGGATGGATCCATTAATGGATATTTGGGATGACATTCGGGTCTATGGTGAAATAGGAAATATAGTCAGATAAAAACTGGAGAGAAGCTTTCTGAGAAACTGCTTGGAGATGTGAACATTCCACTCAGGGAGTTATAACTTTCTTCTCAAAGGCACAGTTTGAACACTGTTCCTGTAAAACCAAAAGTGTGATATTCGCAGCACATAGAAGACTATGGCAAAAGTGAACGGTCGTCCAATAAAAATCAGAAAGAAGCACTCTAAGAAAATGCTCTCTGACATGTCCATTCTTTTCACAGGGTTACAGCTTACTCTACATTTCCCATTTTGAATGTGGGTCTTTGAGGGTTCTGTGAAGGGATAGTAAGTGGCAACCAGAGGCCTGTGTCGAGCAAGGAAATGTCTTCCATAGAAAATTGGAGAGAAGCTCTCTGAGCAAGTCTTTTGTGATGTTTGTGTTCATCTCAGAGAGTTAAATCGTTCTTTGGATTGAGCAGTTTGAAATCACTGTTTCTGTGGAATGTGAGAAAGGACATTTGGAAACATTCTTAGGAATATTCTGAAAAAGATATAACCTCAGAGAGTAAAATCCAGAAGGAAGCTTTCTGTGAAACTGCTCTGTCTTGTCTTAATTTCTTTCATTCAGTTAAGCCTCTCTTTTCATTGAGCAGTTTTCTAACCCTGTGTATGTTTAGCGTGTGATGGGATATTCGGGAGCCTACTGAAGCTTACGGTATAAAAGGAAGTATATTCAGACTAAAACTGAGGAGAAGCTATCCGAGGAACTGCTTTGTGACGTGTGCATTCCACTCACAGTGTTATACCTCTCTTCTCATACAGCATCGGGGAAATCCTTTTGGAGAAACAGGTACCAAGTGATATTCAGGAGCATGTTGATGCCGATGTTGAAAAGGGAAATAACCTCAGATATAAATTGGAAAGAAACATTCTAGGAAACTACTATTTGATATGTGTAATCATCTCACATATATAAATCTTTCTTTACATTATGCTGCATGGAAACTGTCATGCACGGATCCATGAAGGGACCTTTGGGAGCACCTTCAGGAATATGGTGAAAAGGGAAATATCTTCAGATAAAAACTGGAATGAAGCTTACTGTGAATCTGATTTTTGCTATGCTTTTTCATCTCTCAAAGATGAAGCTTTCATTACCTTATACAGCTTGGAACCTCCCTCGTGGATGGATCCATGAAGGGATATTTGAGATCACATTCGGGCCTATGGTGAAAAAGGAAATATAGTCAGACAAAAAATAAAGAGAAGCATTCTGAGAAACTGTTTGGTGATGTGAGCATTCCATTCAGGGAGTTATCACTTTCTTCTCATAAGGCACGGTTTGAACACTGTTCTGGTAAAACCAAAAGAGGGATATTCAGAGCACATTGAAGACTATGGCAAAAAGGGAAATGTCATCCAATAAAAAACAGAAGAAAGCAGTTGAAGAAACTGCTCTCTGACATGTCCATTCTTTTCACAGTGTTAAAGCTTAGTCTACATTTCCCAGTTTGAAAGTCGTTCTTTGAGGGTTCTGCGAAGGGATAGTAAGTGACAACCGGAGGACTGTGTTGCACAATGAAATGTCTTCCATCGAAAATTGGAGAGAAACTTTCTGCGCAAGTCTTTTGTGATGTTTGTATTCATCTGATAGAGTGAAATCGTTCTTTGGATTGAGCAGTTTGAAGTCACTGTTTCTGTGGGATGTGAGAAAGGACATTTGGAAACACTCTTTGGAATATCCAGGAAAAGAAATAACCTCAGAGAGTAAAATCCAGAAGGAAGCTTTCTGTGAAACTGCTCTGTGTTGTCTTAATTCCTATCGCTCAGTTAAGCCTCTCTTTTAATTGAGTATTTTTCTAACCTTGTGTATGTGTAGCGTGTGATGGGATATTCGTGAGCACGTTGAGGCTTATGGTGAAAAAGGAAATAAGTTCAGAACGAAACTGGAGAGAAGCTTTCTGAGGAACTGCTTTTGATGTGTGCATTCCAGTCACAGTGTTATACCGCTCTTCTTTTACAGCATCGGGGAAACACTTTCAGAGAAGCAGCTACCAAGTGATATTCGGGAGCATGATGATGCCGATGGTGAAAAGGAAAATAGCCTCAGACAAAAACTGGAAAGAAGCTTTCTAGGAAACTACTCTGTGATATGTGTAATCATCTCATATAAATAAAGATTTCTTTATACTACGAAGCTTGGAAATTGTCATGGATGAATCCACGAAGGGACCTTGGGAGTACATTCTGGACTATGGTGAAAAAGGAAATATCTTCAGACAAAAACTGGAAAGAAGCTTTCTGTTACTCTGCTTTTTGCTATGTTTATTCATCTCACATAGATAAAGCTTTCTTTACATTACGCAGCTTGGAAACTGTCATGGACGGATCCACAAAAGGACCTTCAGGAGCACATTCAGGACTATGGTGAAAAAGGAAATATCTTCAGAAAAAACTGGAAAGAAGCTTTTCACAGGGTTAACGCTTACTCTATATTTCCTAGTTTGAAAGTCAGTCTTTGAGAGTTGTGCGAAGGGATCGTAAGTGGCAACCGGAGGCCTGTGTGAGGGAAGGAAATGTCTTTCATCGAAAATTGGAGAGAAGCTTTCTGCGCAACTCTTTGAAAATGTTTGTATTCATCTCATAGAGTTAAATCATTCTTTGGATTGAACAGTTTGAAATCACAGTTTCTGTGGAATCTGAGAAAGGACATTTGGAAACGCTCTTTAGAATATCCTGAAAAAGAAATAACCTCAGAGAGAAACCAGAAGGAAGCTTTCTGTGCAACTGCAGTGTGACGTGAATTCCGCTCACACAGCTAAGCTTCTCTATTCATTGGGCTGTATCTTAACACTTTTTTTTGTTTAATATGCGAAGGGATATTCAGGAGGGCTTTGAGGCTTACAGTGAGATAGGAAATGAATTCAGATTGAAACTGGAGAGAAGCTTTCTGAGAAGCTGCTTTGTGACGTGTGCATTCCACACACAGAAATATACCTTTCCTCTCCTAGAGGATTCTGGAATCCCTTTTGGAGAAAAAGCTACCAAGAAATATTCGAGAGTACAGCAATGACTATGGTGAGAAAGGAAATATCCTCAGACAAAAACTGGAAAGAAAATTTCTGTGAAACTGATTTGTGTTAGATATATTTATTCATCTCGCATACTTAAAACTTCAATTATATTACACAGTTTGGAAACTCCGTCATGCACAGATCCACAAAGGGACATTCGGGAGCACATTCAGGCCTACGGTGAAAGACGAGTTATCTTCAGATAAAAACTGGATAGAAAACTTTCTGAGAAGCTACTTTGTGATGTATGCATTCCACTCAGGTAGTTATACCTCCTTTCTCCCAAGGCAGTGTTTGAACACTGTTCCTGTGATACCAATAAAGTGATATGTTGGAACGTATTGACAACTATATTGAATACTGAAATAAAATCGAGGAAGAAGCGTTCCAAGAATCTGCTCTCCGATATGTGCATTCAATTCACAGATTTAATGCTTACTCTATGTTGCCCAGTTACAAAACTCTGTCTTTGATGAATCTGTGAGGGGATATTTAGTGAAGCCCGGACGCTTGTGGTGAGTGAGAAAACGTCTTCCGATGAAACCTGAAGAGAAACTTTCCGAGCAATTGCTTCATGATGTTTGTATTCGTCTCCTAGAGTTAAACAATTCTTTGGATGGAGTAGCTTAAAATCACTGTTTTTTGGAATCTGAGAAAGGACATTTTTGATCGATCCTTAGAATCTGGAGAAAGAAATATCCTCAGGTAAAATCCAGAAGGCAGCTTTCTGTGAAACTGCTGTGTGTCATCTTATTTCTCTCACACAGATAAGCCTCCCTTTTCATTGAGCAGTTTTCTAGCCCTGTGTATGTTTAGCGTGTGATGGGATATTCGGGAGCACTTTGAGGCTTATGGTGAAAAAGGAAATATGTTCAGACTGAAACTGGAGAGAAGCTTTCCAAGGAAATGCTTTGTGACATGTGCATTCCAGTCACAGTGTTATATCTCTCTTCTAATACAGCGTCTGGAAAGCCCTGTTGGAGAAACAGCTACCAAGTGATATTCGGGAGCATGTTGATGCTGATAGTGAAAAGGGAAATAGCCTCAGAGAAAAACTGGAAACAAGCTTTCTAGGAAACTACTCTGTGATATGTGTAATTATCTCATATAGATAAAGCTTCCTTTACATTACGCAGCTTGGAAACTGTCATGGACGGATCCACGAAAGGACCTTCTGGAGCACATTCTCGACTGTGGTGAAAACGGAAATATCTTCATATAAAAACTGGAAAGAAGCTTTCTGTGAATCTGATTTTTGCTATGTTTATTCATCTCAACTAGATGAAGCTTTCTTTCCATTAAGCAGCTTGGAAACTCCCTCGTGGATGGATCCGCGAAGGGATATTTCAGATCACATTCGGGCCTATGGTGAAATAGGACATATAGTCATATAAAAACTGGAGAAAAGTTTTTTTTGAAACTACTTGGTGATATGTGCATTCCACTCAGGGAGTTATAACTTTCTTCTCAGGAGGCTCATTTTGAACACTGTTCCTTTAAAACTAAAAGAGTGATATTCGGAGCACATTGAAGGCTATGACAAAAACTGAAATGTCGTCCAATAAAAAACAGAAAGAAGCACTTCAAGAAACTGCTCTCTGACATGTCCATTCTTTTCACGGTGTTAAAGCTTACTCTACATTTCCTAGTTTGAAAATCGGTCTTTGAGGCTTCTGCAAAGGGATAGCAAGTGACAACAGGAGGCCTGTGTCAAACAAAGAAATGTCTTCCATCGAAAAGTGGAGAGAAGCTTTCTGCAAAACTCTTTTCTGATGTTTGTGTTCATCCCATAGAGTTAAATCATTCTTTGGATTGAGCAGTTTGAAATCACTGTTTCTGCAGAATCTGGAAAAGGACATTCGGAAACGTGCTTTAGAATATCCTGAAAAAGAAATAACGTCAGAGAGAAAACAAAAGGAAGCTTTCTGTGAAACTGTGTCACGTGAATTCCACACACACAGTTATGCTTCTCTTTCCATTGAGCTGTATCATAACACTGTTTTTGTTTAGTCTGCGAAGGGATATTCTGGAGGGCTTTGAGGCTTATTGGTGAGAAAGGGAACTTCTTCAGATAGAAACTGCAGAGAAAGTTTCTGAGGAGCTGCTTTGTGATTTGTGAATTCCACCCACAAAAATATAAATTTCTTCCCCTAGAGGATTCTGGAATCCCTTCTGGAGAAAAAGCTACTAAGCGACATTCGGGAGTATAGGGACGGGTATGGTGAAATGCCAGTATCCTCCAACAAAAACTGGAAAGAAGATTTCTGTGAAACTGCTTTGTTTTAGATATATTATTCATCTCTCACAGTTGAAACTTTTCTAATATTACGCTGTTTGGAAACTTCGTCATGCACGGATCTGTGAAGGGACATTCGGGAGCACATTCAGGCCTAGGGTGAAAGAGGAGATATCTTCAGAAAAAAAATGGATAGAAGTTTTCAGAGAAACTACTTTGTGATGTATGCATTCCACTCAGGGAGATATACCTCTTTTCTCACAAGACAGTGTTTGAATACTGTTCCTGGGAAAACGAAAAAGTGATATTTCGGAATACATTGAGGACTATGGCAAAGAGTGAAATAAACGTAAATAAAATCGAGAAAGAAGGATTCCAAGAATTTGCTCTCTGATATGTGCATAAACTTGACAGAGTTAATGCTTACTCTATGTTGCCCAGTTTTGAAACTCTGTCTTTGAAGAATCTGTGAAGGGATATTTAGTGACGCCCAGAGGCTTGTGGTGAGCGAGGAAATGTCTTCAGATTAAATCTGCAGAGAAACGTTCTGCGCAACTGCTATGCGATATGTGTATTCGTCTCCTAGAGATAAACCATTCTTTGAATTGAGCAGCTTGAAATCACTGTTTTTGTTGAATCTGAGGAAGGATATTTGGGAATGATCCTTAAAATATGGAGAAAGAAATATCCGGAGGTAAAATCCAGAAGGAAACTCTCTGTTAAACTGCTCTGTGTCATCTTAATTCCTCTCACTCAGATAAGCCTCTTTTCATTGAGCAGTTTTCTACCCCTGTGTAAGTTTCGCGTGTGAAGAGATATTCGGGAGCACTTTGAGGCTAACAGTGAAAAATGAAGTATGTTCAGACCGAAACTGGAGAGAAGCTTTAAGAGGAAATGCTTTGTGACGTGTGCGTTCCAGTCACAGTGTTGTACTATCTTCTCATACAGTGTCGGGGAAACCCTTTTAAAGAAACAGGTACCAAGTTATGTTGGGGAGCATGTTGATGACGATGGTGAAAAGGGAATTAACCTCAGACAAAAACTGGAAAGAAGCTTTCTAGGAAACTACTCTGTGATGTGTGTAATCATCTCACATAGATAAAGTTTTCTTTACATTACACAGCTTGGAAACTGTCATGGACGGATCCACGAAAGGACCTTCGGGAGCACATTCTGGTCTATGGTGAAAAAGAAAATATCTTCCAATAAAAACTGGAAAGAAGATTTCTCTGAATCTGCTTTTTGCTATGTTCCTTCATCTCACATAGATGAAGCTTTCTTTACATTACACAGCTTGGAAACTCCCTCGTGGATTGATCCGCGAAGGGATATTTGGGATCACATTCGGGCGTATGATGAAATAGGAAATATAGTCAGATAAAAACTGTGAGAAGCTTTCTGAGAAACTGCTTGGTGATGTGTGCATTCCACACAGGGAGTTGTAAATTTCTTCTCATAAGGCACAGTTTGAACACAGTTCCTGTAAAACCAAAAGAGTGATATTCGGAGCACATTGACGACTATGGCAAAAAGTGTAATGTCATCTAATAAAAAACAGAAAGAAGTACTCGAAGAAACGGCTCTTGGACGTGTGCATTGTTTTTACAGGGTTAAAGCTTACTCTACATATCCCAGTTTGAAAGGCGGTCTTTGAGGGTTCTGCAAAGGGATAGTAATTGGCTACGTGAGGCCTGTGTCAAGCAAGGAAATGTACTCCATTGAAAATTGGAGAGAAGCATTCTGCGCAACTCTTTTGTGATGTTTGTATTCATCTCATAGCGTTAAATGATTCTTTGGAATGAGCTGTTTGAAATCACTCTTTCTGCATAATCTGAGAAAGGACATTTGGAAACGCTCTTTAGAATATCCTGAAAAAGAAATAACCTCAGAGAGAAACCAGAAGGAAGCTTTCTGTGAAACTGCTCTGTGTCACTTGAATTCCGCTCACACAGTTAAGCTTCTCTTTTCATTGAGCTGTATCATAACACTGTTTTTCTTTAGTCTGCGAAGGGATATTCTGGAGGGCTTTGAGGCGTCCGGTGAGAAAGGAAACGTCTTCAGATAGAATCTGGAGAGAAACTTTCAGAGGAGCTGCTTTGTGACGTGTGCATTCCACTCACAGAAATATACTTTTCTTCTCCTAGAGGATTTTGCAATCCCTTTTGGAGAAAAAGCTACCAAGAGATATTCAGTAGTATTGGAAGGACTATGGTGAAAAACGAAATCTCCCCAGACAAAAACTGGAAAGAAGATTTCTGTGAAACTGCTTTGTGTTAGATGTATTTATTCATCTCACTTAGATAAAACTTTAATTATATTCGCAGTTTGGAAACTCCATCATGCACAGATCCACGAAGGGATGTTCGGGAGCACATTCAGGCATATGGTGAAAGAGGAGATATCTTCAGGTGAACCTGGATAGAAGCTTTCTGAGAAACATCTTCCTGATGTACGAATCCCACTCAGGTAGTTATACCTCTTTTCTCACAAGGCAGTGTTTGAACACTGTTCCTGTGAAACCGAAAAAGCAATATTTTGGAATGCCTTGAGGACTATGGCGAATAGTTAAATATACTGAAATAAAATCGAGGAAGAAGCGTTCCAAGAATCTGCTCTCTGATATGTGCATGCACTTCACAGGGATAATGCTTACTCTATGTGGCCCAGTTTCGAAACTCTGTCTTTGAAGAATCTGTGAAGGGATATTTAGTGACGCCCGGAGGCTTGTGGTGTGTGAGGAAAAGTCTTCCGATGAAACCTGCAGAGAAACATTCTGAGCAACTACTTTGTGATGTGTGTATTCGTCCCATAGAGTTAAACCATTCTTTGGATTGAGCAGCTTGAAATCACTGTTTTTGACGAATCTGACGAAGGACATTTAGGAATGATACTTAGAATATAGAGAAAGAAATATCCTCAGGTAAAATTCGGAAAGAAGCTTTCTGTGAAGCTGCTCTGTATTGTCTTAATTCCTCTCCCTCAGATAAGCCTCCCTTTTATTGAGCAGATTTCTAGCCCTGTGTATGCTTAGCATGTGATGGGATATTCGGGAGCACTTTGAGGCTAATGGTGAAAAAGGAAATATGTTCAGACCGAAACAGGAGAGAAGCTTTCCAAGGAACTGCTTTGTGATGTGTGCATTCCAGTCACAGTGTTATACCTCTCTTCTCATACAACGTCACGGAACCCTTTTGGAGAAACAGGTACTGAGTGATATTCGGGAGCATGTTGATGCCATTGGTGAAAAGGGAAATAGCCTCAGACAAAAACTGGGAAGAAGCTTTCTAGGAAACTAATCGGTGATATGTGTATTCATCTCACATAGATAAAACTTTCTTTACATTACACAGCTCGGAAACTGTCATGGACGGATCCACGAAGGGACATTCGGGAGCACATTCTGGACTATGGTGAAAAAGGAAATGTCTTCAGATAAAACCTGGAAAGAAGCTTTCTGTGAATCTGATATTTGCTATGTTTCTTCATCTCACATAGATGTAGCTTTCTTTACATTATGCAGCTTGGAAACTCCCTCATGGATGGATCCGCGAAGGGATATTTCAGATCACATTCGGGCCCATGGTGAAATAGGAAATATAGTTAGATAAAAACTGGAGAGAAGCTTTCTGAGAAACTGCTTGACGATGTGTGTATTCCACTCAGGGAGTTATAACTTTCTTCTAATAAGGCACAGTTTGAACTTTGTTCCTGTAAAACCAAAAGACTCATATTCGGAGCACTTTGAAGAATTTGGCAAAAAGTGAATTGTCATCCAATAAAAAACAGAAAGAAGCACTCAAAGAAACAGCTCTCAGACGTGTGCATTGTTTTCACAAGTTTAAAGCTTACTCTACATTTCCCAGTTTGAAAGTCGGTCTTTGAGGGTTCTGTGAAGGGATGGTAAGTGGCAACCGGAGAGCTGTGTGAGAAAAGGAAATGTCTTCCATCGAACATCGGGGAGAAGCTTTCCATGCAACTCTTTTGTGATGTTGGTATTGATCTCATACAGTTAAATCATTCTTTGGATTGAGCAGTTTGAAATCACTGCTTTTGTGAAATCTGAGAAAGGACATTTGGAAACGGTCTTTAAAGTATCCTGAAAAAGTAATAACCTCAGAGAGAAACCAGAAGGAAGCTTTCTGTGAAACTGCTCTGTGTCACTTGAATTCCCCTCACACAGTTAAGCTTCTCTTTTCATTGAGCTGTATCATAACACTGTTTCTTTTTAGTCTGCGAAGGGATATTCTAGAGGGCAATGAGGCTTACAGTGAGAAAGGAAATGTCTTCAGATAGCTTTCTGAGGAGCTACTTTGTGATGTGTGCATTCCACTCACAGAAATATACCTTTCTTCTCCTAGAGGATTCTGGAATCCCTTTTAGAGATAAAGCTACCAAGAGATATTTGGGAGTATAGTGACGACTATGGCGAAAAAGGAAGTATCCTCAGACAAAAACTACAAAGAAGATTTCTGTGAAACTGCCTTGTGTTAGATATATTTATTCATCTCGCATAGTTAAAACTTTAATTATAGTATGCAGTTTGAAAACTCCGTCATGCACCATTCCGCGAAGGGACATTCGGCAGCACATGCAGGCCTACGGTGAAAGAGGAGATATCTTCAGATAAAAACTGGATAGAAGTTTTCTGAGAAACTACTTTGTGATGTATACATTCTACTCAAGCAGTTATACCTCTTTTCTTACAAGCAAGTGTTTGCACACTTTTCCTGTGAATCCGAAAAAGTGATATTTCGAAACGCATTGAGGACTATGACGAATAGTGAAATATACTGAAATAAAATCGAGGAAGAAGCTTTCCAGGAATCTGGTTTCTGATATGTGCATTCACTTCACAGAGTTAAGGATTACTCTACGTTGCCCAGTTTCGAAACTCTGTCTTTGAAGAATCTGTGAAGGGATATTTAGTGACGCCTGGAGGCCTGTGGTGAGCAAGGAAACATCTTCCGATGAAACATGCATAGAAACGTTCTGAGCAACTGCTTTGTGATGTGTGTATTCATCTCCTAGAGTTAAACCATTCTTTGGATTGAGCAATGTGAAATCACTGTTTTTGTGGAATCTGAGGGAGAACATTTGGGATCGACACTTACAATATGGGGAAAGAAATATCCTCAGGTAAAATCCAGAATGAAGCTTTCTGTGAACCTGCTCTGTGTTGTCTTAATTCTTCTCAATCAGATAAGCCTCTCTTTTCATTGAGCATTTTTCTAGTGTGTGTATGTTTAGCGTGTGATGGGAGATTCGGGAGAACTTTGATGCTAATGGTGAAAAAGGATATATGCTCAGACAGAAACTGGAAAGAAGCTTTCCGAGGAATTGCTTTGTGAGGTGTGCATTTCAGTCACAGTGTTATACCTCTCTTCTCATGCAGCGTCGGGGAAACCCTTTTGGATAAAACGGTACCAAGTGATATTTGGGAGCATGTTGATGCCATTGGTGAAAAGGGAAATAGCCTCAGACAAAACTGTAAAGAACCTTTCTAGGAAACTACTCTGTGATATGTGTAATCATCTCATATAGATAAAGCTTTCTTTACATTACGCAGCTTGGAAAATGTCATGGACGGACCCACAAAGGGGACTTTCCGGAGCACATTCTGGACTATGGTGGAAAAGGAAATATCTTCAGATAAAAACTGGAAAGAAGCTTTCAGTGAATGTGCTTTTTGCTATGTTTATTCATCTCACAAAGATGAAACTTTCTTTACATGAAGCCCCTTGGAAACTCCCTTGTGGATGGATCTGTGATAGGATATTTGGGATCACATTCCAGCCTATGGTGAAATAAGAAATATAGTCAGATAAAAACTGGAGAGAAGCTTTCTGAGAAGCTGCTTGGTGATGCATGCATTCCACTCATGGAGTTATAAGTTTCTTCTCTTAAGGCACAGTTTGAACACTGTTTCTGTGAAATCAAAATAGTGATATTCGGAGCACATTGAAGACTATGGCAAAAAGTGAAATGGCGTCCAATAAAATACAGAAAGAAGCACTCCAAGAAAATGCTCTCTGACATGTCCATTCTTTTCTCAGGGTTAAAGAATACTCTACATTTCCAAGTTTGAAAGTCCGATCTTGAGGTTTTTGCAAAGGAATAGTAAGTGGCGACTGGAGGCCTGGTTCAGGCAAGGAAATATATTCCATCAAAAATCGGAGAGAAGCTCTGCGCGACTCTTTTGTGATGTTTGTATTGATCTCATAGAGTTAAATCATTCTTTTGATTGAGCAGTTTGAAATCACTGTTTCTGTGGAAGCTGAGAAAGGACATTTGGAAACACTCTTTAGAATATCCTGAAATAGAAATAAACTCAGAGAGAAACCAGAAGGAAGCTTTCTGTGAAACTGCTCTGTGTCACGTGAATTCCACTCACACAGTTCAGTTTACCTTTTCATTGAACTGTATCATAACACTGTTTTTGTTTAGTCTGGAAAGGAATACTCTGGACAGCTTTGAGGCTTATAGTGAGAAAGGAAACATCTTCAGATAGAGACTGGAGAGAAGCTTTCTGAGGAGCTACTCTGTGACGTGTGCATCCCACTCACAGAAATATATGTTTCTTCTCCTAGAGGATTTTGGAATCCCTTTTGGAGAAAAAGCTACCAAGAGATATTCAGAAGTATAGTGACGACTCTGGTGAAAAAGGAAATATCCTCAGACAAAAACTGGAAAGAAGATTTCTCTGAAACTGCCTTGTGTTAGATATATTTATTCATTTCGCATAGTTAAAACTTTAGTTATATTACACAATTTGTAAACTCTGTCATGCACATATCCGTGAAGGGATGTTTGGGAGCACCTTCAGTCCTACGGTGAAAGAGGAGATATCTTCAGATAAAAACTGGATAGAAGCTTTCTGAGAAACTACTTTGTGATGTATGCATTCCACTCAGAGAGTTATACCTCTTTTCTCACAAGGCTGTGTTTGAACCCTGTTCCTGTGAAACAGAAGAAGTGATATTTTGGAACGCATTGAGGACTATGGCAGGTAGTGAAATATACTGAAATAAAATCGAGGAAGAATGTTCCAAGAATCTGCTCTCTGATATGTGCCTTCACTTCAGAGAGTTAATGCTTACTCTATGTTGCTCAGTTTCGAAACTCAGTCTTTGAAGAATCTGTGAAGGGATATTCAGTGACGCCGGAGGCCTGTGGTGAGCGAGGAAACGTCTTCCGATGAAACCTGTGGAGAAATGTTCTGAGCAACTGCTTTGTGATGTGTATATTCGTCTCATAGAGTAAAACCATTCTTTGGATTTCACAGCTTGAAATCACTGTTTTTGTGGAATCTGAGGAAGGACATTTGGGAATGATTCTTAGAATATGGAGAAATAAATATCCTCAGGAAAAATACAGTAGGAAAGTTTCTGTGAAACTGTGCTGTGTCATCTTAATTACTCTCACTCCATTAAGCCTCCCTTTTCATTGAGCAGTTTTCCCGCAATGTGCATGTTTAGTGTGTGATGGGATATTCGGAGGCACTTTGAGGCTAATGGTGAAAAAGGAAATATGTTCAGACCAAAACTGGAGAGAAGCTCTCACAGAAACTGCTTAGTGACGTGTGCATTCCAGTCACAATGTTATACCTCTCTTCTCATACAGAGTCGGGGAAACGCTTTTGAAGAAAGAGGTAACAAGTGATATTGGGTAGCATGTTGATGCCGATGGTGAAAAGGGAAATAGCCACATACAAAAACTAGAAGGAAGCTTTCTAGAAAATTACTCTGTGATATTTGTAATCATCTCACATAGATAAAACTTTCTTTATATTACGCAGCTTGGAAACTGTCATGGACGGATCCACGAAGGGACCTTCGGGAGCATATTCTGGACTACAGTGAAAAAGGAAATATCTTCAGATAAAAACTGGAAAGAAACTTTCTGTGAATCTGTTTTTTGCTATGTTTATTCATCTCACATAGATGAAGCTTTCTTTATATTATGCAGCTTGGAAACTCTCTCATGGATGCATCCGAGGAAGGGATATTTGGGATAACATTCGGGCCTATGGTGTAAGAGGAAGTATAGTCAGATAAAAAATGGAGAGAAGCTTTCTGAGAAACTGCTTGATCTTGTGTGCATTCCACGCAGAGAGTTATAACTTTCTTCTCCTAAGGTACAGTTTGAACACTGTTCATGTAAAACCAAAGGAGTGATATTCCAAGGTCATTGAGGTCTATGGCAAAAAGTGAAATGACGTCCAATAAAAAACAGAAAGAAGCACTCGAAGAAACTGGTCTGTGACATGTCCATTCTTTTCACAGGTTAAAAGCTTACTCTACATTTCCTAGTTTGAAAGTCGGTCTTTGAGGGTTCTGCAAAGGGATAGTAAGTGGCGATCGGAGCCTTGTGTGAGGCAAGGAAATACCTTCCATTGAAAATCGGAGAGAAGTTTCTGCACAACTCTTTTCTGATGTTTGTATTGATGTCATAGAGTTAAATCATTCTTTCGATTGAGCATTTTGAAATCACTGTTTCTGCGGAATCTGAGAAAGGACATTTGGAAACGCTCTTTAGAACATCCTATAAAAGATATAAACTCACAGAGAAATCAGAAGGACGATTTCTGTGAAACTGCTCTGTGTCACATGAATTCCGCTCACACAGTTAAGCTTCTTTTTTCATTGAGCTGCCATAACACTGTTTTTGTGTAGTCTGCAAAGGGATATTCTGGAGGGCTTTCAGGCTTATGGTGAGAGAGGAAACATCTTCAGATAGAGACTGGAGAGAAGCTTTCTCAGGAGCTGCTTTGTGATGTGTGCATCCCACTCACAGAAATATACCTTTCTTCTCTCAGAGGATTCCAGAATCCCTTTTGAAGAAAAAGCTATCAAGAGATATTTGGGAGTATAGGGAGGGCTAAGGTGAAAAAGGAAATATCCTCAGACAAAAACTGGAAAGAAAATTTCTGTGAAACTGCTCTCTGTTAGATATATTCATTCGTCTTGCGTAGTTAAAACTCAAATTATATTACGCAGTCTCGAAACCACGTCATGCACAGATCCGCGAAAGGATATTCGGGAGCACATTCAGGGCTATGGTGAAAGAGGAGATATCTTCAGATAAAAACTGGATAGAAGCTTTCTGAGAAACTACTTTGTCATGTATGCATTCCACTCAGGGAGTTATACCTCTTTTCTCACAAGGCAGTGTTAGAACACTGTTCCTGTGAAACTGAAAAGGTGATATTTCAGAACGCATTGAGGACTATGGCGAATAGTGAAATATGCTGAAATAAAATCGAGGAAGAAGCGTTCCAAGAATCTGCTCTCTAATATGTGCATTGATTTCACAGAATTAATGCTTACTCTATGTTGCCCAGTTTCAAAACTCTGTCTTTGAAGAATCTGTGAAGAGATACTTAGTGACACCCAGAGGCATGTGATGAGTGAGGAAGCATGTTTATGCTGATGGTGAAAAGGGAAATAGCCTCAGACAGAAACTGGAAAGAAGCTATCAAGGAAACTACTCTCTGATATTTGTAATCATCTCACATAGATAAAGCTTTCTTTACATTACGCGGCTCGGAAACTGTCAGGGATGGATCCATGAAGGGACCTTCGTGAGCACATTCTGGACTGTGCTGAGAAAGGAAATATCTTCAGATAAAAAGTGGAAAGAAGCTTTCTGTGAATCTGCTTTTTGCTATGTTTATTCATCTCACATAGATGAAGATTTGTTTACATTATGCGGATTGTAAACTCCCTCATGGATGGATCTGCGAAGGGATATTTGGGATCACATTCTGGCCTATAGTGAAATAGGAAATATAGTCAAATAAAAACTGGAGAGAAGCTTTCTGAGAAACTGCTTGGTGTCATGTGCATGCTACTTAGGGAGTTATAACTTTCTTTTCATAAGACAGTTTGAACACTGTTCCTGTAATCCAAAAGGGTGATATTCAGAGTACATTGAAGACTATGGCAAAAAGTGAAATGACGTCCAATAAAAAACAGAAAGAAGCACTCGAAGAAACTGTTATCTGACATGTTCATTCTTTACACAGGGTTAAAGCTTACTCTACATTTCCCAGTTTGAAAGTCAGTCTTTGAGGGTTCTGCGACGGGATAGTAAATGGCGACCGGAGTCCTGTGTGAAGCAAGGAAATGTCTTAAATTGAAAATCGGAGAGAAGCTTTCTGCCCATCTCTTTTGTGATGTTTGTATTCATCTCATAGAGTTAAATCATTCTTTGGATTGAGCAGTTTGAAATCACTGTTTCTGCATAATCTGAGAAAGGACATTTGGAAACACTCTTTAGAATATCCTGAAAAAGAAATAACCTCAGAGAGAAACCAGAAGGAAGCTTTCTGTGAAACTGCTCTTTGTCACATAAATTCCGCTCACATAGTTAAGCTTCTCGTTACATGAGCTGCGTCATAACACTGTTTTTGTTTAGTCTGCAAAGGGATATTCTGGAGGACTTTGAGGCTTACGGTGAGAAAGGAAATGTCTTCATATAGAAACTGGAGAGAAGCTTGCTGAGGAGCTACTTTGTGATATATGCATTCCACACACAGATATATACCTGTCTTCTTCTAAGGGGTTTCCGGAGTCCATTTTGCAGAAAAAGCTACGAAGGGATATTGGGGAGTATAGCGACGACAATGGTGAAAAAGGAAATATCCTCAGACAAAAACAGGAAAGAAGATTTCTGTGAAACTGCTTTGTGTTAGATATATTTATTCGTCTTGCATAGTGAAAAGTTTAATTATATTACGCAGTTTGGAAACTCCGTCATGCATAGATCTATGAAGGGACATTCTGCAGCACATGCAGGACTAAATGAAAGAAGAGGTATCTTCAGATAAAAACTGGATAAAAGCTTTCTGAGAAATTACTTCGTGATGTATGCATTCCACTCAGGGAGATATACCTGTTTTCTCACAAGATACTGTTTGAACACTGTTCCTGTGAAAACTAAAAAGTGATATTTTGGAATGCATTGAGGACTATGGCAATGAGTGAAATAAACTGAAATAAAATCAAAGAAGAAGCGTTTCATGAATCTGCTCTGTGATATGTGCATTCACTTCACAGAGTTACCGCTTACCCTATGTTGCCCAGTTTCGAAATTCTGTCTTTAAAAATCTATGAAGGGATATTTAGTGACGCCCGGAGGCTTGTGGTGAGCGAGGAAACGTCTTACGATGAAACCTGCTGAGAAACTTTCTGAGCAACTGCTTTGTGATGTGTGTATTCGTCTCCTAGAGTTAAACCATTCTTTGGATTCAGCAGCTTTAAGTCACTGTTTTTGTGGAATCTGAGGAAGAATATTTGGAAACAATACTTAGAATATGGAGAAAGAAATATCCTCAGGTAAAATCCAGGAGGAAGCTTTCTGTGAAACTGCTGTGTGTAGTCTTAATTCCTCTCACTCAGATAGGCCTCTCTTTTCCTTGAGCAGTTTTCTAGCCCTGTGCATATTTAGCATGTGATGTGATATTTGGGAGCACTTTGAGGCTTATGGTGAAAAATTAAATATGTTCAGAAGGAAACCGGAGAGAAGCTTTCCAAGGAACGTCTTTGTGACGTGTGCATTCCACTCACAGTGTTATACCTGTCTTCTCATACAGAGTCGGGGAAACCCTTTTGGGGAATCAGGTACCAGGTGATATTCGGGAGCATGTTGATGCCGATGGTGAAAAGGGAAATAGCCTCAGACAAAAACTGGAAAGAAGCTTTCCAGGAAACTACTCTGTGATATGTGTAATCATCTAACATAGATAAAGCTTTCTTTACATTACGCAGCTTGGAAAAAGTCATGGACGGATCCATGAAGGGACCTTTGGGAGCACATTCTGGACTGTGGTGAAAAAGGAAATATCTTCAGATAAAAACTGGAAGGAGGCTTTCTTTGAATCTCCTTTTTGCTATGTTTATTCATCTCACATATATGAAGATTTCTTTACATTATGCAGCTAGGGAACTCCCTTGTGAACAGATCCGCAATGGGATATGTGGATCACATTCGGGCCTATGGTGAAAGAGGAAATATAATCAGATAAAAACTGGAGAGAAGCTTTCTGAGAAACTGCTTGGTGATGCATGCATTCCACTCAGGGTGTTGTAACTTTCTTCTCATAAGGGGCAGTTTGAACACTGCTCCTTTAAAACTAAAAGAGTGATAATGGGAGCACATTGAAGACTATGCCAAAAAGTGAAATGTCGTCCACTAAAAAACAGAAAGAAGCACTCGAAGAAACTGCTCTCTTATATGTCCATTCTTTTCACAGGGTTAATGCTTACTGTATATTTACCAGTTTGAAAGTCGGTCTCTGAAGCTTCTGTGAAGGGATAGTAAGTGTCAACTGGAGGCCTGTGTGTGGCAAGGAAATGTCTTCCATCGAAAATCAGAGAGAAGCTTTCTGCACAACCCTTTTGTGATGTTTGTATTCATCTAATAGTGTTAAATCATTCTTTTGATTGAGCTGTTTGAAATCACTGTTTCTGTGGAATCTGAGAAAGGACACTTGGAAACGCTCTTTAGAACATCCTGAAAAAGAAATAAACTCAGAGAGAAACCAGAAGGAAGCTTTCTGTGAAACTGCTCTGTGGCACGTAAATTCCACTCACACAGTTAAGCTGCTCTTTTCATTGAGCTCTATCATAACACTTTCTTTGTGTAGTCTGCGAAGGGATATTCTGGAGGGCTTTGAAGCTTCCAGAGAAAGGAAACGTCTTCAGATAGAGACTGGAGAGAAGCTTTCTGAGGAGCTGCTTTGTGACGTGTGCATTCCACTCACAGAAATATACCTTTCTTCTCCTAGAGAATTCTGCAATCCCTTTTGGAGGAAAAGCTACCAAGAGATATTCTGGAGTATAGCGTTGACTATGGTGAAGAAGGAAACATCCTCAGACAAAACTGGAAAGAAGATTTCTGTGAAACTGCTTTGTGTTAGATATATTTATTCGTATCGCATAGTTAAAATTATAATTATATTACACAGTTTGGAAACTCTGTCTTTCACCGATCCATGAAGGGACTCTCAGGAGCCCATTCAGGCCTATGGTGAAAGAGGAGATATCTTCAGATAAGAACTGGATAGAAGGTTTCGGGGAAACTACTTTGTGATGTGTGCATTCCACTCAGGGAGTTATACCTCTTTTCTCACAAATCTGTGTTTGAACTCTGTTCCTGTGAAACCGAAAAAGTGATATTTCGTAACGCATTGAGGACTATGGCAATTAGTGAAATATACTGAAATAACATTGAGGAAGAAGCGTTCCAAGAATCTGTTCTATCACATGTGCATTCACTTCACAGGGTTAATGCTTACTCTATGTTGCTCAATTTTGAAACTCCGTCTTTGAAGAATTGGTGTAGCGATATTTAGTGACGCCCAGATGACTGTGGTTACCGAGGAAATGTCTTCTGATGAAACCTGCAGAGAAACGTTCTGAGCAAATACTTTGAGATGTGTATATTAGTCTCGTAGAGTTAAACCGTTCTTTGGATTTAGCAGCTTGAAATCACTCTTTTTGTGGAATCTGAGAAATGACCTTTGGAACGATCCTTAAAATATGGAGAAAGAAATATCCTCAGAAAAATGCACTAGGAAGGTTTCTGTGAAACTGCTCTGTGTCATCTGAATTACTCTCGCTCAGTTAAGCCTCCATTTTCTTTGAGCAGTTTTCTAGCAATGTGTATGTTTAGTGTGTGATGGGATATTCGGGAACACTTTGAGGCTTACAGTGAAAAAGGAAATATGATGAGACCAAAACTGGAGAGAAGCATTCCGAGGAACTGCTTTGTGACGTGTGCATTCCAGGCACAGTGTTTTACCTCTCTTCTCATACAGCATTGGGGAAACCCTTTTGGAGAAACAGGTACCAAGTGATATTCGGGAGCATGTTGATGCCGATGGTGAAAAGAGAAATAGCCTCAGACAGAAACTGCAAAGGAGCTTTCTAGGAAACTACTCTGTAATATCTATAATTATCTCACATAGATAAAGCTTTCTTTACAATACACAGCTCGGAAACTGTCATGGGCGGATCCATGAAGGGACCTTCAGGAGCACATTCTGGACTATGGTGAAAAAGGAAATATCTTCAGATAAAAAGTGGAAGAAGCTTTCTCTGAATCTGCTTTTTGCTATGTTTACTCATCTCACATAGATGAAGCTTTCTTTACATTACGCATCTTGGAAACTCTCTTGTGGATGGATCTGTGAAGGGATATTTGGGATCACCTTCGGTCCTATGGTGAAAGAGGAAATACAGTCAGATAAAAACTGGAAGGAAGCTTTCTGATACACTGGTTCGTGATGCATGTGTTCCACTCAGGGAGTTACAATGTTCTTCTCTTAAGGTACAGTTTGAACAATGTTCCTTTAAAACCAAAAGGGTGATAATCGGAGCACATGGAGGACTATGGCAAAAAGTGAAATATCATCCAATAAAAAACAGAAAGAAGCCTTCAAAGAAACTGCTGTCTGACATGTCCATTCTTTTCAAAGGGTTAAAGCTTACTCTACATTTCCCAGTTTGGAAGTCAGTCTTTGAGTTTTCTGTGACGGGATATTAAGTGGTGACTGGAGGCCTCTGTCTAGCAAGAAAATGTCCTCCATCAAAAATTGGAGAGAAGCTTTCTGGGCAACTCATTTGTGATGATTGTATTCATCTCGTAGCGTTAAATGATTCTTTGGAAAGAGCAGTTTGAAATCACTCTTTCTGTATAATCTGAAAAAGGACATTTGGAAACGCTGGAGGGCTTTGAGCCTTATGATGAGAAAGGAGACGTCCTCAGATAGAAACTAGAGAGAAGCTTTCTGAGGAGCTGCTTTGTGAAGTGTGCATTCCACTCAAGGAATTATACCTTTCTTCTCCTAGAGGATTCCGAAATTCCTTTTTAGAAAAAGGTACCAAGAGATATTCTGGAGTATAGCAACGACTATGGTGAAGAAGGAAATATCCTCAGACAAAAACTGGAAAGAAGATTTCCGTGAAACTGCTTTGTGTTAGATATATTTATTCATCTTGCATAGCTAAAATTTGAATTATATTACGCAGTTTGGAAACTCTGTCATTCACTGTTCTGCGAAGGGACTTTTGGGAGCACATTCAGCCTTATGGTGAAAGAGGAGATATCTTCAGATAAAAACTGGATAGAAGCTTTCTGAGAAACTACTTTGTGACGTATGCATTCCACTCAGGGAGTTATACCTCTTTTCTCACAAGGCAGTGTTTGAACACTGTTCCTGTGAAACCGAAATAGAGATATTTTGGAACGCATTGAGGACTATGGGGAATAAAAAACAGAAAGAAGCACTCGAAGAAACTGCTCTCTCACATGTCCATTCTTTTCACAGGGATAAAGCTTACTCTACATTTCCCTGTTGTAAAGTTGGTCTTTGAGGGTTCTGCGAAGGGATAGTAAGTGGCAACCGGAGGCCTGTGTCTAGCAAGAAAATGTCCTCCATCAAAAATTGGAGAGAAGCTTTCTGTGAAACTCTTTTGTGATGTTTCCATTCATCTGATATCATTAAATGGTTTTTTGGAATGAACAGTTTGAAATCCCTGTTTCTGTATAATTTGAAAAAGGACACTTGGAAACGCTCTTTAGAATATCCTGAAAAAAGAAATAACCACAGAGAGAAACCAGAAGGAAGCTTTCTGTGAAATTGCTCTGTGTCACGTGAATTCTGCTCACAGTTAAGCTTCTCTTTTCATTGAGCTGTATCATAACACTGTTTAT
The DNA here is from genome assembly GCF_002776525.5 of Piliocolobus tephrosceles. Classification (NCBI taxonomy): domain Eukaryota; kingdom Metazoa; phylum Chordata; class Mammalia; order Primates; family Cercopithecidae; genus Piliocolobus; species Piliocolobus tephrosceles. Next base: position 880,265 of record NW_022334374.1, on the reverse strand, counting down.
ATTTAGTCTGCAAAGGGATACTCTGGAGGGCTTTCAGGCTTACGGTGAGAAAGGAAACGTCTTCAGATAGAAACTGGAGAGAATCTTTCTGAGGAGCAGCTTTGTGATGTGTGCATTGCACTCACAGAAATATACATTTCTTCCCCTAGAGGATTCCGGAATCCGTTATGGAGAAAAAGCTAAAAGAGGTATTCGGGAGTATAGGTAGGGCTACAGTGAAAAAGGAAATATCCTCAGAAAAAAACTGGAAAGAAGATTTCTGTGAAACTGTTTTGTGTTAGATATATTTGTTCATCTCGTGTAGTTAAAACTTTAATTATATTACTCAGATTAAAAACGCCACCATGCACAGTTCCGCGAAGGGATTTTGCGAAGCACATTCAGCCCTACGGTGAAAGAGGAGATATCTTCAGATAAAAGCTGGATAGAAGCTTTCTAAGAAACTACTTTGTGATGTATGCATTCCACTCAGGTAGTTATTCCTCTTTACTCACAAGGCAGTGTTTCAGCACTGTTCCTGTGAAACCGAAAAAGTCATATTTTGGAATGCATTGAGGACTATGGCGAATAGTGAAATATACTGAAATAAAATCGAGGAAGAAGTGTTCCAAGAATCTGCTCTCTGATATGTGAATTCACTTCACAGAGTTAATGCTTACTCTATGTCGCCCAGTTTCAAAACTCTGTCTTTGGAGAATCTGTGAAGGGATATTTAGTGATGCCCGGAGGCCTGTGGTGAGTGAGGAAACGTCTTCCGATGAAACCTGCAGAGAAACGTTCTGAGCAACTACTTTGCGATGTGCGTATTCGTCTCATAGAGTTAAACCGCTCTTTGGATTGGGCAGCTTGAAATCACTATTTTTGTAGAATCTGTGGTAGGATATTTGGGAATGATCCTTAGAATATGGAGAAAGAAATATCCTCAGGTAAAATCCAGAAGGAAGCTTTCTGTGAAACTGCTCTAAGTTGTCTTAATTCCTCTCAGATAAGCCACCTTTTTCATTGAGCAGTTTTCTAGCCCTGTGTATGTTTAGCATGTGATGAAATATTTGGGTGCACTGTGAGGCTAATGGTGAAAAAGGAAATATGTTCAGACGAAACTGGAGAGAAGCTTTCCGAGGAACTCCTTTGTGACTTGTGCATTCCAGTCACAGTGTGATACCTCCCTTCTCATACAGCCTCAGGGAAACACTTTTGGAGAAACAGGTACCAAGTGTTATTCGGGAGGATGTTGATCCCAATGGTGAAAAGGGAAATAGAATCAGACAAAAACTGGAAAGAAGCTTTCTAGGAAACTACTCTGTAATAAGTGTAATCATCTCACATAGGTAAAGATTTCTTTATATTACCAAGCTTGGAAACTGTCATGGATGGATCCCAGAAGGGACCTTCAGGAGCCCATTCTGGACTATGGGGAAAAAGGAAATATCTTCAGATTATAAATGAAAAGAAGCTTTGTGTGAATCTGCTTTTTGCTATGCTTACTCATCTCACATAGATGAACCTTTCTTTTCATTACACAGCTTGGAAACTCCATCGTGGATGGTTCCGTGAAGGAATATTTGGGATCAACTTCGGGTGTAAGGTGAAATAGGAAATATAGTCAGATAAAAACTGGAGAGAAGCTTTCTGAGAAACTGCTTGACGATGTGTGCATTCCACTCAAGGAGTTATAACTTTCTTCTCATAAGGCACAGTTTGAACACTGTTCCTCTAAAACCAAAAGAGTGATATTCGGAACACATTGAAGACTATGGGAAAAACTGAAATGTCGTCCACTAAAAAACAGAAAGAAGCAGTCGAAGAAACTGCTCTCTAACTTTTCCATTCTTTTCACAGGGTTAAAGCTTAATCTATATTTCCGAGTCTGAACGTTGGTCTTTGAGGGTTCTGTGAGGGGATAGCATGTGGCATCTGGAGGCATGTATGAGGCATGGAAATGTCCTCCATCGAAAATCGGAGAGAAGCTTTCTGCGCAAGTCATTTTTGCTCTTTGCATTCATCTCATAGATTTAAATCATTCTTTAGATTGAGCAGTTTGAAATCACTGCTTCTGCATAATCTGAGAAAGGACATTTGGAAACGCTCTTTAGAATATCTTGAAAAAGAAATAACTTCAGAGAGAAACCGGAAGGAAGCTTTCTGTGAAACTGCACTTTGTCACGTGAATTCCACTCACACAGTTAAGCTTCTCTTCTCGTAGAGCTGTATCATAACACTGTTTTTGTTTAGTCTGTGAAGGGATATTCAGGAGGGCTTTGAGGCTTATGGTGAGAAAGGAAATGTCTTCACATAGAAACTGGACAGAGGCTTTCTGAGGAGCTGCTTTGTGACGTGTGCATTCTACTCACAGAAATATACCTTTCTTGTCCTAGAGGATTCCAGAATCCCTTTGGAGAAAAAGCTACCAAGAGATATTCGGGAGTATTGAGAGGACTACAGTGAAGAAGGAAATATCCTCAGACAAAAACTGGAAAGAAGATTTCCGTGAAACTTCTTTGTGTTAGATATATTTATTCATCTTGCCTACATAAAACTTTAATTAAATTACCCAGTTTCGAAACTCCATCATGCACAGATGCGCGAATGGATGTTTCGGAGCTCATTGGAGCCTACGGTGAAAGAGGAGATATCTTCAGATAAAAACTGGATAGAAGCTTTCTGAGAAACTACTTTGTGATGTATGCATCCCACTTAGGGAGTTATACCTCTTTTTTTGAAGGCAGTGTTTGAACACTGTTACTGTGAAACTGAAAAAGTGATATTACCGAACACATTTAGGACTCTGGAGAATAGTGAAATATACTGCAGTAAAATCGAGGAAGAAACTTTAGAAGAATCTGCTCTCTGATATGTGCATTCACTTCGTAGAGTTAATACTTACTCTATGTTGCCCAGTTTCAAGACTCTGTCTTTGAAGAAACTGTGAAGGGATATTTAGTGACACCCGGAGACTTGTGGTGTGTGAGGAAACGTCTTCCAATGAAACCTGGAGAGAAACGTTCTGAGCAACTGCTTTGCGATGTGTGTATTCATCTACTAGAGTTAAACCATTCCTTGGATTGAGCAGCTTGAAATCACTCTTTTTGTGGAATCTGAGGAAGGATATTTGGGAACGATCCTTAGAATATGGAGAAAAAAATATCCTCAGATAAAATCCGGAAGAAAGCTTTCTGTTAAATTGCTCAGTGTCATCTTAGTTTATGTCACTCAGATTAGCCTCTCCTTCACTGAGCAGTTTTCCAGCCCTGTGTATGTTTAGCATGTGATGAGATATTCAGGAGCACTTTGAGGCTTATGGGGAAAAAGGAAATATGTTCAGACCGAAACTGGAGAGAAGCTTTGCTAGGAACAGCTTTGTGACGTGTTCATTCCACTGACAGTGTTATATCTCTCTTCTCATACAGCATGGGGGAAACCGTTTTGGAGAAACCGGTACCAAGTGATATTCAGGAGTATGTTTATTCTGATGGTGAAAAGGGAAATAGCCTCAGACAAAAACTGGAAAGAAGTTTTCTAGGAAACTACCCTGTGTTATGTGTAATCATCTCACATAGATAAAGCTTTTTTTACATTATGCAGCTTGGAAACTGTCATGGAGAGATCCACGAGGGGACCTTCGGGAGCTCAATCTGGACTATGATGAGAAACGAAATATTTTCAGATAAAAGCTGGAAAGAGGCTTTCTGTAAATCTGCTTTTTGCTATGTTTATTCATCTCACATATATGAAGCTTTCTTTACATTATGCAGCTTGGAAACTCCCTCGTGGATGGATCCACGAAGGGATATTTGGAATCACATTCAGGCCTAGGGTGAAAGGGAATTATACTCAGATAAAAACTGTAGAGAAGCTTTCTGAGAAATTGCTTGGCGATGTGAGCATTCCACTCACGGAGTAGCAAGTTTTTTCTCCTAAGGCACAATTTGAACACTGTTCCTGTAATCCAAAAGGGTGATAATCACAGTACATTGAACACTATGGCAAAAAGTGAAATGACGTCCAATAAAAACAGAAAGAAGCACTCGAAGAAACTGCTCACTGACATGTCCATTCTTTTCACAGAGTTAAATCTTGCTCTACATTTCCCAGTTTGAAAGTCGGTATCTGAGGGTTCTGTGAAGGGATCGTAAGTGGCAACTGGATGCCTTTGTGAGGGAAGGTAATGTCTTCCACTGAAAATTGGAGAGAAGTTTTGTGCGCAACTCTTTAAAGATGTTTGTATTCATCTCATAGAGTTAAATCATTCTTTGGATTGAACAGTTTGAAATCAATGCTTCTGTGGAATCTAAGAAAGGACATTTGGAAATGCTCTTTAGAATATCCTGAAAAAGAAATAACCTCAGAGAGAAACCAGAAGGAAGCTTTCTGTGAAATTGCTCTGTGTCAGGTGAATTCTGCTCACACAGTTAAGCTTCTCATTTCATTGAGCAGTATCATAACAGTGTTTTTCTTTAGTCTGCGAAGGAATACTCTGGAGGGCTTTGAGGCTTACGATGAGAAAGGAAACGTCTTCAGATAGAAACTGGAGAGAAGCTTTCTGAGGACCTGCTTAGTGATGTGTGCATTTCACTCACAGAAATATACCTTTCTTCTCCTAGAGGATTCTGGAATCCCTTTTGGAGGAAAAGCTACCAAGAGATAATTGGATGTTTAGTGATGATTATGATGAAAAATGAAATATCCTCAGACAGAAACTGGAAAGAATTCTGTGAAACTGCTTTGTGTTAGACATATTTATTCAAATTGCATAGTTAAAACTTTAATTATATTACGCAGTTTGGAAACTACGTCATGCACAGGTCTGCGAAGGGACATTCGGGAGCACATTCAGGACGACAGTGAAAGAGGAGTTATCTTCAGCTAAAAACTGGATAGAAGTATTCTGAGAAACTCCTTTGTGAGGTATGCATTCCACTGAGTGAGTTATACCTCTTTTCTCACAAGGTAGTGTTTGAACACTGTTCCTGTGAAACTGAAAGAGTGATATTTCAAACGCATTGAAGACTATGGCGAATAGTGAAATATTCTGAAATAAAATCATGGAAGAAGCGTTCCAGCAATCTGCTCTTTATATGTACATTCACTTCACAGAGTTAGTGTTAACTATGCATTGCCCAGTTATGAAACTCTGTCTTTGAAGAATCTCTGAAGGGATATTTAGTGATGCCTGGAGGCTTGTGGTGAGTGAGGAAATGCCTACTGAGGAAACCTGCAGAGAAACGTTCTGAGCAACTGCTTTGCGATGTGTGTATTCATCTCCTAGAGTTAAACCGTTCTTTGGATTGAGCAGCTTGAAATCACTGTATTTGTGGAATCTGAGGAAGGACATTTGGGAACAATACATAGAATATGGAGAAAGAAATATCCTCAGGTAAAATCCAGAAGGAAGCTTTCTGTGAAATTTCTCTGTATCATCTTAATTACTCTCCCTCCATTAAGCCTCTCTTTTCATTGAGCAGTTTTCTAGCACTGTGAATGTTTAACGTGTGATGGGATATTTGGGAGCACTTTCAGGCTAACGGTGAAAAACGAAATATGTTCAGACTGAAACAGGAGAGAAGCTTTCCGAGGAACTGCTTTGTGACATATTCATTCCACTCACAATGTCATACCTCTCTTCTCGTACAGCGTCAAAGAAACCCTTTTGGAGAAACAGGTACCAAGGGATATTTGGCAGCATGTTGATGCCGATGATGAAAAGGGAAATTGCCTCAGAAAAAACTGGAAAGAAGTTTTCTAGGAAAATACTCTCTGATATGTGTAATCATCTCACATTAGATAAAGCTTTCTTTACATTACACAGCTTGGAAACTGTCATGGACGGATCCATGAGGAGACCTTCGGGAGCACAATCTGGACTATGATGAAAAACAAAATATCTTCAGATGAAAACTGGAAAGAAGCTTTCTGTGAATCAACTGTTTGTTGTGTTTATTCTTCTCACCTAGATGAAGTGTTCTTTACATTATGCAGCTTGGAAACTCCCCCGTGGATGGATTCGTGAAGGGATATTTGGGATCACATTTGGGCCTTTGTGAAATAGGAAATATAGTGAGATAAAAACTGGAGAGAAGCTTTCTGAGAAACTGCTTGTTGATGTGTGCATTCCACTCAGGGAGTTATAAATTTCTTCTCATAAGGCACAGTTTCAACACTGTTCCTGTAAAATCAAAAGAGTGATATTCAGACCACATTGAAGACTATGGCAAAAAGTGAAATGTCGTCCAATGAAAAACAAAAAGAAGCACTAGAAGAAACTGCCCTCTGACACGTCCATTCTTTTCACAGGTTTAAAGTTTACTCTATATTTCCGAGTTTGAAAGTTGCTATTTGAAGGTTCTGTGAAGAGACAGTAAGTGGCGTCCGGAGGCCTGCATGAGGCATGGAAATGTCCTCCATCGAAAATCGGAGAGAAGCTTTCTGTTCACCTCTTTAGAGATGTTTGCATTCATCTAATAGAGTTAAATCATTCTTTAGATTGAACATTTTGAAATCACTGTTTCTGTGGAATCTGAGAAAGGACACTTGGATACGCTATTTAGAATATCCTGAAAAAGAAATAACCTCAGAGAGAAACTGGAAGGATGCTTTCTGTAAAACTGCTCTGTGTCACGTGAATTCCGCTCACACAGTTAAGCTTCTCTTTTCATTGAGCTGTATCATAACACTGTTTTTGCTCAGTCTGCGAAGGGATATTCTGGAGGGCTTTGAGGCTTATGGTGAGAAAGGAAACGTCTTCAGATAGAAACTTTAGAGAAGCTTTCTGAGAAGCAGCTGTGTGACGTGTGCATTACACTCACAGAAACATACCTTTCTTCTCCTAGAGGATTCCGGAATCCCTTTTGGAGAAAAAGCTATCAAGAGATATTCAGGAGTATAGCGAAAACTATGGTGAAAAAGGAAATATTCTCAGGCAAAAACTGGAAAGATGATTTCTGTGAAACTGCTTTGTGTTAGATATATTTATGCGTCTCACACAGTTAAAACTTTATTCATATTACAGAATTTGGAAACTCCGTCATGCACAGATGTGTGAAGGGACGTTTGGGAGCCCATTCAGGCCTAGGTGAAAGAGGAGATATCTTCAGATAAAAACTGGATAGAAGCTTTCTGAGAAACTACTTTGTGATGTATGTGTTCCACTTAGGGAGTTACTCCTCTTTTCTCACAAGGCAGTGTTTGAACACTGTTCCTGTGAAACCTAAAAAGTGATATTTCGGAACGCATTGAGGACTATGGCGAATAGTCAAATATACTGAAATAACATCGAGTAAGAAGTGTTCCAAGAATCTACTCTCTTATATGTTAATTCACTTCACAGTGTTAATGCTTACTCTATGTTGCCCAGTTTGGAAACTCTGTCTTTTAACAGACTGTGAAGGAATATTTTGTGACGCCTGGAGGTTTCTCGTGAGCGAGGAAACGTCTTCCGATGAAACCTGCATAGAAACGTTCTGAGCAACTGCTTTGCCATGTGTGTTCGTCTCCTAGAGTTAAACCATTCTTTCGATTGAGCAGCTTGAAATCACTGTATTTGTGGAATCTGATGAAGGATATTTGAGAACCATCCTTGGAATATGGAGAAAGAAATATCCTCAGATAAAATCCGGAAGAAAGCTTTCTGTGAAATTGATCGGTGTCATCTTAGTTTCTCTCACTCAGATTAGCCTCTCCTTCACTGAGCAGTTTTCCAGCCCTGTGTATGTTTAGCATGTGATGAGATATTCGGGAGCACTTTGAGGCTTATGGGGAAAAAGGAAATATGTTCAGACCGAAACTGGAGAGAAGCTTTGCTAGGAACTGCTTTGTGACGTGTTCATTCCACTGACAGTGTTATATCTCTCTTCTCATACAGCATCGGGGAAAGCATGTTGGAGAAACCAGTACCAAGTGTTATTCAGGAGTATGTTTATTCCGATGGTGAAAAGGGAAATAGCCTCAGACAAAAACTGGAAAGAAGTTTTCTAGGAAACTACCCTGTGTTATGTGTAATCATCTCACATAGATAAAGCTTTCTTTACATTAGGCAGTTTGGAAATTGTCATGGACAGATCCACGAGGGGACCTTCGGGCTCTCAATCTGGACTATGATGAGAAACGAAATATTTTCAGATAAAAGCTGGAAAGAGGCTTTCTGTAAATCTGCTTTTTGCTATGTTTATTCATCTCACATAGATGAAGCTTTCTTTACATTACGCAGCTTGGGAACACACTCGTGGATGGATCCGCGAAGGGATATTTGGAATCACATTCGGGCCTATGGTGAAAGAGGAATTAGAGTCAGATAAAAACTGTAGAGAAGCTTTCTGAGAAATTGCTTGGCGATGTGAGCATTCCACTCATGGAGTAACACGTTTCTTCTCATAAGGCACAGTTTGAACACTGTTCCTGTAATCCAAAAGGGTGATAATCACAGTACATCGAACACTATGGCAAAAAGTGAAATGACGTCCAATAAAAACAGAAAAAAGCACTTGAAGAAACTGCTCACTGACATGTCCATTCTTTTCACAGGGTTAAATCTTACTCTACATTTCCCAGCTTGAAAGTCGGTATCTGAGGGTTCTGTGAAGGGATCGTAGATGGCAACCGGATGCTGTTGTGAGGGAAGGTAATGTCTTCTATCGAAAATCAGAGAGAAGCTTTCGCGCAACTCTTTAGAGATGTTTGTATTCATCACATAGAGTTAAATCATTCCTTGGATTGAGCAGTTTGAAATCACTGTTTCTGAGGAAACTGAGAAAGGACTTTTGGAAACGCTCTTTAGATAATCCTGTAAAATAAATAACCTCAGAGAAACAAGAAAGAAGCCTTCTGTCAAACTGCTCTGTGTCACGTGAATTCCACTCACACAGTTAAGCTTCTCTTTTCATTGAGCTGTATTATGATACTGTTTTTGCTTAGTCTGTGAAGGGATATTTTGGAGGGCTTTGAAGCTTGTGGTGAGAAAGAAAATGTCTACAGATAGAAAGTGGAGAGAAGCTTTCTGAGGAGCTGCTTTGTGACATGTGCATTCCACTCACAGAAATACACTTTTCTTCTCCTAGAGGATTCCGGAATCCGTTTTCGAGAAAAAGTTACCTGGAGATATTAGGGAGTATAGCGATAACTGATCAAAAAGGAAATATCCTCAGTCAAATACTGAAAAGAAGATTTCTGTGATACTGCCTTCTGTTAGATATATTTATTCATCTCGCATAGTTAAAACATTAATTATATTACGTAACTTATGAACTTCGTCATGCACAGATCCGTGAAGGGACGTTCGGGAGCCCATTCAGGCCTACAGGGAAAGAGGAGATAAATTCAGATAAAAACTGGATAGAAGCTTTCTGAGAAACTACTTTGTGATGTATGCATTCCATTCAGGGAGTTCTACCTCTTTTCTCAGAAGGCAGTGTTTGAACACTGTTCCTGTGAAACCGAAAAAGTGATATTTCAGAATGCATTGACGACTATGCCGAATCGTGAAATATACTGAAATAAAATTGAGGAAGAAGCGTTCCAAGAATCTGCTCTCTGATATGTGCATTTACTTCACAGAGTTAATGCTTACTCTATGTTGTCCAGGTTAAAAACTCTGTCTTTGACGAATCTGTGAAGGGATATTTAGTGACGCCCAGAGGCCTGTGGTGAGTGAGGAAACGTCTTCTGATGAAACCTGAAGGGAAACGTTCTGAGCATCTAACTTTGTGATGTGTGTATTCGTCTCCTAGAGTTAAACAATTCTTTGGATTGAGCAGCTTGAAATCACTGTTTTTGTGGAATCTGAGGAAGGACAGTTGGGAACGATCCTTAGAATATGGAGAAAGAAATATCCTCAGTTAAAATCCAGAAGGAAGCTTTCTGTGAAACTGCTATCTGTCATCTTAATTCCTCTCACTCAGATAAGCCTCTCTTTTCATTGAGCAGTTTTCTAGCCCTGTGTATGTTTAGCGTTTGATGGGATACTTGGGAGCACTTTGAGGCTTACGGTGAAAAAGGAAATATGTTCAGACCGAAACTGGAGAGAAGCTTTCAGAGAAAATGCTTTGTGACGAGTGCATTCCAGGCACAGTGTTATACCACTGTTTTCATACAGTGTCGGGCAAATCCTTTTGGAGAAACAGGTACCAAGTGGTATTGGGGAGCATGTTGATGCTGATGGTGAAAAGAAAAATAGCCTCAGACAAAAACTAGAAAGAAGCTTACCAAGAAACTACTCTGTGATATGTGTAATCATCTCACATAGATAAAGCTTTCTTTACATTACAGAGCTTGAAAACTGTCATGGACGGATCTATGAAGGGAACTTCGGGAGCACATTCTGAACTTTGGTGAAAAAGAAAATATCTTCAGACGAAAACTGGAAAGAAGCTTTCTGTGAATCTGCTTTTTGCTATGTTTATTCATCTCACAGAGATGAAGCTTCCTTTACATTGTGCAGATTTGAAACTCCCTTGTGGATGGATCTGCGAAGGGATATTTGGGATCATATTCAGGCCTATGGTGAAACAACAAATATAGTCATATAAAAACTGGAAGGAAACTTTCTGAAAAACTGCTTGTGACGTTTTCTTCCACCAAAAAAAAAAAAAGTTTTCTTCCATCGAAAATCGGAGAGAAGCTTTCTGAGCAACTCTTTTGTGATGTTTGTATTCACCACATAGAGTTAAATCATTCTTTGGATTGAGCAGGTTGAAATCACTGTTTCTGTGCAATTCGAGAAAGGACATTTGGAAACACTCTTTAGAATAACCTGAAAAAGAAATAACCTCAGAGAGAAACCAGAAGGAAGCTTTCTGTGAAACTGTTCTGTCTCACGAGAATTCGGCTCACACAGTTAAGCTTCTCTTTTCATTGAGCTGTATCAAAACATTGTTTTTGTTTAGTCTGCGAAGGGATATTCTGGAGGGCTTTGAGGCTTACGGAGTGAAAGGAAACGTCGTCAGTTAGAAACTGGAGAGAAGCTTTCTGAGGAGCTGCTTTGTGACGTGTACATTCCACTCACAGAAATATACGTTTCTTCTCCTAGAGGATTCCGGAATCCCTTTTGGAGAAAAAGCTACCAAGAGATATTCGGGAGTATTGAGAGGACTATGGTGAAAAAGGAAATATCCTCAGGCAAATCCAGGAAAAAAGATTTCTGTGAAACTGCTTTGTGTTACATATATTTATTCATCTCGCATAATTAAAACTTTAATTATATTATGCAGTTTGGAAACTCTGTCATGCACAGATCCGAGAAGGGAGATTCGGGAGCACATTCATGCCTACAATGAAAGAGGAGACATATTCAGATAAAAACTGGATAGAAGCAGTCTGAGAAACTACTTTGTGATGTATGCATTCCACTCAGGGAGTTACACCTCTTTTCTCACAAGGTTGTGTTTGAACACTGTTCCTGTGAATCCGAAAATGTGATATTTCGGAACTCATTTAGGACTATGGCGAGTAGTGAAATATACTGAAATAAAATCGAGGAAGAAGCATTCCAAGAATCTGCTTTCTGATATATGCGTTCACTTCACAGAGTTATTGCTTACTCTATGTTACCCAGATTCGAAACTCTGTCTTTGAAGAATGTGTGAAGGGATACTTAGTGACACCCAGAGGCCTGTGGTGAGCATGGAAATGTCTTCCGATGAAACCTGCAGAGAAACATTCTGAGCAACTGCTTTGCGATGTGCGTATTCATCTCCTAGAGTTAAACCTTGATTGAGAAGCTTGAAATCATTCTTTTTGGGGAATTTGAGGAAGGACATTTGGGAACGATCCTTAGAATATGGAGAAAGAAAAATCCTCATGAGAAATCCAGTAGGAAGGTTTCTATGAAACTGCTCTGTGGCATCTTAATTACTCTCACTCCATTCAGCCTCTGTTTTCATTGAGCAGTTTTCTAGACCGGTGTATGTTTAGCGTGTGATGGGATATTCAGGAGCACTTTGCGGCTAATGGTGAAAAAGGAAATATGTTCACACCGAAATGGGAGAGAAGCTTTCTGAGGATCTGCTTTGTGACGTGTTCATTTTAGTCACAGTGTGATACCTCTATTCTCATACAGCATTGGAAAAACCCTTTTGAAGGAACAGGTACCAAGTGACATTCGGGAACATGATGATACCGATGGTGAAAAGGGAAATAGTCTCAGACAAAAACTGAAAAGAAGCTTTCTAGGAAACTACTCTGTGATATGTGTAATCATCTCACATAGATAAAGCTTTCTTTACATTACGCAGCTTGGAAACTGTCATGGACGGACCCAGGAAGGGACTTTCGGGAGCACATTCTGGAGTATGGTGAAAAAGGAAATATCTTCAGATAAAAACTGGAAAGAAGCTTTCTGTGAACCTACTTTTTGCTATGTTTATTCATCTCACATAGATGACGCTTCCTTTACAATACGCAGCTTGGAAACTCCCTCGGGGATGGATCCGCAAAGTGAAATTTGGGATCACATTCGGGCCTATGGTGAAATAGGAAATATACTTAGATAAAAAATTGGAAAGAAGCATTCTGAGAAACTGCTTGGTGATGTGTGCATTCCACTCAGCGAGTAATAACTTTCTTTTCATAAGGCACAGTTTGATCACTGTTCCTGTAAAACCAAAAGAGTGATATTTGGAGCACATTGAAGACTATGGCAAAAAATGAAATATCGTTCAATGACAAACAGAAAGGAGCACTCGAAGAAACTGCTCTGTGACATGTCCATTCTTTTCACAAGGTTAAAGCTTACTATACATTTCCCAGATTGAAAGTCGGCCTTTGAGCGTTGTGAGAAAGGATTGTAAGTGGCAACCAGAGGCCTGTGTGAGGAAAGGAAATGTCTTCCATCGAAAATCGGACAGAAGCATTCTGCGCAACTCTTTTGAGATGCTTGTATTCATCTTATAGAGTTTAATCATTCTTTGGGTTGAACAGTTGAAAATGACTATTTCTGTGGAATCTGAGAAAGGACATTTGGAAACGCTCTTTAGAATATCCAAAAAAGAAATAACCTCAGAGTGAAACCAGAAGGAAGCTTTCTGTGAAACTGCTCTGTGTCACGTGAATTCCGCTCACACAGTTAAGCTTCTCTTTTCATTGTGCTGTATCATAACACTGTTTTTGTTTAGTCTGCGAAGGGATATTCAGGAGCATTTTGAGGCTTACGGTCAGATAGGAAACGAATTCAGATAGAAACTGGAAAGAAGATTTCTGAGGAACTGCTTTGTGACGTATGCATTGCAGTCACAGTGTTATACCTCTCTTCTCATGCAGCATTGGGAAACCCTTTTGGAGAAACAGGTATCAAGTGATATTCAGGAGCATGTTGTTGCTGATGGTGAAAAGAGAAATAGCCTCAGACAAAATGGAAAGCAGCTTTCTAGGAAACTATTCGGTGATATGTGTAATCATCTCATCTAGATAAAGCTTTCTTTACATTACGCAGCTTGGAAAATGTCATGGACGGATCCATGAAGGGACCTTCGGGAGCACATTCTGGACTATGTTGAAAAAGCAAATATCATATGATAAAAACTGGAAAGAAGCTTTCTGTGAATCTGCTTTTTGCCATGTTTATTCATCTCACATAGATGAAGCTTTGTTTACATTAAACAGCTTGAAAACTCCCTCGTGGATGGATCCGCAAAGGGATATTTGGGATCACATTTGGGCCTTTGGTGAAATAGGAAATATAGTCAGATAAAAACTGAAGAGAAGCTTTCTGAGAAAATGCTTGGCGATGTCAGCATTCCACACACGGATAAACAACACTCTTCTCATAAGGAACATTTTGAACACTGTTCCTGTAATCCAAAAGGGTGATATTCAGAGCATATTGGAGACTACGGCAAAAGGTGAATTAACGTCCAATAAAAAAACAGAAGGAAGCACTCGAAGAAACTGCTCTCTCAACTGTCCATTCTTTCACAGGGTTAAATCTTACTCTACATTTCCCATTTTGAAAGTTGGTCTTTGAGGGTTCTGTGAAGGGATGGCAACCGGAGGCCTGTGTGAGGCAAAGAAATGTTTTCCATCGAAAATCGGAGAGAAGCTTTCTGTGCAACTCTTTTGTGATGTTTGTATTCATCTCATAGAGTTAAAACATGGTTTGGATTGGGCAGTTTATAATCACTGTTTCTGTGGAATCTGAGAAAGTACATTTTGAAATGCTTTTTAGAATATCCTGAAAAAGAAAAAACCTCATAAAGAAACCAGAAGGAAGCTACCTGTGACACTGCTCTGTGTCACATGAATTCCGCTCACAGAAGTAAGCTTCTCTTTTCATTGAGCTGTATAATATCACTGTTTTTGTTTAGTCCACGTAGGGATATTCTGGAGGGCTTTGAGGCTTATGGTGAGAAAGGAAACGTCTTCAGATAGAAAGTGCAGAGAAGCTTTCTGAGAAGCTGCTTTGTGACGTGTGCTTTCCACCCACAGAAATGTACCTTTCTTCTCCTAGAGAATTCTGGAATCCCTTTTGGAGAAAAAGCTACAAAGCAGGCATTCAGGAGTATAGGGGAGGCTACGGTGAAACAGGAAATATCCTCAGACGAAAACTGGAACGAAGATTTCTGTGAAAATGCTTTGTGTTAGATATATTTATTAATCTCGTATTGTTAAAACTTTAATTGTATTACACAGTTTGGAAAATCCATCATGCACAGATCCGCGAAGGGAGGTTCGGGAGCACATTCAGGCCTACGGTGAAAGAGGAGAGATCTTCAGATAAAAACTGAATAGAAGCTTTCTGAGAAACTACTTTGTGATGTACGCATTCCACTCAGGGAGTTATACCTCTTTTCTCACAAGGCACTGCTTGAACACTGTTCCTGTAAAACCAAAAAAGTGATATTTTGGAATGCAATGTGGACTATGGCAAATAGTGAAATATACAGAAATAAAATGGAGGAAGAAGCATTCCAAGAACCTGTTCTCTGATATGTGCATTCACTTCACAGAGTTAATGCTTACTCTATGTCACCCAGTTACGAAACTGTCTTTGAAAAATCTGTGAAGGGATATTTAGTGACGCCCAGAAGCTTGTGGTGAGCAAGGAAACGTCTTCCAATGAAACCAGCAGAGAAACGTTCTGAGCGACTGCTTTGCGATGTGTGTATTTGTTTCCTAGAGTTAAACCATTCTTTGGATTGAGCAGCTTGTAATCACTGTTTTTGTGGAATCTGAGGAAGGAGATTTAGGAACGATTCTTAGAATATGGAGAAAGAAATATCGTCAGGTAAAATGCAGAAGGAAGCTTTCTGTGAAACTGCTCTGTGTCGTCTTAATTCCTCTAACTCAGATAAGCCTGCCTTTTCATTGAGCAGTTTTGTAGACCTGTGTATGCTTAGCACGTGATGGCATATTCGGGAGCACTTTGAGGCTAATGGTGAAAAAGGAAATATGTTCAGACCGAAACTGGAGAGAAGCTTTCCAAGGAACTGCTTTGTGATGTGTGCATTCCAGTCACACTGCTATACCTCTCTTCTCATACAGCATCAGGGAAACATTTTTGGAGAAACAGGTACCAAGTGATATTTGGGAGCATGTTGATGCAGATGGTGAAAAAAGAAATAGCCTCAAACAAAAACTGGAAAGAAGCTTTCTAGAAAAATACTTTGTGATATGTGTAATCACCTCACATTGATGAAGCTTTCTTTACATTACGCAGCTTGGAAACTGTCATGGATGGATCCACGAAGGGCCATTCAAAAGCACATTCAGGACTATGGTGAAAAAGGAAATACTTTCAGACAACAGCTGGAAAGAAGTTTTCTGTGAATCTGCTTTTTGCTATGTTTATTCATCTCACATAGATGAAGCTTTCTTTACATTACGCTGCTTGAAAACTCCCTCGTGGATGGATCTGTGAAGGGATATTTGGGATCACATTCGGGCCTATGGTGAAATAGGAACTATAGTCAGAAAAAAACTGGAGAGACGCTTTCTGAGAAACTGCTTAGTGATGTGTGCATTCCACTCAGGGAGTTACAACCATCCTCTCATAAAGCACAGTTTTAACACTGTTCCTGTAAAACCACAAGGGTGATATTTGGAACAAATGGAAGAGTATGGAAAAACGTGAAATGTCGTCCTATAAAAAACCAAAAGAAGCACTCGAAGAAACTGCTTTCTGACATGTCCTTTCTTTTCACAGGGTTAAATCTTACTCTACATTTCCCAGTTTGAAAGTCAGTCTTTGAGGGTTCTGCGAGGGATAGTAAGTGACAACCGGAGGCCTGTGTCGAGCAAGGAAATACCTTCCATCGAAAATTGGAGAGAAGCTTTCTGCACAACTATTTGTGACATTTGTATTCATCTCATAGAGGTAAATCATTCTTTGGATTGAGCAGTTTGAAATCACTGTTTCTGTGGAATCTGAGAAAGGACATTTGTAAACGCTCTTTAGAATATCTTGAAAAACAAATAACCTTAGAGAGAAACCAGAAGGAAACTTTCTGTGAAACTGCTCTGTGTCAGGAGAATTCTGCTCACACAGTTAAGCTTCTCATTTCATTGAGCAGTGTCATAACAGTGTTCTTGTTTAGTCAGCGAAGGTACATTCCCGAGCGCTTTGAGGCTTATGGTGAGAAAGGAAACCTCTTCAGATAGAAAATGGAGAGAAGCTTTCTGAGGAGCTGCTCTCTGACGTGTGCATTCCACTGACAGAAATATACCTTTCTTCTCATAGAAGATTCCAGAATCCCTTTTGGAGAAAAAGCTATCAAGAGACATTCGGGAGAATAGGGATGGCTATGGTGAAAAAGGAAGTATCCTCAGAGAAAATTGGAAAGAAGATTTCTGTGAAACTGCTTTGTGTTCATTATACTCATTGATCTCGTATAGCTAAAACTTTTCTTATATTACGCAGTTTGGAAACTAAGTCATGCACGGATCCATGATGGGACATTCGGGAGTACATTCAGGCCTACAGTGAAAGAGGAGATATCTTCAGAGAAAATTTGGGTAGAAGCTTTCTGAGAAACTACTTCATGATGTACGCATTCCACTCAGGGAGTTATACTTCTTTTCTCACAAGACCGTGTCTGAACACTCTTCCTGTGAAACCAAACATGTGATATTTTGGAGTGCATTGAGGACTATGGTGAATAGTGAAATGTACTGGAAAAAAATCGAGGAAGAAGCGTTCCAAGAATCTGCTCTCTGATATGTGCATTCACTTCACAGAGTTAATGCTTATTCTATGTTGTCCAGTTTCAAAACTCTTTGTTTGAAGAATTTGTGAAGGGATATTTAGTGAAGCCCAGAGGCTTGTGTTGAGCAAGGAAACAACTTCTGATGAAACCTACAGAGAAAGTTAGTGAGCAACTGCTTTGCAATGTGTTTATTCATCTCATAGAGTTAAACCATTCTTTTGTTTGAGCAGCTTGAAAACTCTGTTTTTGTGGAATATGAGGAAGGACGTTTGGAACGATCCTTAGAATATGGAGAAAGAAATATCCTCAGGTAAAATCCAGTAGGAAGCTGTCTGTTGAACTGCTATGGTCGCATTAATTCATCCCGCTCAGTTAAGCCTCTCTTTTCATTGAGGAGTTTTCTAACCCTGTGTATGTTGAGCGTGCGATGGGATATTCGGGACCATTTTGAAGCTTATGGTGAAAAAGGAAGTATGTTCAGATTGAAAGTAGAAAGAAGCTTTCTGAGGAACTGCTTTGTGACGTGTGCATACCACTCACAGTGTTAAACCACTCTTCTCATACAACGTTGAAGAAACCCTTTTGGAAAAACAGGTACCAAGTGACATACGGGAGCATGTTGATGCCAACAGTGAAAAGTGAAATAGCCTCAAACAACAACCGGAAAGAAACTTTCTAGAAAACTCTATTGGGATATGTGTAATCATCTCATATAGATAAAGCTTTCTTTACATTACACAGCTTGGAAACTCCCTCCTGGATGGATCTGCGAAGGGATATTTGGGATCGCATTCGGGCCTAGGGTGAAATAGGAAATATAGTCAGATAAAAACTGGAGAAGAGCTTTCTGAGAATCAGCTTGGTGATGTGTGCATTCTACTCAGGGAGTTATCACTTTCTTCTCATAAGGCACGGTTTGAACACTGTTCTGGTAAAACCAAAAGAGGGATATTCAGAGCACATTGAAGACTATGGCAAAAAGTGAAATGTCATCCAATAAACAACAGGAGAATCACACAAAGAAACTGCTCTCTGACATGTCCATTCTTTTCACAGAGTTAAAGCTTACTCGCCATTTCCCAGTTTGAAAGTCAGGCTTGGAGGGTTCTGGGAAGGTATAGTAAGTGGCAATCGGAGGCCTGTGTCAACCAAAGGAAATGTCTTCCATTGAAAATTGGAGAGAAGCTTTCTGTGCAACTCTTTTGTGATGTTCGTATTCATCTCACAGAGTGAAATCATTCTTTGGATTGAGCAGTTTGAAATCACTGTTTCTGTGGAATCTGAGAAAGGACATTTGGAAATGCTCTCTAGAATATCCTGAAAAAGAAATAACCTCAGAGAGAAACCAGAAGGAAGCTTTCTGTGAAACTGCTCTGTGTCACGTGAATTCTGCTTACACCGTTAAGCTTCTCTTTCCATTGAGTAGTATCATAACACTGTTTTTGTTTAGTTTGCGAAGGGATATTCAGGACCGTTTTGAGGTTTACGGTGAGAAAGGAAACGTCTTGAGATAGAAACTGGAGAGAAGCTTTCTGAAAAGCTGCTTTGCGATGTGTGCTTTCCACTCAGAGAAATATACCTTTCTTCTCATAGAGGATTCCGGAATCCCTTTTGGAGAAAAAGCTACCAAGAGACATTCGGGAGTATAGGGATGGCTATGGTGAAAAAGGAAATATCCTCAGATAAAAAATGGAAAGAAGATTTCTGTGAAACTTCTTTGTGTTAGATATATTGATTCATCTCGCATAGTTAAAACTTTTCTTATATTACACAGTTTGGAAACTCCATCATGCACGGATCCGTGAAGGGATATTCAAGAGCACATTCAGGCCTACGGTGAAAGAGGACATATCTTCAGATAAAAACGGGATACAGGCTTTCTGATAAACTACTTTGTGATGTATGCATTCCACTCAAGGAGTTACACCTCTTTTCTCACGAATCAGTGTTTGAACAGCAATCCTGTGAAACAAAAAAAGTGATATTTCGGAGCACATTGAGGACTATGACTAAGAGGAAATATACTGATATAAAATCAAGGAAGAAGAGTTAATGCTTACTCTATGTTGCCCAGTTTCAAAACTCAGTCTTTGAAGAATCTGTGAAGGGATATTTAGTGACGCCCGGAGTGTTGTGGTGAGCAAGGAAACGTCTTCCGATAAAACCTGCAGAGAAACTTTCTGAGCAAATCCTTTGTGATGTGTGTATTTGTCTCAAAGTGTGAAACCATTCTTTGGATTGAGCAGCTTCAAATCTCTGTGTTTGTAGAATCTGAGAAAGGACATTTGGAAACGATCCTTAGAGTATGGAGAAAGAAATACCGTCAGGTAACATCCAGAAGGAAGCTTTATGTGAACCTGCTCTGTTTCGACTTAATTTCTCTGGCTCAGTTAATCCTCTCTTTTCATTGAGAAGTGTTCTAACCCTGTGTACATTTAGGGTGTGTTGGAATATTCAGGAGCACTTTGACGCTGACGCTGGAAAAAAAAAAAAATGTTCAGACCTAAACTGGAGAGAAGCTTTCCGAGGAACTGCTTTGTGACTTGTGCATTCCACTGACAGTGTTATACATCTCTTCTCATACAGCGTCGGGGAAACCTTATGGAGAAAAAAGTACCAGGTGATATTCGGGAGCATGTGCTGCCTGTGGTGGAAAAGGAAATATCCTCAGATAAAAACTGGAAAGAAGATTTCTGAGAGATTGCTTTCTGATGTGTGACTTCATCACACAGAGTTCCGCCCTTCCCTTCTTGGAACAGTTTGCTAACACTGTTGTCGTGGATTCTGCAAAGTGATATTTGGTAGCTCATGGAGGGCTATGGAGAAAAAGGATATATCCTCAGATCAAAACTGAAAGGAAATCTTCTGAGAAAGTGCATTGTGATGTGTGAATGCAACTCACAGAATTACACGTTTCTCTTCAGTGATCAGTTTGCTAACATAGTTTCCTTGAAATCTGCAATGGGATACTTCTTATCTCAAGGAACTTTATGGTGACAAGGAAATATCCTCAGATGAAAACTAGAAAGAAGCTTTCTTAGAAACTTCTTCGTGATGTGTGAATTCATCTTACAGAGTTACACTTATGTTTCGTGCAGCCATCTGTTAACACTGTCCTGGAGGAACTTGAGAAGGGCTACTTTCGATCGCATTCAGCTCTACGCTGATAAAGGAACTATCATCAGTTTAGTATGGGAAAGAAGCTCTCTGAGAAACTTCTTTTTGATCTGTGAAATCATCTCACAGAATTACAACTTAGTCCTTTGGAAGCAGTTTGCTAAGTCTCTTTTCGTGGAATATGCAAAGAGATATTTGGGAGCCCACTGGGGCCCATGGTGAAAAAGAAAATATCCTAAGATAATAACAAGAGAGAAGCTTTCTGAGAGATTGCTTTCTGATGTGTGACTTCAACACACACAGTTCCGCCCTTCCCTTCTTAGAACAGTTTGCTAACTCTGTTGTCGTGGAGTCTGCAAAGTGGTATTTGGGAGCTCACTCAGGGCTATGGTGAAAAAGGAAATATCCTCAGATCAAAAGTGGCAAGAAGCCTTCTGAGAAACTGCATTGCGATGTGTGAATGCAACTCACAATATTACATGTTTCTCTTCAGGGATCAGTTTGCAAACACAGTTTTCTGGAAATCTGCAATGGGATACTTCTTAGCGCAAGGAAGCTTACGGTGACAAAGGAAATATCCTCACATGAAAACTAGAAAGAAATTTTCTTAGAAACTTCTTGGTGATGTGTGAATTCATCGCACAGAGTTACATTGATGTTTCGTGGAGCTGTCCATTAACACTGTCTTGGAGGAACCTGAGAAGGGTTCTTTGGATCGCATTGAGGCCTACGCTGATAAAGGAAATATCATCAGTACAACACGGGAGAGAAACTTTCTGAGAAACTTCTTTGTGACCTGTGAATTCATCTCACAGAGTTACAACTTATTCCTCAGGAGGAGTTTGCTAACACTCTTTTCGTGGGATCTGCAAAGTGATATTTGGGAGCCCATTGGGGCCCACGGTGAAAAAGAAAATATGCTCACATAATAACTAGAGAGAAGCTTTCTGAGAGATTGCTTTCTAATGTGTGACTTCATCACACCGAGTTCCACCCTTCCCTTCTTGGAACAGTTTGCTAACACTGTTGCCATGGATTCTGCAAAGTGATATTTGGGAGCTCATTGACGGCTATAGTGAAAAAGGAAATATCCTCAGATGAAAAGTGGAAAGAAGCCTTCGGAGAAACTGCATTGCGATGTGTGAATGCAACTCACAAAGTTACACGTTTCTCCTCATCTCCTCAGGGATCAGTTTGTGAACACAGTTTTCTTGAAATCTGCAATGGGATACTTCTTAGCGCAAGGAAGCTTACGGTGATAAAGGAAATATCCTCAGATGAAAACTTGAAAGAAGCTTTCTTAGAAACTTCTTGGTGATGTGTGAATTCATCTCACAGAGTTACACTTATGTTTCGTGAAGCAGTCCATTAACACAGTCTTGGAGGAACCTGAGAAGGGCTACTTTTGATCGCATTGAGGCCTATGCTGATAAAGGAAATATCATCAGTTCAAAACGGGAAAGAAGCTTTCTGAGAAACTTCTTTGTGATCTGTGAATTCATCTCACAGAGTTATAACTTGGTCCTCAGGAAGCAGTTTGTTAACTCTCTTTTCGTGGAATCTGCAAAGTGATACTTGGGAGCCCATTGGGGCCCATTGTGAAAAAGGAAATATGCTCAGACAATAACTAGAGAGAAGCTTTCTGAGAGATTGCTTTCTGATGTTTGACTTCATCACACAGAGTTCCACCCTTCCCTTCTTGGAACAGTTTGCTAACACTGTTGTCGTGGATTCTGCAAAGTGATATTTGGGAGCTGTGTGTAACGTGAATTCCACTCACACAGTTAAGCTTCTCTTTTCATTGAGCTTTATCATAACACTGTTTTTGGTTATTCTCGGAAGGGATATACTGGAGGGCTTGGAGGCTTACGGTGAGAAAGGAAATGTCTTCAGATGGAAACTGGAGAGAAGCTTTCTGAGGAGCTGCTTTGTGACGTGTGCATTCCACTCACAGAAATAAACCTTTCTTCTCCTAGACGATTTCGGAATCCGTTTTGGAGGAAAAGCTACCAAGAGATATTCGGGAGAATAGTGACGACTGTGGTGAAAAGGAAATATCCTCAGACAAAAACTGAAAAGAACGTTTCTGTGAAACTGCCTTGTGTTAGATATATTTATTCAACTCACATAGTTAAAACTTTAAATATATTACACAGTTTGGAAACTCCGTCATGCACAGATCTGTGAAGGGAGATTCGGGAGCACATTCAGGCCTATAGTGAAAGAGAAGTTTTTTCAGATAAAAACTGTATAGAATCTTTCTGAGAAACTACCTTGTGATGTGTGCATTCCACTCGGGGAGTTATACCTCTTTTCTCACAAGGCTGTGTTTTAACACTGTTCCTGTGAAACTGAAAAAGTGATATTTCAGAATGCATTCAGGACTATGGCGAGTAGTGAAATACACTAAAATAAAATCGAGGAAGAAGCATTCCAAGAATCTGCTCTCAGATATGTGCCTTCACTTCCCAGAGATAATGCTTCCTCTATGTTACCCAGTTTTGAAACTCTGTCTTTGAAGAATCTGTGAAGAGATATTTAGTGACGTCTGGAGGCCTGTGGTGAGCGCGGAAATGTCTTCCGATGAAATCTGCAGAGAAACGCTCTGAACAACTGCTTTGGGATGTGTGTATTCTTCCCCTAGAATTAACCATTCTTTGGATTGAACGGCTTGAAATCACTGTTTTTGTGGAGTCTGAGCAAGGACATTAGGGATCGATCCTTAGAATATGGAGAAAAAGGCCAGGTGCAGTGGCTCATGTCTGTAATCCCAGCACTTTGGGAGGCCAAGGTGGGTGGATCTCAAGGTCAGGAGATCGAGACCACAGTGAAACCCCGTCTCTACCTAAAATACAAAAAAATTAGCCAGGCGCCATGGCGGGCACCTGTAGTCCCATCTACTCGGGAGGCTGAGGCAGGAGAATGGCAGGAACCCAGGAGGCAGAGCTTGCAGTGAGCCTAGATCGTGCCACTGCACTCCAGTCAGGGGGACAGAGCGAGTCTCCTTCTCAAAAAAAAAAAAAAAAAAAAAAAAAAAAAAAAAAAAAAAAAAAAAAAAGAATATGTAGAAAGAAATAGCCTCAGGTAAAATACAGAAGGAAGCTTTCTGTGAAACCTTTCTGTGTTGTCTTAATTCCTCTCACTCAGATAAGCCTCTCTTTTCATTGAGCGGTTTTCTAGCCCTGTGTATATTTAGCGTGTGATGCGATATTCAGGAGCACTTTGAGGCTAATGGTGAAAAAGTAAATATGTTGACAAGGAAACTGGATAGAAGCTTTCCGAGGGACTGCATTGCAATGTGCGCATTCCAGTCACAGTGTTATACCTCTCTTCTCATACAACGTTGGGGAAACTGTGGTGGAGAAAGAGGTACCAAGTGACATTCGGGAGCATGTTGATGCCGACGGCGAAAAGGGAAATAGTCTCATACAAAAACTGGAAAGAAGCTTTCTAGGAAACTACTCTGTGATATGTGTAATCATCACACATAGATAAATCTTTCTTTACATTACGCAGCTTGGGACCAGTCATGGACGGATCCACGAAGGGACCTTCGGGAGCACATTCTGGACTATGGTGAAAAAGGAAATGTCCTCAGATAAAACCTGGAAAGAAGCTTTCTGTGAATCTGATTTTTGTTATGTTTATTCATATCACATAGATGAAGCTTTCTTTATATTACGCAGTTTGGAAATTACCTCATGGTTGGATCTGCGATGGGGTATTTGTGATCACATTCTGGTCAATGGTGAAATAGGAAATAGAGTCAGATAAAAACTGGAGAGAAGCTTTCTGAGAAACTGCTTGGTGATGTGTGCATTCCACTCAGGGACGTATAACTTTCTTTTCATAAGGCACAGTTTAAACACTGTTCCTGTGAAACCAAAAGAGCGATATTCGGAACACATTGAACACTATGGCAAAAAGTGAAATGTCATCCAATAAACAACAGAAAGAAGCACTCTAAGAATCTGCTCTCTGACATGTCCATTTTTTTCACAGGGTTAAAGCTTACTCTACATTTCCCAGTTTGAAAGTCGGTCTTTGATATTTCTGCGACGGGATAGTAGGTGGCAACTGGAGGCCTGTGTGAGGCAAGGAAATGACTTCCATCGAAAATCGGAGAGAACCTTTCTGCAAAACTACTTTATGATGTGTGTATTCATCTCATAGAGTTAAATCACACTTTGGATCGAGCAGTTTTAAATCACTGTTTCTGTGGAATCTGAGAAAGGACATTTGGAAATGCTCTTTAGAATATCCCAAAAATAAATAACTTCAGAGAGAAACCAGAAGGAAGCTTTCTGTGAAACTGCTCTGTGTCACGTGAATTCCGCTCACACAGTTAAGCTTCTCTTTTCATTGAGCTGTATCATAATAATGTTTTTGTTTATTATGGAAAGGGATATTCTGGAGGTCTTGGAGGCTTATGGTGAGAAAGGAAACGTCTTCAGATGGAAACTGGAGAAAAGCTTTCAGAGGAGCTGCTTTGTGACATGTGCATTACACTCACAGAAATATACCTTTCTTCTCCTATTGGATTCCGGAATCCCTTTGGAGAAAAAGCTACCAAGAGATATTCGGGAGTCGACTGTGATGAAAAAGGAAATATCCTCAGACAAAAACTGGAAAGAAGATGACTGTGAAACTACTTTGCGTTAGATATATTTATTCGTCTCGCATAGTTAAAACTTTAATTATATTACACCGTTTGTAAACTATGTCATGCACAGATCCACGAAGGGACATTCGGGAGCACATTCAGGCCTACGTTGAAAGAGGAGATATCTTCAGATAAAAACTCGATAGAAGCTTTCTGAGAAACTACTTTGTGATGTATGCATTCCACTCAGGGTGTTATAATTCTTTTCTCACAAGGCAGTGTTTGAACACTGTTCCTGTGAAATCAAAAAAGTGATATTTCAGATCGCTTGGAAGACTATGGCGAATAGTGATATATACCGAAATAAAATCGTGGAAGAAGCATTCCAAGAATCTGCTCTCTGACATGTGCATTCACTTCACAGCATTAATGCTTACTCTATGTTGCCCAGTTTCAAAACTTTGTCTTTGAATTATCTGTGAAGGGATGTTTAGTGACGCCGGGGGCTTATGGTGAGCGAGGAATCCCCTTCCGATGAAAGCTGCAGAGAAACGTTCTGAGCAACTGCTTTGCAATGTTTGTATTCATCTCCTAGAGTTAAACCATTCTTTGGATTGAGCAGCTTGAAATCACAGTTTTTGGGTAATCTGAGGAAGGAGACTTGGGAACGATCCTCAGAATATAGAGAAAGAAATATCCTCAGGTAAAATCCTGAAGGAAGCTTTCTTGAAACTGCTCCGCGTCATCTTAATTCCTCTCACTCAGATAAGCCTCTCTTTTCATTGAGCGGTTTTCTAGCCCTGTGTATGTTTAACTTGTGATGGGATATTCAGGAGCACTTTGAGGTTAATGGTGAAAAAGGAAATATGTTCAGACCGAAACTGGAGAGACGCTTTCTGAGGAACTGCTCTGTGACGTGTGCATTCCAGTCATAGTGTGACACCTCTCTTCTCATACAGCGTCGGGAAAACGCTTTTGGAGAAACAGGTACCAAGTGATATTTTGGAGCATGTTGATGCTGATGGTGAAAAGGGGAATAGCCTCAGACAGAAACTGGAAGGCAGCTTTCTATGAAACAACTCTGTGATATTTGTAATCATCTCACATAGATAAAGCTTTCTTTACATTACGCAGCTTGGAAACTGTGATGGATGAATCCACGAAGGGACCTTTGGGAGCACATTCCGGACTCTGGTGAAAAAGGAAATATCTTCAGAGAAAAACAGGAAAGAAGCTTTCTGTGAATCTGCTTTTTTCTATGATTATTCATCTCACATAGATGAAGCTTTCTTTACATTACGCAGCTTGAATGCTCCCTCTTGGATGGATCCTCAAAGGTATATTTCGGATCACATTCGGGTCTATGTGAAATAGGAAATATGGTCAGATAAAAACTGGAGGGAAGCTTTCTGAGAAACTGCTTGGTGATACGTGCATTGCAGTCAGGGAGTTATAACTTTCTTCTCATAAGGCACAGTTTGAACACTGTTCCTGTAAAAAAAAAAAAAAAAAAAGTGATATTCGGAGCATATTGGCATATTGAAGACTATGGCAAAAAGTGAAATGTCGTCCAATAAAAAGAGAAAGAAGTAGTTGAAGAAATTGTTCTCTGACATGTCCATTCTTTTCACAGGATTAGAGCTTACGCTATATTTCTGAGTTTGAAACTCGGTCTTTGAGAGTCTTGGGAAGGGATAGTAAGTGGCGTCCGGAAACCTGTGTGAGGCGCAGAAATGTCCTCCATCAAAAATCTGGGAGAAGATTTCTACGGACCTCTTTTGTGATGTTTGTATTCATCTCATAGAGTTATATTATTCTTTGGATTGAGCAGTTTGAAATCACTGTTTCAGTGGAATCTGAGAAAGGACATTTGGAGACGCTCTTTAGAATATCCTGAAAAAGAAATAACCTCAGAGAGAAACCTTAAGGAAGCTTTCTGTAAAACTGCTGTGTGTCACGTGAATTCCACTCATGCAGTTAAGCTTCTCTTTTCATTGAGCTGTATCATAACACTGTTTTTGCTTATTGTGAAGGGGTATTCTGGATTGATTTGAGGCTTATGGTGAGAAAGGAAAAGTCTTCAGATAGAAACTGGAGGGAAGCTTTCTGAGGAGCTGCTGTGTGACGTGTGCATTCCACTCACAGAAATATACCTTTCTTCTCCTAGAGGATTCTGGAATCCCTTTTGGAGAAAGAGCTATGAAGAGATATTCAGGAGTATAGGGACAGCTATGGTGAAAAAGGAAATACCCTCCAACAAAAACTGGAAAGAAGATTTCTGTGAAACTGCTTTCTGTTAGATATATTATTCATCACACACAGTTGAAACTTTTCTTATACTACGCTGTTTGGAAACTTCATCATGCACAGATCCATGAAGGGATATTCGGGAGCACGTTCAGGCCTACGGTGAAAGAGGAGATATCTTCAGATAAAAATTGGATAGAAGCTTTCTGAGAAACTACTTTGTTATGTATGCATTCCACTCAGGGAGATATACCGCTTTTCTCACAAGACAGTGTTTGAACACTGTTCCTGTGAAAACAAAAAAGTGATATTTTGGAACGCATGGAGGACTATGGGGAATAGTGAAACATACTGAAATAAAATCGAGGAAGAAGCATTCCAAGAATCTGCTGTTTGATATATCCATTCACTTCACAGAGTTAATACCTACTGTATGTTGACCAGTTTTGAAACTCTGTCTTTAAAGAATCTGTGAAGGGATGTTTAGTGTCGTCCGTAGGCTCGTGATGAGCGAGGAAACATCTTCTGATGAAACCTGCAGAGAAACGTTCTGAACAACTGCTTTGTGATGTGTGTATTGGCTCATAGAGTCAAACCATTCTTTGGATTTCACAGCTTGAAATCACTGTTTTTGTGTAATCTGAGGAAGGACATTTGGGAATGGTCCCTAGAATATGGAGAAAGAAATATCCTCAAATATAATCCAGAAGGAACCTTTCTGTGAAACTACTAAGAGTCGTCTTAATTCCTCTCGCTCAATTAAGCCTCCTTTTTCATTGAGCAGTTTTCTAGCAATGTGTATATTTAGCATGTGAAGATATATTCGGGAGCACTTGGAGGCTTACGGTGAAAAAGGAAATATGATGAGACTGAAACAGGAGAGAAGCTTTCCGAGCAACTGCTTTGTGACGTGTGCATTTCAGTCAGTCTGTTATACCTCTCTTCTCATACAGCGTCTGGGAAATCCTTTTGGAGAAACAGGTACCAAGTGATATTCGGAAGCATGTTTATGCCTATGGTGAAAAGGGAAATAGCCTCAGAGAGAAACTGGAAAGAAGCAATCTAGGAAACTACTCTGTGATATTTGGAATCGTCTCACATAGATAAAGCTTTCTTTACATTACGCAGCTTGGAGACTGTCATGGATGGATCCACAAAGGGACGTTCGGGAGCACATTCTGGACTGTGCTGAAAAAGGGAATATCTTCAGATAAAAAGTGGAAAGAAGCTATCTGTGAATCTGCTTTTTGCAGTGTTTATTCATCTCACAAAGATGAAGATATCTTTACATTATGCAGATTGGAAACTCCCTCATGGATGTATCCGTGAAGGGATATTTGGGATCACATTTGGGCCTATGGTGAAATAGGAAATATAGTCAAATAAAAACTGGAGAGAAGCTTTCTGAGAAGCAGCTTGGTATCGTGTGCATTCTTCTCAGGGAGTTATAACGTTCTTCTCATAAGGCACAGTTTGAACAGTGATCCTGTAAAACCAAAAGAGTGATATTCGGAGCACTTTGAAGACTATGGCAAAAAGTGAAATGTCATCCAATACAAAAGAGAAACAGGCACTCAAAGAAACTGCTCTCTGACATGTCCACTCTTTTCACAGGGTTAAAGCTTACTCTACATTTCCCAGTTTGAAATTCTGTCTTTGAGGTTTCTGCAAAGGGATTGTAAGTGGTAACCAAAGGACTGAGTGAGGCAAGGAAATATCTTCCATCGACAATTGGAGAGAAACTTTCTGGGCAACTCTTTTGGGATGTTTGCATTCATCTCAGAGAGTTAAATCATACTTTGTATTGAACAGTTTGAAATCACTGCTTCTAGGGAATCTGAGAAAGAACATTTGGAACTGCTCTTTAGAATACCCTGAAAAAGAAATAATATCAGAGAGAATCCAGAAGGAAGCTTTCTGTTCAACTACTGTGCCACGTGAATTCCGCTCACACAGTTAAGCTTCTCTTTTCATTGATCAGTATTATAACACTTTTTTTGTTTAATCTGAGAAGGGATATTCTGGAGCACTTCGAGGGTTACGGTGAGAAAGGAAACATCTTTAGATAGAAAGCGGAGAGAAGCTTTCTGTGGAGCTGCCTTGTGACATGTGCATTCCACTCACAGAAATATACCTTTCGTATAATAGAGGATTTCGGAATTCGTTTTGGAGAAAAAGCTACCAAGAGACATTCGGGAGTATAGGGAGGATATGGTGAAAAAGGAAATATTCTCAGAGTAAATCTGGAAAGATTTCTGTGAAACTGCTGTGTGTTAGATATACTTATTCATCTGGCATAATTAAAACATTTCTAATAAAACCCAGTTTAAAAACTCTGTCAAGAACGGATCCACGAAGGGACATTCAGGAGCACATTCAGGCCTACATTGAAAGAGAAGATATCTTCAGGTAAAAACTGGATAGAAGCTTTCTGAGAAACTACTTTATGGTGTATGTATTCCACTCAGGGACTTATACCTCTTTTCTCACAAGACAGTGTTAGAAGACTGTTCCTGTGAAACCGAAAAAGTGATATTCAGGGCACATTGGGAACTATGGCGAATAGTGAAATATACTGAAATAAAATTAAGGAAGAAGTGTTCCACGAACCTGCTCTCTGATATGTGCCTTCACTTCACAGAGTTAATGCTTACTCTATGTTGCCCAGTTTCGAAACTCTCTCTATGAAGAATCTGTGAAGGGTTATTTAGTGACGCCCGGAGGCTTGTGGTGAATAAGGAAACGTTTTCTGATGAATCCTGCAGAGAAACTTTCTGAGCAACTGCTTTGCAATGTGTGTATTCGTCTCATAAAATTATACCATTCTTGGTATTGATCAGCTTGAAATCACTGTTTTTGTGGCATCTGAGGAAGGACATTTGGGAACGATGCTTAGAATACGGAGAAAGAAATATCCTCAGTTAAAATCCAGAAGGAAGCTTTCTCTGAAACTGCTCTGTGTCATCTTAATTCCTCTCATGCAGTTAAGCCTCTCTTTTGATTGAGAACTTTTCTAACCCTGTGTATGTTCAGCGTTTGTTGGGATATTCCGGAGCACTTTGAGGCTATTGGTGTAAAGGGAAACATCATCAGACCGAAACTGAAGAGAAGCTTTCAGAGGAACTGCTTTGCGACAAGTGCATTCCAGTCACAGTGTTATACCTCTCTTCTCATACAGCATTGGGGAAACCCTTTGGAGAAACAGGTACCAAGTAATATTGGGGAGCATGTTGGTGCCAATGGTGAAAAGGGAAATAGCCTCAGAGAAAAACTGGAAAGAAGCTTTCTAGGAAACTACTCTGTGATATGTGTAATCATCTCACATAGATAAAGATTTCTTTACATTACGCAGCTTGGAAACTGTGATGGATGGATCCCCGAAGGGCCCTTCAGGAGCACATACTGGACTATGGTGAAAAAGGAAATATCTTGTGATAAAAAATGGAAAGAAGCTTTCTGTGAATCTGTTTTTTGCTATTTTTATTCATCTCACATAGATGAAGCATTCTTTACATTTCGCAGCTTGAAAACTCCCTCATGGATGGATCCATGAAGGGATATTTGGGATCATATTCAGGCCTGCGTTGAAATAGCTAATATAGTCAGATAAAAACTGGAGAGAAGCTTTCTGAGAAACAGCATGGGGATGTGTGCATTCCACTCAGGCAGTTATAACTTTCTTCACATAAAGCACAGTTTGAACACTGTTCCTGTAAAATGAAAAGTGTGATATTCGGAGCACTTTGAAGACTATGGCAAAAAGTGAAATGGCATTCAATGAAAAACAGAAAGAAACACTCGAAGAAACTGCTCTCAAATGTCCATTCTTTTCACAGGGATAAAGCTTACTCTACATATCCCACTTTGACAGGCAGTCTTTGAGGTTTCTGTGAAGAAATAGTAAGTGGCTACCGGAGGCCTGTGTCGAGCAAGGAAGTGTCCTCCATCGAAAATTGGAGAGAACCTTTCTGCACAACTCTTTTGTGATGTGTGTATTCATCTCATAGCATTGAATGGTTCTTTGGAATAAGCAGTTTGAAATCACTGTTTCTGCATAATCTGAGAAAGGATATTTGGAAACGCTCTTTAGAATATCCAAAAAAGAAATAACCTCAGAGAGAAACCAGAAGGAAGCTTTCTGTGAAACTGCTACATGTCACTTGAATTCCACTCACACAGTTAAGCTTCTCTTTTCATTGAGCTGTATCATTTAGTCTGCGAAGGGATATTCTGGAGGGCTTTGAGGCTTTTGGTGAGAAAGGAAACATCTTCAGATAGAAACTGGAGAGAAGCTTTCTGAGGATCTGCTTTGTGACAGGTGCATTCCACTCACAGAAATATACCTTTCTTCTCCTAGAGGATTCCGGAATCCCTTTTGGAAAAAAAGCTACCAAGAGATATTTGGGAGTCTAGTGACGATTATGGTGAAATAGGAAATATCTTCAGACAAATACTGGAAAAAAGATTTCTGTGAAACCTGTTTGTGTTAGATATATTTATTCATCTTGCATAGTTAAAACTTTAATTATGTTACGCAGTTTGGAATCTCCATCATGCACAGATCCGTGAAGGGACATTCGGGAGCACATTCAGCCCTACGGTGAAAGAGGAGATATCATCAGATAAAAACTGGATATAAAACTTTCTGAGAAGTCACTTTGTGATGTATTCATTTCACTCAGGGAGTTGTACTTCTTTTCTCACAAGGCAGTGTTTGAACCCTGTTTCTGTGAAACCGAAAAAGGGATATTTCAGAACGCAATTAGGACTATGGCGAGTAGTGAAATACACTGAAATAAAATCGAGGAAGAAGCGTTAAAAGAATCTGCTCTCTTATATATGCATTCACTTCACAGAGTTAATGCTTACTCTATGATGCCCAGTTTTGAAACTCTGTCTTTGAAGAATCTGTGAAGGGATATTTAGTGACGCCCAGAGGCTTGTGGTGAGTGAGGAAACGTCTACTATGAAATCTGCCGAGAAACGTTCTGAGCTACAGTTTTGTGATGTGTGTATTCGTCTCATAGAGTTACACCATTATGTGGATTGAGGAGCTTGAAATCACTGTTTTTGTGGAATCTGAGGAAGGACATTTGGGAACGATCCTCAGAATATGGAGAAAGAAATATCCTCAGGTAAAATCCAGAGTGAAGCTTGCTGTGAAACTGCTCTGTGTTGTCTTAATTCCTCAGATAAGCCTCTCTTTTCATTGAGCTGTTTTGTATGCTGTGTATGCTTAGCGTGTGATGAGATATTCGGGAACACTTTGAGGCTAACGGTGAAAAAGGAAATATATTCAGACAGAAACTGGAGAGAAGCTTTCTGAGAAACTGCTTTGTGACGTGTGCATTTCAGTCACAGCGATATACCTCTCCTCTCATACAGCATAGGGGAAACCCTTTTGGAGAAACAGGATCCAAGTGATATTCGGGAGCATGTTGATGCTGATGGTGAAAAGGGAAATAGCCTTAGACAAAAACTGGAAAGAAGATTTCTGTGAATCTGCTTTGTTTTAGATATATTCATTCATCTCACATAGTTAAAACCCAAATTATATTACCCAGTTTTGAAACTCCATCATGCACATATCCATGAAGGGACATATGGGAGCACTTCCATGATGGAAATATCCTCAGAAAAAACTGGAAAGAAGATTTTTGTGAAACGGCTTTGTGTCAGAAGGAAGCTTTCTGTGAAACTGCTCTGTGTCACGTGAGTTCCGCTCACACAGTTAAGCTTCTCTTTTCATTGAGCAGTATCATAACACTGTTTTTGTTTAGTCTGAGAAGTGATATTCAGGAGCGCTTTGAGACACAAGGTGTGAATTGAAACATCTTCAGATGGAAACTGGAAAAAAGCTTTCTGAGTAGCTGCTTTGTGACTTGTGCATTCCACTCACAGAAATATATCTTTCTTCTCCTAGAAGATTATGGAATCCCTTTTGGAGAAAAAGCTACAAAGAGACATTCGAGATAATAGGGACGGCTCAGGTGAAGAAGGAAATATCCTCAGACAAAAAGCGGAAAGAACATTTCTGTGAATCTGCTTTGTGTTAGATATATTTATTAATCTCACAGTGTTAGAAAGTTTCTTATATTGTGCTGTTTCAAAACACCTTCATGCATGGATCCGTGAAGGGACATTCGAGAGCACACTCAGGCCTATGGTGAAAGAGCAGATATCTTCAGATAAAACCTGGATAGAAGCTTTCTGAGAAATTGTTTTGTGATGTATTCATTCCACTCAGGAATTTATACCTCTTTTCTCACAAGGCAGTTTTTGAAAACTGTTCTTGTAAAACCGAAAATGTGATATTTCGGAGCGCATTGAGGACTATGTTGAATAGTGAAATATGCTGAAATAAAATCGAGGAAGAAGCATTCCAAGAATCTGCTCTCTGAAATGTGCATTCACTTCACAGAGTTAATGCTTACTCTATATTGGTCAGTTTCGAAACTCTGTCTTTGAAGAATCTGTCAGGGGATATTTAGTGACACCCGGAGGCTTGTGGTGAGTGAGGAAACGTCTTCTGATCAAACCTGCAGAGAAACGTTCTGAGCAACGACTTTGCGATGTTTGCATTCATCTCATAGAGTTAAACCATTCCTTGGATTGAGTAGTTTGAAATCACTGTTTTTGCGACATCTGGAAAAGGATATTTGGGAATGATCCTTAGAATATGGAGAAAGAAATATCCTCAGGTAAATTCTTGAAGGAAGCTTTCTGCGAAACTACACTGTGTCGTTTTAAGTCCTCTCACTCTGTTAAGCCTCTCTTTTCATTGAGCAGTTTTCTTACCCTGTGTATGTTTATGATGTGATGGGATATTCGGGAGCACTTTGAGGCTTACGGTGAAAAAGAAAATATGTTCAGACGGAAACCGGAGAGAAGCTTTCCGAGGAACGGCTTTGTGACGTGTGCATTCCACTCACAGTGTTATACCTCTCTTTTCACACGGCGTTGGGGAAACCCTTTTGGAGAAACAGGTACCAAGTGATATTCGGGAGCATGTTGATGCCAATGGTGAAAAGGGAAATAGTCAGAGACAAAAACCAGAAAGATGCTTTCTAGAAAATTACTCTGTGATATGTGCAATCATCTCACATAGATAAAGCTTTCTTTACATTACGCAGGTTGGAACCTCTCATGGATGGATCCACGAAGGGACCTTTGGGAGTACATTCAGGACTATGGTGAAAAAGGAAATATCTTCTAATAAAGCCTGGAAAGAAGCTTTCTGTGAATCTGCTTTATGCTATGTGTATTCATCTCACCAAAACGAAAGTTTCTTTACATTACGGAGCACAGAAACTCCCTCGTGGATGGATCCACGAAGGGATATTTGGGATCACATTTGGGCCTATGGTGAAATAGAAAATATAGTCAGATAAAAACTGGAGAGAAGCTTTCTGAGAAACTACTTGGTGGTGTGTGTATTCCACTCAGGGAGTTGTAACTTTCTTCTCATAAGGCGCAGTTTCAACACTGTTCCTGTAAAACCCAAAGAGTGATATTTGGAGCACATTGACGACTATAGCAAAAAGTGAAATGTCGTCCAAAGAAAGAAGCACTTGAAGAAACTGACCTCTGACATGTTCATTGCTTTCACAGTGTTAAAACTTACTCTGCATTTTCCTGTTTGAAAGTCGGTCTTTGAAGGTTCTGCGAAGCGATGTCCTCCATCGAAAATTGGAGAGAAGATTTCTGTGGAACTCTTTTGTGATGTTTGTATTCACCTCATAGAGTTAAATCATTCTTTGGATTGACCAATTTGAAAATGCTGTTTCTGTGGAGTCAGAGAAAGGACATTTGGAAACGCTCTTTAGAATCTCTTTAAAAAGAAATAACCTCAGAGAGAAACAGCAAGGAAGCTCTCTATGAAACTGCCCTGTGTCATGTGAATTCCGTTCACACAGTTAAGCTTCACTTTTCATTGAGCTGTATCAAAACACTTGTTTTGTTTATTCTGTAAAGGGATATTCTGGAGGGATTTGAGGTTTATGGTGAGAAAGGAAACGTCTTCAGACAGAAACTGGAGAGAAGCTTTCTGAGGAGCTGCTTTTTTACGTGTGCATCACACTCACAGAAATACACCTTTCTTCTCCTAGAGGATTCTGGAATCCCTTTTGAAGAAAAAGCTATCAAGAGATATTCGGGAGTATAGTGACAACTATGGTGAAGAAGGAAATATCCTCAGACAAAAATTGGAAGGAAGATTTCTGTGAAACTGCCTTGTATTAGATATATTTATTTTCCTCACATAGTTAAAACTTTAATTATATTACTAGGTTTGGAAACTCTGTCAAGCACAGATCCGTGAAAGCACATTCGGGAGCACATTCAGGCCTACCATGAGAGAGGAGATATCTTCAGATAAAAACTGGATAGAAGCTTTCTGAGAAACTACTTTGTGATGCATGCATTCCACTCATGGAGTTATACTACTTTTCTCACAAGGCAGTGTTTGAATACTATTCCTCTGAAACCGAAACAGTGATGTTTCGGAATGCATTGAGGACTATGGCATATAGTGAAATATACTGAAATAAAATCGAGGAAGAAGCGTTCCAAGAATCTGCTCTCTGATATGTGCTTTCACTTCACAGTGTTAATGCTTACTCTATGTTGCCCATTTTCGAAACTCTGTCTTTGAAGTGTCTGTAAAGGGATATTTAGTGACACTCGGAGGCTTGTGGTGAGCGAGGAAACATCTTCCAATGAAATCTGCAGAGAAACGTTCTGAGCAACTGTTTGCGATATGTGTATTCGTCTCCTACACTTAAACCAATCTTTGGATTGAGCAGCTTGAAATCAGTGGTTTTGTGGATTCTGAGGAAGGATATTTGGGAACAATCCTTAGAATATGGAGAAAGAAATGTCCTCAGGTAAAATCCAGAAGGAAGCTTTCTGTGAACCTGCTTTGTGTCGTCTTAATTCTCCTCTCTCAGATAAGCCTCTCCTTTCATTGAGCAGTTTTCTAGCCCTGTGTATGTTGAGCATGTGATGGGATATTCAGGAGCACTTGGAGGCTAACTGTGGAAAAGAAAATATATTCAGACGGAATCTGGAGAGAAGCTTTCCCAGGAACTTCTTTGGGACGTGTGCATTCCAGACAACGTTTTATACCTCTCTTCTCATACAGCGTCGGGGAAACCCTTTTGGAGAAACAAGTACCAAGTGATATTCGGGAGGATGTTGATACTAATGGTGAAAAGGGAAATAGCCTCAGACAAGAACTGGAAAGAAGGTTTCTAGGAAACTACTCTGTGATATCTATAATCATCTCACATAGATAAAGCTTTCTTTACATTACAAAGCTCGGAAACTGTCATGGACGGATCCTCGAAGGGACCTTCAGGAGCACATTCTGGACTATGGTGAAAAAGGAAATATCTACAGATGTAAACTGGAAAGAAGCTTTCTGTGAGTCTGTTTATGCCATGTTTATTCATCTCACATAGGTGAGGTTTTCTGTACATTATGCAGCTTGGAAACTCCCTTGTGAATGGATCCTCATAGGGATATTTGGGATCTCATTCTGTTCTATGGTGAAATAGGAAATAGAGGCAGATAAAAATTGTAAAGAAGCTTTCTTAGAAGATGCTTGGTGATGTGTGCATTCCACTCAGGGAGTTATAACTTTCTTATCATAAGGCACAGTTTGAACACTGTTCCTGTAAAACCAAAACAGTGATATTCGAAGCACATTGAAGACTATGGCAAAAAGGGAAATGGCGTCCAATAAAAACAGAAAGAAGCACTCGAAGAAACTGTTCTCAAATGTCCATTCTTTTCACAGGGTTAAAGCTTACTCTACATTTCCCTGTTTGAAAGTCGGTCTTTGAGGGTTCTGCAAAGGGATAGTAAGTGTCAATAGGAGGCTTGTGGCTAGCAACAAAATGTCCTCCATCGAAAATTGGAGAGAAGCCTTCTGAACAACTCTTTTGTGATGTTTGCGTTCATTTGATAGCATTAAATGGTTCTTTGGAATGAGCAGTTTGAAATCACTGTTTCTGTATAATTTTAAAAAGGACATTTGGAAACGCTCTTTAGAATATCCTGAAAAAGAAATAATCACAGAGAGAAACCAGAAGGAAGCTTTCTGTTAAACTGCTCTGTGTCATGTGAATTCCGCTCACAAAGTTAAACTTCTCTTTTCATTGAGCTGTATCATAACACTGTTTTTGCTTGGTCTGCAAGGGGATATTCTGGAGGGCTTTGAGGCTTATGGTGAGCAAGGAAACGTCTTCTGATAGAAAATGGAGAGAAGCTTTCTGAAGAGCTGCTTTGTGACGTGTGCATTCCACTCACAGAGATATACCTTTCTTATCCTAGAAGATTCTGGAATTTTTTTTGGAGAGAAAGCTACCAAGAGATATTCTGGAGTATAGTGACAACTATGGTGAGGAAGGAAATGTCCTCAGACAAAAACTGGAAAGAAGATTTCTGTGAAACTGCTTTGTGTTAGATATATTTATTCGTATCACATAGTTAAAACTTTAATTGTATTACGCAGTTTGGATACTCCGTCATGCACAGTTCTGCGAAGGGAGGTTCGGGAGTACATTCAGGACTACAGTGAAAGAGGAGATATCTTCAGATAAAAAACGTATAGAAGCTTTCTGAGAAACTACTTTGTGATGTATGCATTCCACCCAGGGAGTTGTACATCTTTTCTCACAAGGCAGTGTTTGTCCGCTGTTCCTGTGAATCCGAAAAAGTGATATTTCGGAACGCCTTGAAGACTCTGACGAGTAGTGAAATACACTGAAATAAAATCGACAAAGAAGCGTTAAAATAATCTGCTCTCTGATATGTGAATTCAGGTCACAGGCTTAATGCTTACTCTATGTGGTCCAGTTTCGAAACTCTATCTTTGAAGAATCTGTGAAGGGATATTTAGTGATGCCCAGAGGCTTGTGGTGAGCGAGAAAACATCTTCCGATGAAACCTGTAGAGAAAAGTTCTGAGCAACTGCTTTGCGATGTGGGTATTCCTCTCCTAGAGTTAAACCATTCTTTGGATTGAGCAGCTTGAAATCACTGTTGTTGTGGAATCTGAGGAGGACATTTGTGAACGATCCTTAGAATATGGAGAAAGAAGTATCCTCAGGTAAAATCCAGAAGGAAGATTTCTGTGAAACTACTCTGTGCCGTCTTAATTACTCTCACTCAGATAAGGCTCTCTTTTCATTGAGCAGTTTTCTATCCCTGTGCATGTTTAACGTGTGATGGGATATTCGGGACCACTTAGAGGCTAACGGTGAAAAAGGAAATATGTTCAGACCGAAACTGGAAAGAAGCTTTCCACGGAACTGCTTTGTGACGTGTGCATTCCAGTCACAGTGTTACGCCTCTCTTCTCATACAGCGTCCGGGAAACCCTTTTGGAGAAACAGGTACCAAGTGATATTCGGAAGCATGTTGATGCCGAAGGTGAAAGGATAAATAGCCTCGGACAAAAACTGGAAAGAAGCTTTCTAGGAAACTACTCTGTGATATCTGTAATCACCTCACATAGATATAGCTTTCTTTACATTACGCAGCTTCGAAACTGTCATGGACGGATCCACAAAGGGTCCTTCGGAGGAACATTCTGAACTATGGTGAAAAAGGAAATATTTTCAGGTGAAAGCTGGAAAGAAGCTTTCTGTGAAACTGTTTTTGCTATGTTTATTCATCTCACACAGATGAAGCTTTCTTTACATTATGCACCTTGGAAACTCCCCAGTGGATGGATCTGTGCAGGGATATTTGGGATCACATTCGGTGCTATGGTGAAAGAAGAAATATAGTCAGATAAAAGCTGAGGAGAAGATTTCTGAGAAACTGCTTGGTGATGTGTGCATTCCACTTAGGGAGTTATAACTTTCTTCTCATAAGGCACAGTTTGAACACTGTTTCTGGAAGAACCAAAGAGTGATATTCCTGATATTCCGAGCACATTGAAAACTATGGCAGAAAGTGAAATGTCGTCCAATAAAAAAGAGAAAGAAGCACTTGAAGAAACTGCTCTCTGACATGTCCATTCTTTTCACAGGGTAAAAATCTTACTCTATATTTCCCAGTTTGAACGTTGATCTTTGAGGGTTCTGAGAAGGGATAGTAAGTGGCGACCGGAGGCCTTTGTGAGGCAAGGAAATGTCTTCCATCGAAAATCGGAGAGAAGCTTTCTGCGCAACCTTTTTGTGATGTTTGTATTCATCTCATTGCGTTAAATCACTCTCTGGATTGAACAGCTTGAAATAACTGTTTCTGTGGAATCTGAGAAAGGATATTTGGAAACGCTCTTTATAATATCCTGAAAAAGAAATAACCTCAGAGAGAAACCAGAAGGAAGCTTTATGTGAAACTACTCTGTGTCACGTGAATTCTGCTCATAGTTAAACTTCTCTTTTCATTGAGCTGTATCATAATACTGTTGTTTTTAGTCTGTGAAGGGATACTCTGGATGGCATTGAGGCTTCCGGTGAGAAAGGAAAATTCTTCAGATAGAAACAGGAGAGAAGCTTTCTGAGGAGCTGGATTGTGACGTGTGCATTCCACTCGCGGACATATACCTTACTTCTCCTAGAGGATTCCGGAATCCCTTTTGAAGAAAAAGCTACCAAGAGATATTCAGGAGTATAGCGACGACTATGATGAAGAAGGAAATATCCACAGACAAAAACTGGCAGGTATATTTCTGTGAAACTGCTTTGTGTTAGATATATTTATTAATCTCGCATAGATAAATCTTAACTATATTACGCTGTTCGGAAACTCCATCATACACAGATCTACGAAGGCACATTCGGGAGTATATTCCAGCCTATGGTGAAAGACGAGATATCTTCAGATAAATATTGGATAGAAAGTTTCTGAGAAACTACTTTGTGATGTATGCATTCCACTGAAGGAGATATACCTGTTTTCTCAAAAGGCAGTGTTTGAACACTTTTCCTGTGAAACCGAAAAAGTGATATTTTGGAATGCATTGAAGATTATGGCGGATAGTGAAATATACTGAAATAAAATCGAGGAGGAAGCGTTCTAAGAATCTGCTCTCTGATATGTGCATTCACTTCACAGAATTAATGCTTACTCTATGTTGTCCAGGTTTGAAACTCTGTCTTTGAAGAATCTGTGAAGGGATACTCAGTGACGCCAAAGGCTTGTGGTGAGTGAGGAAACGCCTTCCGATACAACCTGCAGAGAAGCGCTCTGAGGAACTGCTTTGTGATATGTGTATTCGTCTCCTAGAGTTAAACCATTCCTTGGATTGAGCAGCTTGAAATCACTGTTTTTGTGGAATCTGAGGAAGGACATTTGGGAACAATCCTTAGAATATGGAGAAAGAAATATCCTCAGTTAAAATCCAGAAGGAAGCTTTCTCTGAAACTTCTCTGTGTTGTCTTAATTCCTTGCTCTCAGATAAGGCTCTTTTCATTGAGCAGTTTTCTAGCCCTGTGTATGTTTAGTGTGTGATGGGATATTCGGGAGCACTTGGAGGCTAATGGTGAAAAAAGAATTATGTTCAGACCGAAACTGGAGAGAAGCTTTCCAGGGAACTGCTTTGTGACATGTGCATTCCAGTCACAGTGTTATACCTCTCTTTTCATACAGCGTCAGGGAAACCCTTTTGGAGAAACAGGTTCCAAGTGATATTCGGGAGCATGTTGAGGCCGATGCTGAAAAAAGAAATAGCCTCAGACATAAAATGGAAAGAAGCTTTCTAGGAAACTATACTGTGATATGTGAAATCATCTCACATAGATAAAGCTTTCTTTATGTTAGGCAGATTGGAAACTGTCATGGATGGATCTACGAAGGCACCTTTGGGAGCACATTCAGGAGAATGGTGAAAAAGGAAATATCTTCAGTTAAAAACTGGAAAGAACCTTTCTGTGAATCTGCTTTTTGCGATGTTTATTCATCTCATATAGATGAAGCTTTCTTTACATTATGCAGTTTGGAAACTCGCTCGTGGATGGATCCGAGAAGGGATATTTCAGATCACTTTCAGGCGTATGGTGAAATAAAAAAGATAGTCAGATAAAAACTGAAGGGAAGCTTTCTGAGAAACTGATTGGTGATGTGAGCATCCCACTCAGAGAATTATAACTTTTTTCTCATAAAGCACAGTTTGAACACACTTCCAGTGAAACCTAAGGAGTGATATTCAGAGCACTTTGAAGACTATGGCAAAAAGCGGAATGTCGTCCAATAATAAACAGATAGAAGCACTCGAAGAAACTGTTCTCTTACATGTCCATTCTTTTCATAGGGTTAAAGCTTACTCTACATTTCCCAGTTTGAAAGTCGTTCTTTGAGGATTCTGCGAAGGGATCGTAAGTGGTGACTGGAGGCCTGTGTGAGGCAAGGAATCATCTTCCATAGAACATCGTAAAGAAGCCTCCTGCGAAACTCTTTTGTGATGTTTGTATTCATCTCATAGAGTTAAATCATTCTGTGGATTGAGCAGTTTCAAATCACTGTTTCTGTGGAATCTGAGAAAGGACACTTGGAAATGCTGTTTAGAATATTCTGAAACAGGAATAACCTCAGAGAGAAACCAGAAGAAAGCATTCTGTGAAACTGTTCTGTGTCACTTCTCTTTTCATTGAGCTGTATCATAACACTGTTTTCTTTTAGTCTGTGAAGGGATACCCTGGAGGGCTTTCAGGCTTACGGTGAGAAAGGAAACCGCTTCAGATGGAAACTGGAGAGAAGCTTTCTGAGGAGCTACATTGTGACGTGTGCATTCCACTCACAGAAATATACCTTTCTTCTCAAGAGGATTCCAGAATCCAATATGGAGAAAAAGCTACCAAGAAATATTCGGGAGTTGACTATGGTGAAAAAGGAAATATCCTCAGACAAAAACTGGAAAGAAGATTTCTGTGAAACTGCTTTGTGTTAGATATATTTATTCGTCTTGCATAGTTAAAACTTAAATTATATTACGCATTTTAGAAACTCCGTCATGCACAGATCTGCAAAGGGACATTCGGTAGCACATTCAAGCCTATGGGGAAAGAGGAGATATCTTCAGATAAAAACTGGATAGAAGTTTTCTGAGACACTACTTTGTGTTGTATGCATCCCACTCAGGGAGTTATACCTCTTTTCTCACAAGGCTGTGTTTAAACTCTGTTCCCGTGAAACCGAAAATGTGATATTTCGGAACGCATGGTGGACTATGGCGAATAGTGAAATATACTGAAATAAAATCGAGGAAGAAGCATTCCAAGAATCTGCTCTCTGATATGTGCATTCACTACATGGAGTTAATGCTTACTCTATGTTGCCCAGTTTGGAAAATCTGTCTTTGAAGAATCTGTGAAGGGATATTTAGTGACGCCCGGAGGCTTGTGGTGAGCAAGGAAACGTCTTCTGATGAAACCTGCAGAGAAACGTTCTGAGCAACTGTTTTGCATTGTGTGTATTCGTCTCATAGAGTTAAACCATTCTTTGAATTGAGCAGCTTGAAATCACTGTTTTTGTTGAATATGAGGAAGGATATTTGTGAACGATCCTCAGAATATGGAGAAAGAAATATCCTCAGGTAAAATCCGGAAGGAAGCTTGCTGTGAAACTTCTCTGTGTCATCTGAATTCCTCTCTGATAAGCCTCTCTTTTCATTGAGCAGTTTGGTAACCCTGTGTATGTAGAGCGTGTGACGAGATATTCGGGAGCAGTTTGAGGCTAACATTGAAAAATTAAATATGTTCAGACCGACACTGTAGAGAAGCTTTCTGAGAACCTGCTTTGTGACCAGTGCATTCCAGTCACAATGTTATAATTCTGTTCTCATACAGCGTCGGGAAAGCCCTTTTGGAGAAACTGGTACGAAGTGATATTCGGGAGTATGTTGATGCTGATGGTGAAAACGGAAATAGCCTCAGAAAATAACGGGAAAGAATATGTCTGTGAAACTGCTTTGTGTTACATATATTTATTCATCTCGCATAGTTAAAAGTTTAATTATATTACACGGTTTGGAAA
The DNA here is from genome assembly GCF_002776525.5 of Piliocolobus tephrosceles. Taxonomy (NCBI): domain Eukaryota; kingdom Metazoa; phylum Chordata; class Mammalia; order Primates; family Cercopithecidae; genus Piliocolobus; species Piliocolobus tephrosceles. The sequence goes on along the minus strand of NW_022334374.1, from coordinate 837,187 downwards.
CTACATCATGCAGAGATCCGCGAAGGGACATTAGGGAGCACATTCAGCCCTACAGTGAAAGAGGAGATATCTTCAGATGAAAACTGGATAGAAGCTTTCTGAGAAACTACTTTGTGATGTATGCATTCCACTCAGGGTGTTATACCTCTTTTCTCACAAGGCAGTCTTTGAACACTGTTCCTGTGAAACCGAAAAAGTGATATTTCGGAATGCATTGAGGACTATGGCGAATAGTGAAATATACTGAAGCAAAATCGAGGAAAAAGCGTTCCAATAATGTGCTCTCTGATATGTTCGTTCACTTCACAAAGTTAATGCTTACTCTATTTTGCCCGGTTTTGAAACTCTGTCTTTGAAGAATCTGTGAAGGGATATTTATTGACGCCTGGAGGCTTGTGTTGAGCAAGGAAATGTCTTCCGATGAAACCAGCAGAGAAACGTTCTGAGTAACTGCTTCGTGATGTGTGTATTCATCTCATAGTGTTAGACCATTCTTTGGATTGAGCAGCTTGAAATCACTGTTTTTGTGGAATCTGAGGAGGGACATTTTGGAACGATCCTTACAATATGAAGAAAGAAATAATCTCAGGTAAAATCCAGAAAAGCTTTCTGTGAAACTGCTCTGTGTCATCTTAATTCCTCTCACTCAATTAAGCCTCTCTTTTCACTGAGCAGTTTTCTAACCCTGTGTATGTTTAGCGTGTGATGGGATACTCAAGAGCACTTTGAGGCTTATGGTGAAAAAGGAAATATGATCAGACCGAAACTGGAGAGAAGCTTTCTGAGGAACTGTTTGTGATGTGTGCATTCCAGGCACAGTGTTACACCTCTCTTCTCATACAGCGTCAGGGAAACCCTTTTGGAGAAGCAGGTACCAAGTGATATTCGGGAGCATGTTGGTGCCGATTGTGAAAAGGGAAATAGCCTCAGGTAAAAACTGGAAAAAAGCTTTCTAGGAAACTCCTCTGTGATATGTGTAATCATCTCATATAGATAAAGCTTTCTTAACATTACGCAGATGGGAAACTGTCATGGACGGATCCACAAATGGACCTTCAGGAGCACATTCTGGACTATGGTGAAAAACGCAATATCTTCCAATAAGAACTGGAAAGAAGTTTTGTGTGAATCTGCTTTTTGCCATGTTGATTCGTCTCACATAGATGAAGCTTTCTTTACATTACGCAGCTTGGAAGCTCCTTCATGGATGGATATGCGAAGGTATATTTGGGATCATATTCGATCCTATGGTGAAAGATGAAATATAGTCAGATAAAAACTGGAGAGAAGCTTTCTCAGAAACTGCTTGGTGATGTGAGCATTCCACTCACGGAGTAAAAACCTTCTCATAAGGCACACTTTGAACACTGTTCCTGTAATCCAAAATGGTGATATTCAGAACACATTGAAGACTATGGCTAAAAGTGAAATGACGTCCAATGAAAAACAGAAAGAAGCACTGGTAGAAACAGATCTCTGGCATGTCCTTTCTTTTCACAGGGTTAAATGTTACTCTACATTTCCCAGTTTGAAAGTCGGTCTTTGAGGTTTCTGCGAAGGGATAGTAAGTGGCGAATGGAGGCCTGTGTGACGCAAGTAAATGTCTTCCATCGAAAATTGGAGACAAGCTTTCTGCGCAACCCTTTTCTGATGTTGGTAATCATCACATAGTGTTAAATCTTTCTCTGGATTGAGCAGTTTGAAATCACTGTTTCTGTGGAAACTGAGAAAGGACCTTTGGAAACGCTCATTAGAATATCCTGGCAACAAAAAAGACCTCAGAGAGAAACCAGAAGTAAGCGTTCTGTGAAACTGATCTGTGTCACATAAATTCCGCTCACACAGTTAAACCTCTCCTTTCATTGAGCTGTATCATAACACTGTTTTTGTTTAGTCTCTGAAGGTATATTCTGGAGGGTTTGTGTTAGATATATTCATTCGTCTCGCATAGTTAAAACTTTAATTATATTACACAATTTGGAAACTCTGTCATGCACAGAACCACGAAGGGACATTTGGGAGCACATTCAGCCCTATGGTGAAAGAAGAGATATCTTCAGATAAAAACTGGATAGAAGCTTTCTGAGAAACTACTCTGTGATGTATGCATTCCACTCAGGGAGTTATACATCTTTTCTCCCAAGGCAGCGTTTGAACACTCTTCCTGTGAAACTGAAAAAGTGATGTTTTGGAACGCATTGAGGACTATGGGGAAGAGTGAAACATACTGAAATAAAATGGAGGAAGAAGCCTTCCAAGAATCTGCTCTCTGCTATGTGCATTTATTTCACAGAGTTAGTGCTTACTCTATATTGCCCAGTTTTGAAACTCTGCCTTTAAAGATTCTGTGAAGGGATATTTAGTGTCACCCAGAGGCTTGTGGTGAGTGAGGTAACATCTTCCGATGAACCTGCAGAGAAACGTTCTGAGGAACTGCTTTGTGTTGTGTGTATTCATCTCATAGAGTCAAACCATTCTTTGGATTGAGCAGCTTGAATTCACTGTCTTTGTGGAATCTGAGGAAGGATATTTAAGAACGATCCTTAGAATATGGAGAAAGTAATATCCTCAGATAAAATTCAGAAGAAAGCTGTCTGTGAAATTGATATGTGTCGTCTTAATTTCTCTCCTCAGTTAAACCTCCCTTTTCATTGAGCAGTTTTCTAGCAGTGTGTATGTTTAGAGTGTGATGGGATATTCGGGAGCACTTTGAGGCTTACGGTGAAAAAGGAAATATGATCAGACGGAAACTAGAGAGAAGCTTTCCGAGGAACTGCTTTGTGAGGTGTGCATTGCAGTCACAGTTTTATACCTCTCTTCTCATACAGCATCGGGGAAACCCTTTTGGAGAAACAGGTACCAAGTGATATTCAGAAGTATGTTAATGCCGATGGTGAAAAGGGAAATAGCATCAGACAAAAACTGGAAAGAAGCTTTCTAGGAAACTACTCTGTGATATGTGTAATCATCTCACATAGATAAAGCTTTCTTTACATTACGAAGCTTGGAAACTGTCATGGACGGATCCACGAAGGGACGTTCGGGAGCAATTCTAGACTGTGCTGAAAAAAGAAATACCTTCAGATAAAAAGTGAAAAGAAGCTTTCTGTGAATCTGCTTTTTGCTATGTTTATTCATCTCACATAGATGAAGCTTTCTTTGCATTACGCAGCTTGGAAACTCCCTCGTGGATGGATCCACGAAGGGATATTTGGGATCACATTCGGGCCTATGGTGAAATAGGAAATATAGTTAAATAAAAACTGGAGAGAAGCTTTCTGAGAAACTGTTTGGTGTTGTGTGCATTCCACTCAGAGAGTTATAAATTTCTTCCAATAAGACACAGTTTGAACACTGTTTCTGTAAAACCAAAAGAGTGATTTTTGGAGCAGTTTGAAGACTACGGCAAAAAGTGAAATGTCATCGAATAAAAAAGAGAAAGAAGCACTCGAAGAAACTGCTCTCTGACATGCCCATTCTTTTCACTGTGTTAAAACTTACTCTACATTTCCCAGTTTGAAATTCTGTCTTTGAGGGTTATGCGAAGGGATTGTAAGGGGTAACCAAAGAGTGAGTGAGGCAAAGAAATATCTTCCATTGACAATTGGAGAGAAGCTTTCAGGGCAACTCTTTTGTGATGTTCGCACTTATATCAGAGAGTTAAATCATTCTTTGGATGGAGCAGTTTGAAATCACTGCTTCTGTGGAATCTGAGAAAGAACATTTGCAAACGCTCTTTAGAATACCCTGAAAAAGAGATAATATCAGAGAGAATATTCAGAGCACATTGAAGACTATGGCAAAAAGTGAAATGACATCCAATAAAAAATAGAAAAAAGCACTCGAAGACACAGCTCTCTGACATGTCCTTTCTTTTCACATGGTTAAATGTTACTCTACATTTCCCAGTGTGAAAGTCGGTCTTTGAGGGTTCTGCGAAGGGATAGTATGTGGCGACTGGAGGCCTGTGTGAGGTAAGGAAATGTCTTCCATCGAAAATCGGCAAGAAGGTTTCTGTGCAACTTTTTTGTGATGTTTATATTCATCACATGGAGTTAAATCATTCTTTGGATTCAGCAGTTTGAAATCACTGTTTCTGTGGAATCTTAGACAGGACATTTGGAAACGCTCTTTAGAATATCCTGAAAAAGAAATAACCTCAGAGAGAAATCAGAAGGAATCTATCTGTGAAACTGCTCTGTGCCATGTGAATTCTGCTCAAAAATTTAAGCTTCTTTTTTCATTGAGCTGTATCATAACTCTGTTTTTGTTTAGTCTGCGAAGGGATATTCTGAAGGGCTTTGATTCTTACGGCACAAAAGGAAACGTCTTCAGATAGAAACTGGAGAGAAGCTTTCTGAAGAGCTGCTTTGTGAGTTCTGCATTCCACTCACAGAAATATACCTTTCGTCCCCTAGAGAATTCCGGAATCCCTGTTGGAGAAAAAGCTACCAAGAGATATTCAGGAGTATAGCAACGACTATGGAGAAAAGAAATTATCCTCAGACAAACACTGGAAAGAAGATTTCTGTGAAACTACTTTGTGTTAGATATATTTATTCATTTCACATAGTTAAAACATCAATTACATTACGCCGTTTGGAAACTCTGTCATGCACAGATCCATGAAGGGAAGTTTGGGAGCACATTCAGGCCTACAGTGAAAGAGGAGATATCTTCAGATAAAAACTGGATAGAAGCTTTCTGAGAAACTACTTTGTGATGTATGCATTCCACTCAGGGAGTTATACCTCTTTTCTCACAAGGCTGTGTTGGAACACTGTTCCTGTGAAACCGAAAAAGTGATATTTCAGAACGCATGGAGGACTATGGCAAATAGTGAAATACACTGAAATAGAATCGAAGAAGAAGCATTCCAAGAATCTGCTCTCTGATATGTGCATTCACTACATGGAGTTAATGCTTACTCTATGTTGCCCAGTTTCAAAATGCTGTCTTTGAAGAATCTGGGAAGGGATAGTTAGTGATGCTCAGAGGCTTGTGGTGAGCGAGAAAACGTCTTACGATGAAACCTGCAGAGAAACGTTCTGAGCAACTGATTTGCGATGTGTGTATTCGTATCCTAGAGTTAAACCATTCTTTGGATTGAGCAGCTTGAAAACACTGTATTCGTGGAATCTGAGGAAGAACATTTGGGAACGATCATTGGAATATGAAGAAAAAAATAACCTCATATAAAATCCAGAAGGAACATTTTAGTGAGACTGTCATGTGTCATCTTAATTCCTCTCACTCAGTTAAGCCTCCTTTTCATTGAGCAGTTTTCTAGCAATGTGTATGTTTAGCGTGTGATGGGATATTCGGGAGCACTTTTTTTCTGGAAGACCTTTCTCCAAAAGGGATTGTGGATTCCTCTAGGAGAAGAAAGGTATATTTCTGTGAGTGGAATGCACATGTCACAAAGCAGCTCCTCAGAAAGCTTCTCTCCAGTTTATATCTGAAGACGTTTCCTTTCTCACCGTAAGCATCAAAGCCCTCCAGAATATCCCTTCCCAGACTAAACAAAAACAGTGTTATGATACAGCTCAATGAAAAGAGAAGCTTAACTGTGTAAGCGGAATTCACCTGAGACAGAGCAGTTTCACAGAAAGCTTCCTTCTGCTTTCTCTCTGAGGTTATTTCATTTTCAGGATATTCTAAAGAGCGTCTTCCGATGAAACCTGCAGAGAAACGTTCTGAGCAACTGCTTTGCGATGTGTGTATTCAACTCCTAGAGTTAAACCATTCTTTGGATTGATCAGCTTGAAATCACTGCTTTTGTTGAATCTGAGGAAGGACATTTGGGAATCATCCTTAGAATATGGAGAAAGAAATATCCTCAGGTAAAATCCAGAAGGAAGATTTCTGTGAAACTGCTTTGTGTGTTTTATTTCCTCTCACTCATTTAAGCCTCTCTTTTCATTGAGCAGTTTTCTAACCCTGTGTATGTTTAGTGTGTGATGGGATACGTGGGAGACTTTGAGGGTAATGGCGAAAAATGAAATATGTTCAGACCGAAACTGGAGAGAAGCTTTCCAGGAATTACTTTGTGACGTGTGCATCTCAGTCACAGTGTTATACCTCTCTTCTCATACAGCATTGGGGAAACCCTTTTGGAAAAACAGCTACGAGTGATATTCAGGAGAATGTTTATGCTGATGGTGAAAAGGGAAGTAGCCTCCGACAAAAACTGGAAAGAAGCTTTCTAGGAAACTTCTCTGTGATATGTGTAATCATCTCACATAGATTAAGCTTTCTTTACATTATGCAGCTTGGAATCTGTCATGGGCGGATCCACAATGGGACTTTCAGGAGCACATTCTGGACAACGGTTCGAAAGGAAATATCTTCAGATGAAAACTGGAAAGAAGCATTCTGTGAATCTCCTTTTTGCTATGTTTATTCATCTCATGTAGATGAAGCTTTCTTTACATTAAGCAGCTTGGAAACTCCCTCGTGGATGGATCCGCGAAGGGGTATTTGGGATCACATTTGGGCCTATGGTGAAAGAGGAAACATAGTCAGATAAAAACTGGAAAGAAGCTTTCTGAGAAACTACTTGGTGATGTGTGCATTCAACTCAGGGAGTTATAACTTTCTTCTCAAAAGGCACAGTTTGAACACTGTTCCTGCAAAACCAAAAGAGCGATATTTGGAGCACATTGAAGACTATGCCAAAAAGTGAAATGTCGTCCAAGAAAAAACAGAAGGAAACACTCAAAGAAACTGCTCTCTGACATGTCCATTCTTTTAACAGGGTTAAAGCTTACTCTACATTTCCCAGTTAGAAAGTTGGTCTTTTAGGGTTGTGTGAAGGGATAGTATGTGGTGACTGGAAGTCTGTGTGAGGCAAGTAAATGTCTTCCATCGAAAACTGGAGAGAAGCTTTCTGCACATCTCTTTTGTGATGTTTGCATTCATCTCATAGAGTTAAATCATTCTTTGGATTGAGCAGTTTGAAATCACTGTTCATGTGGAATCTGAGAAAGGACATTTGGAAACTCTCTTTAGAATATCCTGAAAAGGTAATAACCTCAGAGAGAAACCAGAAGGAAGCTTTATGAGAAACTGCTCTGTGTCATGTGAATTCCACTCACACATTTAAGCTTCTCTTTCCATTGAGCTGTATTATAACAGTTTTTTTTTTTTTTTTCTTTTTGATATTCTTTTTGTTTTGTGTGCTGAGGAATATTCTCGAGGGCACTGAGGCTTATGGTGATAAAGAAAACGTTTTCAGATAGAGACTGGAGAGTAGCTTTCTAAGGAGCTGCTTTGTGTCATGTGCATTCCACTCACAGAAACATACCTTTCTCCTCCTAGAGGATTCTGGCATCCCTTTTGGAGAAAAAGCAACCAAGAAATATTCACTAGTATAGTGATGACTATGGTGAAAAAGGAAATATCCTCAGACAAAAACTGGAAAGAAGATTTCTGTGAACATGCTTTGTGTTAGATATATTCATTCGGCTCTCATAGTTAAAATTCTAATTATATTACGCAGTTTGGAAGCTGCGTCATGCACAGATCCATGAAGGGACATTCGGGAACACATTCATGCATATGGTGAAAGAGGAGATATCTTCAGGTAAAAACTGGATAGAAACTTTCTGAGAAACCACTTTGTGATGTATGCATATCATTCAGGGTGTTATACCTCTTTTCTCACAAGGCAGTGTTTGAACATTGTTCCTGTGAAACCGAAAAAGTTATATTTCAGAATGCATTGAGGACTATGGCGAATAGTGAACTATACCGAAATAAAATCGAGGAAGAAGCGTTCAAAGAATCTGCTCTTTGATATGTGCATTGAATTCACAGAGTTTATGCTTACTCTATGTTGCCCAGTTTCGAACACTGTCATTGAATAATCTGTGAAGGGATATTTACTGACGCCTGGAGGCTTGTGGTGAGTGAGGAAACGTTTTCCGATGAAATCTGCAGAGAAAAGTTCTGAGCAACTGCTTTGCAATGTGTTTATTCGTCTCCTAGAGTTAAAGTATTCTTTGGATTGAGCAGCTTGAAGTCACTGTTTTTGTTGAATCTGAGGAAGGACATTTGGGAACGATCCTTACAATATGGAGAAAGAAATAGCCTCAGGTAAAATCCAGAAGGAATCTTTCTGTGAAACTGCTCTATGTCGTCTTAATTCCTCTCACTCAGTTAAGCCTCTCTTTTCATTGAGCAGTTTTCTAACTCTGTGTATGTTTAGCGTGTGACGGGATACTCAGGAGCACTTTGAGGCATACGGTGAAAAAGGAAATATGATGAGACCGAAACTGGAGAGAAGCTTTCCAAAGAAATGTTTGTGACGTGTGCATTCCAGTCACAGTGTTATACCTCTCTTCTCATACAGCGTCCGGGAAACCCTTTTGGAGAAACAGGTACCAAGTGATATTCGGGAGCATGTTGATGCTGATGGTGAAAAGGGAAATAGCCTCAGAAAAAAACTGGAAAAAAAATCTTTCTAGGAAACTCCTCTGTGATATGTGTAATCATCCACATAGAAAAAGCTTTCTTTACAGTATGCAGCTCGGAAACTGTCATGGACGGATCCACGAAGGGACCTTCGGGAGCACATTCTGGACTATGGTGAAAAACGAAATATCTTCCAGTAAAAACAGGAAAGAAGTTTTCAGTGAATCTGCTTCTTTCCATGTTTATTCATCTTACATAGATGAAGCTTTGTTTACATTACACAACTCGGAAGCTCCCTCATGGATGGATCCCCGAAGGGATATTTGGGATCACCTTCGGGCCTATGGTGAAAAAGGAAATACAGTCAGATAAAAGTTGGAAGGAAGCACTCTGAGACACTGCTTGGTGATGTGTGCATTCCACTCAGGGAGTTATAACTTTTATAAATTCCTTCTCATAAGGCACAGTTTGAACACAGTTCCTGTGAAACCGAAAGTGTGATATTTGGAGCACTTTGGAGACTAAGGCAAAAAGTGAAATGGCATCCAATAGAAAACGGAAAGAAGCAGTCTAAGAAACTGCTCTAAAATGTCCATTCTTTTCACAGGGTTAAAGCTTACTCTATATTTCCCTATTTTAAAGTCAGTTTTTGAGGATTCTGCAAAAGGATAGTATGTGGCAACCAGAGCCACGTATCTAGAAAGAAAATGTCCTCCATCGAAAATTGAAGAGAAATTTTCTGGGCAACTCTCTTGTGATGATTGTATTCATCTCATAGCATTAAATTATTCTTTGGAATGAGCAGTTTGAAATCACTGGTTCTGTATAATCTGAAAAAGGACATTTTGAAATGCTCTTTAGAATATTCTGAAAAAGAAATAACCACAGACAGAAACCAGAAGGAAGCTTTCTGTGAAACTTCTCTCTGTGACGTGAATTCTGCTCACAGAGTTAAGCTTCTGTTTTCATTGGGCTGTATCATAACACTGTTTTTGTTTATTCCGTGAAGGGATATTCTGGAGGTCTTTGAAGCTTATGGTGAGAAAGGAAACGTCTTCAGAAAGAAACTGGAGAGAAGCTTTCTGAAAAGCTGCTTTGTGACGTCTGCACTCCACTCCCAGAAATACACCTTTCTTCTTCTAGAGGATTCCAGAATCCCTTTTGGAGAAAAAGCTACCAAGAGATATACTGGAGTATAGCGACGACTATGATGAAGGAAATATCCTCCGACAAAAACTGGAAAGATTTCTGTGAAACTGCTTTGTGTTAGGTATATTTATTCGTCTTGCATATTTAAAACTTTAATTACATTACGCTGTTTGGAAACTCCATCATGCACAGTTCCACGAAGGGACATTCGGGAGCACATTCAGCCCTATAGTGAAAGAGGAGATATCTTCAGATGAAAACTGGATAGAAGCTTTCTGAGAAACTACTTTGTGATGCATGCATTCCACTCAGGGAGTTATATCTCTTTTCTCACAAGGCAGTCGTTGAACACTGCTCCTATGAAAACGAAAAAGTGATATTTTGGAACACATTGAGGATTATGGCGAATAGTGAAATATGCTGAAATGAAATCGAGGAAGAAGCGTTCCAAGAATATGTTTTCTGATATGTGCATTCAATTCACAGAGTTAATGCTTATTCTTTGTTGCCCAGTTTCATAACTCTGTCTTTGAAGAATCTGTGAAGGGATATTTAGTGAAGCCTGGAGGCTTGTGGTGAGTGAGGAAACGTCTTCTGATGAAACGTGCAGAGAAATGTTCTGAGCAACTGCTTTGTGATGTGGATATTCGTCTCCTAGATTAAAACATTCTTTGGATTGAACAGCTTGAAGTCACTGTTTTTATGAGATCTGAGGAAGGGCATTTGGGAATGATCCTAAGAATATGGAGAAAGAAATATCTTCAGGTAAAATCCAGAAGGAAGCTTTCTGTGAAACTGCTCTGTGTCGTCTTAATTCCTCTCACTCAGAGAAGGCTCCCTTTTCATTGAGCAGTTTTCTAACTCTGTGTATGCTCAATGTGTGATGGGATAATCGGGAAAACTTTTAGGCTAAAGCTGAAAAAGAAAATATGTTCAGACCGAAACTGGAGAGAAGCTTTCTGAGGAACTGCTTTGTGATATGTGCATTTCAGTCAGAGTCTTATATCTCTCTTCTCATACAGCGTTGGGGAAACCCTTTTGGAGAAACTGGTTCCAAGTGATATTCGGGAGCATGTTGTTGACAATGGAAAAAGGGAAATAGCCTCAGACAAAAACTGGAAAGAAGCTTTCTAGGAAACTACTCTGTGATATGTGTAATCATCTAAAATATATAAAGATTTCTTTATATTTCGCAGCTTCAAAACTGTCATGGACGGATCCACGAAGGGACCTTCGGGAGCACATTCTGGATTATGGTGAAAAAGGAAGTATCTTCAGTTAAAAACAGGAAAGAAGTATTATGAGAATCTGCTTTTTGCTATGTTTTTTCATCTCACATAGATGAAGCTTTCTTTACATTACCCAGCTTGGAAACTCCCTAGTGGATGGAGCAGTGAAGCAACATTTTGGATGAAATTCGGGCCTATGGTGAAAGAGGAACCATAATCAGATAAAACCTGGAAAGAAGCTTTCTGAGACAGTGCTTGGTGATGTGTACATTCCACTCAGGGAGTTATAACTTTCTTCTCAAAGGCACAGTTTGGACACTGTTCTTGTAAAACCAAAAGAGTGATAAAAGGATCACCTTGAAGACTATGGCAAAATTGAAATGTCATCCAAGAAAAAACAGAAGGAAGCACTCGAAGAAACTGCTCTCTGACATGTCCATTCTTTTAACAGGGTTAAAGCTTACTCTACATATCCCAGTTTGAAAGTCGGTCTTTGAGGGTTCCACGAAAGGATAGTATGTGACGACTGGAAGTCTGTGTGAGGCAAGGAAATGTCTTCCATCGAAAATTGGAGAGAAGCTTTCTGCGTATCTCTTTTGGGATGTTTTTATTCATCTCATAGAGTTAAATCATTCTTTGGATTGAGCAGTTTGAAATCACTGTTTCTATGGAATCTGAGAAAGGACATGTGGAAACTGTCTTTAGAATATCCTGAAAAAGAAATAACCTCAGAGAGAAACCAGAAGGAAGCTTTCTGTGAAACTGCTCTGTGTCACGTGAATTCTGCTCACATATTTAAGCTTCCCTTTCCATTGAGCTGTATCATAACACTCTTTTTGTTTAGTCTGCTAAGGAATATTCTCGAGGGCGATGAGGCTTACGGTGATAAAGAAAACATTTTCAGATAGAGACTGGAGAGTAGCTTTCTGAGGAGCTGCTTTGTGTCATGTGCATTCCACTCACAGAAATATACTTTTCTTCTCCTAGAGGATTCCGGAATCCCTTTTGGAGAAAAAGCAACCAAGAGTTATTTGCTAGTATAGTGACGACTATGGTGAAAAAGGAAATATACTCAGACAAAAACTGGAAAGGAGGTTTCTGTGAACATGCTTTGTGTTAGATAAATTCATTCGGCTCTCATAGTTAAAATTCTAATTATATTACGCAGTTTGGAAGCTGTGTCATGCACATATCCACGAAGGGACATTTGGGAACACAATCAGGCATATGGTGAAAGAGGAGATATCTTTAGGTAAAAACTGGATGGAAACTTTCTGAGAAACCACTTTGTGATGTATGCATTCCATTCAGGGTGTTATACCTCTTTTCTCACAAGGCAGTGTTTGAACAATGTTCCTGTGAAACCGAAAAGGTGATATTTCAGAACGCATTGAGGACTATGGTGAATAGTGAACTATACTGAAATTAAATCGAGGAAGAAACGTTCCAAGAATCTGCTCTCTGATATGTGCATTCAGTTCACAGAGTTAATGCTTACCCTATATGGCCCAGTTTCAAAACACAGTCTTTGAAGAATCTGTGAAGGGATATTTAGTGAAGCCTGGAGGCTTGTGGTGAGCGAGGAAATGTATTCCAATGAAACCTGCAGAGAGAAGTTCTCAGCAACTGCTTTGTGATGTGGGTATTCGTCTCCTAGATTTAAACCATTCTTTGGATTGAGTAGCTTGAAATCACTGTTTTTGTGAAGTCTGAGGATGGACTTTTGGGAACGATCCTTAGAATATGGAGAAAGAAATATCCTGAGGTAAAATCCAGAAGGAAGCTTTCTGTGAAACTGCTCTGTGTCATCTTAATTCCTCTCACTCATATAAGCCTCTCTTTTCATGAGCAGTTTTCTAACCCTGTGTATGCTTAGCGTGTGATGGGATAATTGGGAGCACTTTGAGGCTAACGGTGAGAAAGGAAATATGTTCAGACCGAAACTGGAGAGAAGATTTCCGAGGAACTGCTTTGTGATGTGTGCATTCCAGTCAGTGTTATACCTCTCTTCTCATACAATGCCAGGGAAACCCTTTTGAAGAAACAGGTACAAAGTGATATTCAGGAGCATGTTGATGCTGATTGTGAAAAGGGAAGTAGCCTCATACAAAAACTGGAAAGAAGTATTCTAGGAAACTACTCTGTGATATGTGTAATCATCTCACATAGATAAAGCTTTCTTTACATTACGCATCTGGAAAACTGTCATGGACAGATCCACGAAGGGACCTTCCGGAGCACATTCTGGACTATGATGAAAACGGAAATGTCTTCAGGTAAAACCTGGAAAGAAGCTTTCTGTGAATCTGATTGTTGCTATGTTTATTCATCTCACATAGATGAAGCTTTCTTTAGTTGCCCTGCTTGGAAACTACCTCGTGGATGGATCCTCAAAGGGATATTTGGGATCACATTCGGGCCTATGGTGACATAGGAAATATAATCAGATAAAAACTCAATTGAGGCCAGGCGCGGTGGCTCAAGCCTGTAATCCCAGCACTTTGGGAGGCCTAGACTGGGGGATCACGAGGTCTGGAGATCGAGACCATCCTGGCTAACACGGTGAAACCCTGTCTCTACTAAAACGATACAAAAAAAAAAATAGCTGGGCGAGGTGGCAGGCACCTGTAGTCTTAGCTACTGGGGAGGCTGAGGCAGGAGAATTGCGTGAACCCGGTAGGCGGAGCTTGCAGTGAGCTGAGATCTGGCCACGGCACTCCAGCCTGGGCGACAGAGCGAGACTCCGTCTCACAAAAAAAAAAAAAAAAAAAAAAAATGGAGAGTAACTTTCTGAGAAACTGCTTGGGGATGTGTGAATTCCACTCAGGGAGTTAAAACTTTCTTCACATAATGCCCAGTTTGATCACTGTTCCTGTGAAACCAAAAGAGCGATATTCGGAACACATTGGAGACTATGGCAAAAAGTGAAATGTCGTCCAATAAAAAACAGAAAGAAGTACTCTAAGAAACTGCTCTATGACATTTTTTTCACAGGGTTGCAGCTTACTCTACATTTCCCAGTTTGAAAGTCGGTCTTTGAGATTTCTGCGACGGGATAGTAGGTGGCAGCTGGAGGCCTGTGTGAGGCAAGGAAATGTCTTCCATCGAAAATCGGAGAGAAGCTTTCTGCAAAACTCCTTTGTGATGTTTTTATTCATCTCATAGAGTTAAATCACACTTTGGATTGTGCAGTTTTAAATCACTGTTTCTGTAGAATCTGAGGTAGGACATTTGGAAAAGATCTTTAGAATAGCCTGAAAAAGAAATAACCTCAGAGAGAAACCAGAAGGAAGCTTTCTGTGAAACTGCTCTGTCTCATGTGAATTCCACTCATACAGTTAAGCTTCTCTTTTCGTTGAGCTGTATCATAACACTGTTTTTGTTTATTCTGCGAAGGGATATTCTGGAGGGCTTGGAGGCTTATGGTGAGAAAGGAAACATCTTCAGATAGAAACTGGAGAGAAGCTTTCTGAGGAGGTGCTTTGTGACGTGTGCATTCCACACACAGAAATATACCTTTCTTCTATAGGATTCTGGAATCTCTTTTGGAGAAAAAGCTACCAAGAGATATTCAGGAGAAGAATGACAACTCTGGTGAAAAGGAAATATCCTCAGACCAAAACTGGATAGAACATTTCTGTGAAACTGCCTTGTGTTAGATATATTTATTCAACTCGCATAGTTAAAACTTTAAATATATTACACAGTTTGGAAACTCCGTCATGCACAGATCCATGAAGGAAGATTCGGAGGCACATTCAGCCCTACTGTGAAAGAGGAGATATCTTCAGATAAAGACTGGATAGAATGTTTCTGAGAAACTACTTTGTGATGTATGCATTCCACTCAGGGAGTTATACCTCTTTTCTCACAAGGCTGTGTTTGAACACTGTTCCTGTGAAAATGAGAAATTGGTATTTCAAAACGCATTGAGGACTGTGGCAAAGAGTGAAATAAACTGAAATAAAATCGAGGAAGAAGCATTCCAAGAATCTGCTCTCGGATATGTGCATTCACTTCCGAGAGTTAAGGCTTCCTTTATGTTGCCCAGTTTCGAAAGTCTGCCTTTGAAAAATCTGTGAAGGGATATTTAGTGACGTCCAGAGGCCTGCCGTGAGCGAGCAAACGTCTTCTGATGAAACCTGCAGAGAAACGTTCTAAGCAACTGCTTTGCGATGTGTGTATTTGTCTTCTACAGTTAAACCGTTCTTTGGATTGAGCAGCTTGAAATCATTTTTTTTTTTTTTTTTTTTTTTTTTTTGTGGAATCTGAGGAAGGACATTTGGGAAAGATCCGTATAATATGGAGAAAGAAATACCCTCAGAGAAATCCAGTAGGAAGTTTACTGTGAAACTTCTCCGTGTCATCTTAATTACTCTCGCACCATTAAGCCTCTCTTTTCATTGAGCAGTTTTCTAGCCCTGTGTATGTTTAGCGTGTGATGGGACATTCGGGAGCACTTTCAGGCTAACGGTGAAAAAGGAAATATGTTCAGACCGAAACTGGAGAGAAGCTTTCTGAGGAACTGGTTTGTGACGTGTGCATTCCACTCACAGTGTCATACCTCTCTTCTCATACAGCATCAGGGAAACCCTTTTGGAGAAACAGGTACCAAGGGATATTCAGGAGCATGTTGATGCCAATGGTGAAAAGGGAAATAGCCTCTGGCAAAAACTGGAAAGAAGCTTTCTAGGAAACTATTCTGTGATATGTGTAATCATCTCACATAGATAAAGCTTTCTCTGTGTTATGCAGCTTGGAAACTGTGATGGACGGATCCACGAAGAGACCTTCGGGAGCCCATTGTGGACTATGGTAAAAAAGGAAATATCTTCAGATAAAAACTGGAAAGAAACTTTCTGTGAATATGCTTTTTGCGATGTTTATTCATCTCACATGGATGATGCTTTTTTATATTATGCACCTTGGAAACTCCCTCGTGGATGGATCAGCAAAGTGATATTTGGGATCACATTTGGCCTATGGTGAAAGAGAAAATATAGTCAGATAAAAACTGGAGAGAAGCTTTCTGAGAAACTGCTTGGTGATGTGTGCATTCCACTCAGGGTGTTATAACTTTCTTCTCATAAGGAACAGTTTGAACACTGTTCCTGTGAAACCAAAATAGTGATATTCGAAGCACTTCGAAGAATATGGCAAAAAGTGAATTGGCGTCCAATAAAAAGCAGAAAGAAGCACTCGAAGAAACTGCTCTCAAAAGTCCATTCTTTTCGCAGGGTGAAAGCATACTCTACATTTCCCTGTTTGAAAGTCAGTCTTTGAGGGTTCTGAGAAGGGATAGTAAGTGACAACCAGAGGCCTGTGTCTAGCAAGAGAACGTCCTCCTACGAATATTGGTGAGAAGCTTTCTGCGCAACTCTTTTGTGATGTTTGTGTTCACCTCATAGCATTAAATGGCTCTTTGGAATGGGCAGTTTGAAATCACTGTTTCTGTATAATTTGAAAAAGTACATTTGGGAACGCTCTTTAGAAAATCCTGAAAAAGAAATAACCACAGAGAGAAAACCGAAGGAAGCTTTCTGTGAAACTGCTCTGTGTCACGTGAATTCCGGTCACACAGCTAAGCTTCTCTTTTCATTGAGCTGTATCATAACACTGTTTTTGTTTAGTATGCAAAGGGATACTCTGGAGGGCTTTGAGGCTGACAGTGAGAAAGGAAACCTCTTCAGATAGAAACTGGAGAGAAGATTTCCAAAGAGCTGCTTTGTGATGTGTGCATTCCACTCACAGAAATATACCTCTCTTGTCCTAGAGGATTCTGGAATCCCTTTTGGAGAAAAAGCTACCAAGAGATATTCTGGAGCATAGCGACATCTATGGTGAAGAATGAAATATCCTCAGACCAATCCTGGAAAGATTTCTGTGAAACTGCTTTGTGTTAGATACATTTATTCATCTCGCATAGGTAAAACGTTAATTATATTACGCAGTTTGGAAACTCCATCATGCACAGATCTGCGAAGCGACGTTCGGGAGCACATTCAGGTCTACAGTGAAAGAGGAGTTATCTTCAGATAACAACTGGATAGAAGCTTTCTGAGAAACTACTTTGTGATGTATGCATTCCACTCAGGGAGTTATACCTCTTTTCTCACAAGGCAGTCTTTGAACACTGTTCCTGTGAAACCAAAAAACTGATATGTCGGAACGCCTTGAGGACTATGGCGAGTAGTGAAATATATTGAAAAGAAATAGTGGAAGAAGTGTTAAAAGAATTTGCTCTATGATACGTGCATTCACTTCACAGGGATAATGCTTACTCTATGTGGCCCAGTTTCAAAACTCTGTCTTTGAAGGATCTGTGAAGGGATATTTAGTGATGCCCGGAGGCCTATAGCAAGCGAGGAAACGTCTTCTGATGAAACCTGCAGAGAAACATTCTCAGCAACTGCTTTGTTATGTGTGTATTTGTCTGATAGTGTTAAACCATTCTTTGTATTGAGCAGCTTGAAATCACTGTTTTTTGTGGAATCTGAGGAAGGACATTTACGAATGATGCTTAGAATATGGAGAAAGAAATATCCTCAGGTAAAATCCAGAAGAAAGCTTTCTGTGAAGCTACTCTGTGTTGTCTTAATTACTCTCACCCAGATAAGCCTCCCTTTTCATTGTGTAGTTTTCTAACCCTGTATATGCTTAGCTTGTGATGGGATATTCGGGAGCACTTTGAGGCTAACGGTAAAAAAGGAAATAAGTTGAGAACGAAACTGGAGAGAAGCTTTCTCTGCAATTGCTTTGTGATGTGTGCATTCCAGTCACACTGTTATACCTCTCTTATCATGCAACGTGGGGGAATCCCTTTTGGAGAAACAGGTAACAAAGTGATATTCGGGAGTATGTTGATGCCGATGGTGAAAAGGTAAATAGCCTCACACAAAGACTGGATAAAAGCTTTCTAGGAAACTCCTCTTTGATATGTGTAATCATCTCACATAGATAAAGCTTTCTTTACATTACGCAGCTGGTAAACTATCATGGACGGTCCACAAAGGGACCTTCGGGAGCACATTCTGGACTATGGTGAAAAACGAAATATCTTCCAATAAAAACTGGAAAGAAGCTTTCTGTGAATCTGTTTTTTTCCATGTTTATTCATCTCACATAGATGAAGCTTTCTTTACATTACGCAGCTTGGAAGCTCCCTCATGGATGGATCTGCAAAGGGATATTTGGCATCACATTCGAGCCCATGGTGAAAGTCGAAATATAGTCAGATAAAAACTGGAGAGAAGCTTTCTGAGAAACTGCTTGGCGATGTGAGCATTCCACTCACAGAGTAAAAAATTTCTCATAAGGCACAGTGGGAACACTGTTCCTGTAATCCAAAAGGGTGATATTCAGAGCACATTGAAGACTATGGCAGAAAGTGAAATGACCTCCAATAAAAAAAAAACAGAAAGAAGCACTCGAAGAAACTGCTCTCTGACATGTCCATTCTTTTCACAGGGTTAAATGTTACTCTACATATCCCAGTGTGAAAGTCGGTCTTTGAGGGTTCTGCAAAGGGATAGTAAGTGGAGACTGGAGGCCTGTGTGTATGAGGCAAGGAAAAGCCTTCCTTCGAAAATCGGAGACAAGCTTTCTGTGCAACCCTTTTGTGATGTTGGTTTTCATCTCATAGCGTTAAATCTTTCTCTGGATTGAACAGTTTGAAATCACTGTTTCTGTGGAATCTGAAAAAGGACATTTGGAAACGCTCTTTAGAATACCCTGAAAATAAAAATAACCTCAGAGAGAAACCAGAAGGAAGCATTCTGTGAAACTGATCTGTGTCACCTAAATTCCGCTCACACAGTCAAGCGTCTCTTTTCATTGAGCTGTATCATAACACTGTTTTTGTTTAGTCGTTGAAGGTGTATTCTGGAGGGCTTTGAGACTTACAGAGAGAAAGGAAACGTCTTCAGATACAAATTGGAGAGAATCTTTCTGAGGATCTGCTTTGTGACGTGTGCTTTCCACTCACAGAAATGTACCTTTCTTCTCCTAGAGGATTCCAGAATCCGTTTTGGAGAAAGAATCTGCTAAGAGATATTCGGGAGTATATCGATGACTATGGAGAAAAGAAAATACCCTCAGGCAAACACTGGAAAGATGATTTCTATGAAACTCCTTTGTCTTAGATATATTTATTCATTTCACATAGTTAAAACATTAATTATATTATGCAGTTTGGAAACTCCATCATGCACAGATATGCGAAAGGACGTTCGGGAGCACATTCATGTGTACGGTGAAAGAGGAGATGTCGTCAGATGAAAACTGGATATAAGCTTTCTGAGAAACTACTTTGTGTGAAAAAGGAAATGTCTTCAGATAAAACCTCCAAAGAAGCTTTCTGTGAATCTGATTTTTGCTATGTTTATTCATCTCACATAGGTGAAGCTTTCTTTGCATTACACAGCTTGGAAACTCCCTCGTAGATAGATCCGTGAAAGGATGTTTGGGATCACCTTCGGGCCGATGATGAAATAGGAAATACAGTCAGATAAAAATTGGAAGGAAGCTTTCTGAGAAACTGCTTGGTGATGTGGGCATTCCACTAAGGGAGTTATAACTCTCTTCTCATAAGGCACAGTTTGAACACTGTTCCTGTAAAACCAAATAGTAATATTCGGAGCACATTGAAGACTATGGCAAAAAGTGAAATGTCGTCCGATAAAAATCAGAAAGAAGCACTCGAAGAAACTGCTCCCTGACATGTCCATTCTTTTCACAGGGTTAAAGCTTACTCTACATTTCCCCGTTTGGAAGTGTGTCTTTGAGGTTTCTGCGATGGGATAGTAAGTGGCGACCAGTTGCCACTTTGAATTCATCTCATAGAGTTAAATAGTTCTTTGGATTGAGCAGTTTGAAACCACTGTTTCTGTGGAATCTGAGAAAAGACATTTGGAAAGGCTCTTTAGAATATCCTGAAAACGAAATAACCTCAGAGAGAAACCAGAAGGAAGCTTTCTGTGCAACTGCTCTGTGACACATGAATTCCACTCACACAGTTAAGTTTCCCTTTTCATTGAGCTGTATCATGACACTGTTTTTGTTTATTCTGTGAAGGGATATTCTGGAGGGCTTTGAGGCTTACGTTGAGAAAGGAAACGTCCTCAGATAGAAACTGGAGAGAAGCTTTCCGAGGAGCTGCTTTGTGACCTGTGCATGCCACTCACAGAAATATACCTTTCTTTTCCTAGAGGATTCCGGAATCCCTTTTGGAGAAAAAGGTACCAAGAGATATTTGGGAGAATAGACATGACTATGGTGAAAAAGAAAATATCGTCAGACAAAAAATGGAAAGAATACGTCTGTGAAACTGCTTTGTGTTACATATATTTATTCATCTTACATACTTAAAACTTTCATTATATTATGCAGTTCGGAAACTACGTCATACAGAGATCCTCGAAGGGACTTTCGGGAGCACATTCCGGCCTATGGTGAAAGAGGAGATATCTTCAGATAAAAACTGAAGACAAGCTTTCTGAGAAACTACTTTGTGATGTATGCATTCCACACAGAGAGTTACATCTCACAAGGTAGTGTATGAACACTGTTCCTGTGAAACCGAAAAAGTGATATTTTGGAACGCATTGAGGACTATGGCGAAGAGTGAAATATACTGAAATAAAATCGAGGAAGAAGGAATCTGCTCTCTCATATGTGCATTCACTACACAGAGTTAATTCTTCCCCTATGCTGCCCAGTTTCAAAACTCTGTCTTTGAAGAGTCTGTGAAGAAATATTTAGTGACACCCGGAGGCTTGTGTTGTGCGAGGAAACGTCTTCTGATGAAAACTGCAGAGAAACGCTCTGAGCAACTGCTTTGTGATGTTTGTATTCATCTCCTAGAATTAAACCATTCTTTGGATTGAACAGCTAGAAATCACTGTTTTTGTGGAATCTGAGAAAGGACATTTGGGACCGATCCTTAGGATATGGAGAAAGAAATATCCTCAGATAAAATCCAGAAGGAAGCTTTCTGTGAAACTGCTCTGTGTTGTCTTAATTCCTCTCGCTCAGTTAAGCCTCCCTTTTCATTGACCAGTTTTCTAGCAATGTGCTTGTTTAGCATGTGATGGGATATTCGGGAGCACTTTGAGGCTTACTGTGAAATAGGAAATATGATCAGACCGAAACTGGAGAGAAGCTTTCCAAGGAACTGCTTTGTGACGTGTGCATTCCGGTCACCGTGTTATACTTCTCATCTCATACAGCATCAGGGAAACACTTTTAGAGAGACAGGTACCAGTGACATTCAGGAGCATGTTGATGCTGGCGGTGAAAAGGAAAATAGCCTCAGACAAAACTGGAAAGAAGCTTTCTAGAAAAATACTCTCTGATATCTCTAATCATCTCACAGAGATAAAGCTTTCTTTACATTGCACAGCTTGGAAACTGTCATGGACGAATCCACGAAGGGACCTTCGGGAGCACATTCTGGATTATAGTGAAAAAGGAAATATCTTCAGATAAAAACTGGAATGAAGCTTTCTGTGAAACTGATTTGCTATGTTTATTCATCTAACAAAGATGAAGCTTTCTTTATATTACGTAGCTTGGAAACGCCCTCATGGATGGATCCGTGATGGTATATTTGGGGTCACATTCGGGCCTATGGTGAAATAGGAGATACAGTCAGATAAAAACTGGAGAGAAAATTTCTGAGAAACTGCTTGGTGATGTGTGCATTCCACTCACGGAGTTAGAAGATTCTTTTCATAAGGCTCAGTTTCAACACTGTTCCTGTAAAACCAAAAGAGTGATTTTCGGAGTACATTGAAGACTATGGCAAAAAGTGAAATGTCGTCCAATAGAAAACAGAAAGAAGCACTCGAGGAAACTGCTCTCTGACATGTACATTCTTTTCACAGGGTTAAAGCTAACTCTACATTTCCCAGTTTGAAAGTCGATCTTTGAGGGTTCTGCGAAGGGATAGTAAGTGGCGACCAGAGGCCTGTGTGAGGCAAGGAAATGTCTTCCATCGAAAATTGGACAGGAATTTTCTGCACAACCCTTTTGTGATGTTTGTATTCATATCATAGAATTAAATCTTTCTATGCATTGAGCAATTTGAAATCACTGTTTCTGTGGAATCTGAGAAAGGTTATTTGGAAACGCTCTTCAGAATATTCTGAAAAAGAAATAACCTCACAGAGAAAACGGAAGGAAGCTTTCTGTGAAACTGCTCTGTGTCACGTGAGTTCCGCACACACAGTTAAGCTTCTCTTTTCATTGAGCTGTATCATAACCCTGTTTTTGTTTAGTATGCGAATGGATAATCTGGAGGGCTTTGAGGCTTACGGTGAGAAAAGAAACGACTTCAGATAGAAACTGGAGAGAAGCTTTATGAGGACCTGCTTAGGGACGTGTGCATTTCACTCACAGAAATATACCTTTCTTCTCCTGGAGGATTCTGGAATCCCTTTTGGAGGAAAAGCTACCAAGACATATTCGGGAGTATAGCGATGACGATGATGAAAAATGAAATATCCGCAGACAGAAACTGGAAAGAAGATTTATGTGAAACTGCTCTGTGTTAGATATATTTAATCATCTTGCATAGTTAAAACTTTAATTATATTACGCAGTTTGGAAACTATGTCATGCAGAGGTCCGCGAAGGAACATTCGGGAGCACATTCAGTTATTCGGTGAAAGAGAAGATATATTCAGATAAAAAATCGATAGAAGCATTCTGAGAAACTCCTTTGTGATGTATGCATTCCACTGAGGGAGTTATACCTCTTTTCTCACAAGGTAGTGTTTGAACACTGTTCCTGTGAAACCGAAAAAGTGATATTTCGAACGCATAGAAAAACTATGGCGAATAGTGAAATATACTGAAATAAAATCGTGGAAGAAGGATTCCAGCAATCTGCTCTTTCTATGTGCATTCATTTCACAGAGTTAATGCTTACTAAACATTGCCCAGTTTCAAAACTCTGTCTTTGAATAATCTGTGAAGGGATATTTAGTGACGCCCGGAGGCTTGTGGTGAGCAAGGAAACATCTACTGAGGAAACCTGCAGAGAAACGTTCTGAGCAACTGTTTGGTGATGTCTGTATTCGTCTCCTACAATTAAACCGTTCCTTGGATTGAGCAGCTTGAAATCACTGTTTTTGTGGAATCTGAGGAAGGACATTTGGGAACGATCTTTAGAATATGGAGAAAGAAATATCCTCAGGTAAAATCCACAAGGAAGCTTTCTGTGAAACTGCTCTGTGTTGTCTTAATTCCTCTCACTCAGATAAGTCTCCCTTTTCATTGAGCTGTTTTCCAGCAATGTGTTTGTTTAGCGTGTGATGGTATATTCGGGAGCACTTTGAGGCTTTCTGTGAAAAAGGAAATATTATCAGACCGAAACTGGAGAGAAGCTTTCCAAGGAACTGCTTTGTGACGTGTGCATTCTGGTCACTGTGTTATACCTCTCTTCTCATACAGCATCAGGGAAACACTTTTAGAGAGACAGGTACCAGTGACATTCAGGAGCATGTTGATGCCGATGGTTAAAAGGAAAATAGCCTCAGAAAAAAACTGGAAAGAAGCTTTCTAGGAAAATACTCTCTGATATCTCTAATCACCTCACAGAGATAAAGCTTTCTTTACCTTACACAGCTTGGAAACTGTCATGGACGAATCCATGAAGGGACCTTCGGGAGCACATTCTGGACGATAGTGAAAAAGGAAATATCTTCAGATAAAAACTGCAAAGATGCTTTCTGTGAAACTGTTTTTGCTATGTTTATTCATCTCACATAGATGAAGCTTTCTTTACATTATGCAGCTTGGTAACTCCATCATGGATAGATCCGCAAAGGGATATTTGGGGTCACATTCCGGTCTATGGTGAAATAGGAAGTATAGTCAGATAAAAACTGGAGAGAAGCTTTCTGAGAAACTGCTTGGTGATGTGTGCATTCCACTCACGAAGTTAGAACTTTCTTCTCAAAAGGGACAGTTTGAACACTGTTCCTGTAAAACCAAAAGAGTGATTTTCAGAGCACATTGAAGACTATTGTAAAAAGTGAAATGTCGTCCAATAAAAAAACAGAAATAAGCACTCGAGGAAACTCTTCTCTGACATGTCGTTTCTTTTCGCAGGGTTAAAGCTTGCTCTACATTTCCCAGTTTGAAAGTCGCTCTTTGAGGGGTCTGCAAAGGGATAGTAAGTGGCGACCAGAAGCCTGTGTGAGGCAAGGAAATGTCTTCCATTGAAAATCGGAAAGAACCTTTCTCCACACCTCTTTTGAGATGTTTGTATTCATCTCATAGAGTTAAATCATTTTTTGCATTGAGCAGTTTGAAATCACTGTTTCTGTGGAATCTGAGAAAGGACATTTGGAAATGCTCTTTAGAATATCCTGAAAAAGAAATAACCTCAGAGAGAAACCGGAAGGAAGCTTTCTGTGAAACTGCTCTGTGTCACGTGAATTTCGCACACACAGTTAAGCTTCTCTTTTCATTGAGCTGTATCATAACAATGTTTTTGTTTAGTCTGCGAAGGGATTCTCTGGAGGGCTCTGAGGCTTACAGTGAGAAAGGAAACCTCTTGAGATAGAAACTGGAGAGAAGCTTTCTGAGGACCTGCTTAGTGATGTGTGCATTTCACTCACAGAAACATACCTTTCTTCTACTAGAGGATTCTGGAATCCCTTTTCGAGGAAAAGCTGCCAAGAGATATTTGGGAGTATAGCGATGACTATGATGGAAAAGGAAATATCCTCAGACAGAAACTGGAAAGAAGATTGCTGTGAAACTGCTTGGTGTTGTATATATTTATTAATCTCGCAAAGTTAAAAAGTTTCTTTTATTGTGCTGTTTGGAAACACCTTTATGCACAGATCTGTGAAGGGACATTCGAGAGCACATTCCGGCCTATGGTGAAAGACCAGATATCTTCAGATAAAAACTGGATAGAAGCTTTCTGAGACACTACTTTGTGATGTATGCCTTCCACTCAGGGAGTTATGCCTCTTTTCTCACAAGGTAGTGTTTGAACACTGTTCCTGTGAAACCAAAATAGTCATATTCAGAGCACCTTGACCACTATGGCAAAAAGTGAAATGTTGTCCAATAAAAACAGAAAGAAGCACTCGAAGAAACTGCTCTCTGACGTGTGCATTGTTTTCACAGAGTTAAAGCTTACTCTACATTTCCCAGTTTGAAAGTCGAGCTTTGAGGTTTCTGTGAAGGGATAGTAAGTGGAAACCGGAGGCCTGTGTGAGGCAAAGAAATGTTTTCCATCGAAAATCAGAGAGAACCTTTCTGGGCAACTCTTTTGTGATGTTTGTATTAATCTCATAGAGTTGAATCATTGTTTGGATTGTGTGACGTGAATTCCGCTGACAGAGTTAGGCTTCTCTTTTCATTGAGCTCTATCATAACACTGTTTGTGTTTAGTCTGTGAAGGGATATTCTGGAGGGCTTTGAGGCTTATGGTGACAAAGGAAACATCTTCAGATAGAAACTGGAGAAAAGCTTTCTGAGGAGCTGCTTTGTGACATGTGCATTCCACTCACAGAAATATACCTTTCTTCTCCTAGAGGATTCTGGAATCCCTTTTGGAGAAAAAGCAACAAAACAGACATTCGGGGGTTTAGGGAAGACTATGGTGAAAAGGGAAATATCTTCAGACAGAAATGGCAAAGAAGATTCCTGAGAAACTTCTTTGTGTTAGATATATTTATTCCTCTTGCGTACTTAAAACTTTAATTATATTACACAGTTTGGAAACTCCCTCATGCACAGATCCGCGAGGAGATGTTGGGGAGCACATTCAGGCCTACGGTGAAAGAGGAGATATCCTCAGATAAAAACTGGATAGAAGCTTTCTGAGAAACTAGTACGTGTTGTAGTCATTCCACTCAGGGAGTTATACGTCTTTTCTCACAAGGCAGTGTGTCAACACAGTTCCTGTGAAACCGAAAAAGGAATATTTCGGAATGCATTGAGGACTATGGAGAATACAGAAATATAATGAAATAAAATCGAGGAAGAAGAAATCAGCTCTCTGACATGTCCATTCTTTTCACAGGGTTAAAGCTTACTCTACATTTCCCAGTTTGAAAGTCGGTCTTTGAGGTTTCTGCGACGGGATAGTAAGTGGCGACTGGAGGCCTGTGTGAGGCAAGCAAATGTCTTCAATCGAAAATAGGAGAGAAGTTTTCTGTGCAAATCCTTTGTGATGTTTTTATTCATCTCATAGAGTTAAATGATTCTTTGGAGTGAGCAGTTTGAAATCACTGTTTCTGTGGAATCTGAGAAAGGATACTTGGAAACGCTCTTTAGAATATCCTGAAAAAGAAATAACCTCAGAGAGAAACTGGAAGGAAGTTTTCTGTGAAACTGCTCTGTGTCACGTGAATTCCGCTCCACAGTTAAGCTTCTCTTTTCATTGAGCTGTATCATAACACTGTTTTTGTTTAGTCTGTGAAGGGATATTTTGGATGGCTTTGAGGCTTACGGTGAGAAAGGAAACGTCCTCAGATAGAAAGTGGAGAGAAGCGTTCTGAGGAGCTGCTTTGTGACGTGTGCATTTGACTCACAGACATATACCTGTCTTCTCCTAGAGGATTCCGGAATCCATTTTGGAGAACAAGCTACCAGGAGATATTCAGGAGTATAGCAACGACTATGGTGAAAAAGGAAATATCCTCAGACTAAAGCTGGAAAGAAGATTTCAGTGAAACTGCTTTGTGTTAGATATATTTATTCATCTCGCACAGTTAAAACATTAATTATACTATGCACTTTGGAAACTTCATCATGCACAGATCTGCCATGGGACTTTCGGGAACACATTCAGGCCTGTGGTGAAAAAGGAGATATCTTCAGAAACAAACTGGACGGAAGCTTTCTGAGAAACTACTTTGTGATGTATGCATTCCACTCAGGGAATTACACCTCCTTTCTCACAAGGCAGTGTTTGAACACGGTTCCTGTGAAAATGAGAAATTGATATTTCAGAACGCATTGAGGACTATGGCAAAGAGTGAAATAAACTGAAATAAAATCGAGGAAGAAGCATTCCAAGAATCTGCTCTCTGACATGTGCATTCAATTTACAGAGTTAATGCTTACTCTATGCTGCCCAGTTTCGAAACTCTGTCTGTGATGAATCTGTGAAGGGATATTTAGTGATGCCCAATCCTGTGATGAGTGAGGAAACGTCTTCTGATGAAACCAGCAGAGAAACGTTCTGAGCAACTGCTTTGCGATGTGTGTATTCGTCTACTAGAATTAAACCATTCTTTGGATTGAGCAGCTTGAAATCATTTTATTTGTGGAATCTGAGGATGGACATTTGGGAACTATCCTTAGAATATGGAGAAAGAAATATCCTCAGGAGATATCCAGTAGGAAGCTTTCTGTGAAACTGCTCTGTGTTTTCTTAATTACTCTCGCTCCGTTAAGCCTCTCTTTTCATTGAGCAGTTTTCTAGCCCTGTGTATGTTTAGCGTGTGATATGATATATTCGGGAGCACTTTGAGGCTAACGGTGAAAAAGGAAATATGTTCAGACCGAAACTGGAGAGAAGCTTTCCGAGGAACTGCTTTGTGACGTGTGCATTCCAGTCACAGTGTGATACCTCTCTTCTCATACAGCATTGGGGAAACACTTTTGAAGAAACAGGTACCAAGTGACATTCGGGAGTATGTTGATGCCAAAGGTGAAAAGGGAAATAGCCTCAAAAGAAACTGGAAAGAAACTTTTTAGGAAACTACTCTGTGATATGTGTAATCATCTCACATAGATAAATTTTTCTTTGTGTTAGGCAGCTCAGAAATTGTCATGGAGGGATCCATGAAGGGACCCTCGGGAGCATATTCTGGACTATGGTGAAAAAGGAAATATCTTCAGATAAAAACTGGAAAGAAGCTTTCTGTGAAACTGTTTTTGCTATGTTTATTCATCTCACACACATGAAGCTTTCTTTACATTACGCAGATTGGAAAATCCCTCGTGGATGGAT
The DNA here is from genome assembly GCF_002776525.5 of Piliocolobus tephrosceles. Taxonomy (NCBI): domain Eukaryota; kingdom Metazoa; phylum Chordata; class Mammalia; order Primates; family Cercopithecidae; genus Piliocolobus; species Piliocolobus tephrosceles. The sequence goes on along the minus strand of NW_022334374.1, from coordinate 809,410 downwards.
CGTGAAGTGATATTTGGGGTCACATTCGGGCCTGTGGTGAAATAGGAGATATAGTCAGATAAAAACTGGAGAGAAGCTTTTGGAGAAACTGCTTGGTGATGTGTGCATTCAACTCACGGGGTTAGAACTTTCTTCTCATAAGGCACAGTTTAAACAGTGTTCCTGTAAAACCAAAGGACTGATTTTCGGAGCACATTGAAGACTATGCCAAAAAGTGAAATGTCGTCCAATAAAAAACAGAAGGAAGCACTCGAGGAAACTGCTCTCTGACATGTGCATTCTTTTCGCAGGGTTAAAGCTAACTCTACATTTCCCAGTTTGAAAGTCTGTCGTTGCGGGTTCTGCGAAGGGATAATAAGAGGCGGCTGGAGGCCAGTGTGAGGCAAGGAAATTTCTTCCATCGAAAATCGGACAGAAGCTTTCTGCACAACACTTTTGTGATGTTCATGTTCATGTCAGAGCGTTAAATCATTCTCTGGATTGAGCAATTTGAAGTCACTGTTTCTGTGGTATCTGAGAAAGGATATTTGGAAATGCTCTTTAGAATATCCTGAAAAAGAAATAACCTCAGAGAGAAACCAGAAGGAAGCTTTCCGTGAATCTGCTCTGTGTCACGTGAATTCCGCACACACAGTTAAGCTTCTCTTTTCATTGAGCTGTATCATAACACTGTTTTTGTAGAGTCTGAAAAGGGATATTGTGGAGGGCTTTGAGGCTTATGGTGAGAAAGAAAACATCTTCAGATAGAAACTGGAGAGAAGCTTTCTGTACAGCCTCTTTGCGACATGTGCATTCCAATCACAGAAATATACCTTTTTTGTCCTAGAGGATTCTGCAATCCCTTTTGGAGAAAAAGCTACCAAGAGATTCTCTGGAGTAGAGCGACAATTATGGTGCAGAAGGAAATATCCACAGACAAAAACTGGAAGGAAGAATTCCTTGAAACTGCTTTGTGTTAGATACATTTATTCATCTCACATAGTTAAATCTTTAATTATATTACACAGTTTGGAAACTCGTTCATGCACAGATCCACAAAGGGATGTTCAGGAACTCATTCAGTCCTACGGTGAAAGAAGAGATATCTTCAGATAAAAACTGGATAGAAGCTTTCTGAGAAACTGCTTTGTGATGTATGTATCCCACTCAGGGAATTATACCTCTTTTCTCACAAGGCAGTGTTTGAACACTCTTACTGGGAAACTGAAAAAGTGATATTTCGGAACGCATTGAGGAGTATGGCGAATAGTGAAATATACTGAAGTAAAATCGAGGAAGAAGCGTTAAAACAATCTACACTCTGATATGTGAATTCAAATCATAGGGTTAATGCTTACACTATTTTGCCCAGTTTCGAAACTCTGTCTTTGAAGAAGCTGTGAGGGGATATTTAGTGACACCCAGAGGCTTGTGGTGAGCGAGGAAACAACTTCCGATGAAACCTGAAGAGAAACGTTCTGAGCAACTGCTTTGCGATGTGTGTATTCGTCTCCTAGAGTTCAATCATTCATTGGCTTGAGTAGCTTGAAATCACTGTTTTTGTGGAAAGTGAGGAAGGACATTTAGGAACAATCCCTAGAATATGGAGAAAGAAATATGCTCAGGTAAAATCCAGAAGGAAGATTTCTGTGAAACTGCTCTCTGTCGTCTTAATTCCTCTCACTCAGGGAAGCCTCTCTTTTCATTCAGCAGTTTTCTGGCCCTGTGTATGTTTAGCGTGTGATGGGATATTCGGGAGCACTTGGAGGCTAATGGTGAAAAAGTAAATATAAGACCGAAATTGGAGATAAGCTTTCCGAGGAACTGCTTTGTGATGTGTGCATTCCAGTCACAGTGTTATACCTCTCTTCTCATACAGCGTCGGGAAAACCCTTTTGGAGAAACAGGTACCAAGGGATATTCGGGAGCATGTTCATGCCAATGGTGAAATGGGAAATAGCCTCAGACAAAAACTGGAAAGAAGCTTTCTAGGAAACTACTCTGTGATATGTGTAATCACCTCACATAGATAAAGCTTTCTTTACATTACACAGCTTGGAAACTGTCATGGACGGATCCACGAAGGGATCTTCGGGATCACATTCTGGACTATGGTGAAAAAGGAAATGTCTTCAGATAAAACCTCGAAAGAAGCTTTCTGTGAATCCGTTTTTTGCTGTGTTTATTCATCTCACATGGATGAAGGTTTCTTTACATTACTCAGCTTGGAAACTCCCTCGTAGATGGATCTGCGAAAGAATGTTTGGGATCACCTTCAGGCCTATGGTGAAATAGGAAATACAGTCAGATAAAAATTGGAAGGAAACTTTCTGAGAAACTGCTTGGTGATGTGTGCATTCCACTCAGGGAGTTATAACTTTCTTCTCATAAGGCACAGTTTGAACGCTGTTCCTGTAAAACCAAGAGAGTAATATTCGGAGCACATTGAAGACTATGGCAAAAAGTGAAATGTCGTCCAATAAAAAACAGAAAGAAGCACTCGAAGAAACTGCTCCCTGACATGTCTATTCTTTTCAAAGGGTTAAAACTTACTCTACATTTCCCCGTTTGAAAGTGTGTCTTTGAGGTTTCTGCGATGGATTAGTAAGTGCGACCGGAGGCGACTTTGAATTCATCTCCTACAGTTAAATCGTTATTTGGATTGAGCAATTTGAAACCACTGTTTCTGTGGAATCTGAGAAAGGACATTTGGAAACGCTCTTTAGAATATCCTGAAAAAGAAATAACCTCAGACAGAAACCAGAAGGAAGATTTCTGTGAAACTGCTCCATGACACCTGAATTCTGCTCACACAGTTAAGCTTCTCTTTTCATTGAGCTGTATCATAACACTGTTTTTGTGTACCCTGCGAAGGGATATTCTGGAGGGCTTTGAGGCTTAAGGTGGGAAAAATAACGTCTTAAGATAGAAACTGGAGAGAAGCTTTCAGAGGAGCTCCTTTGTGATGTGTGCATGCCACTCACAGAAATATATCTTTCTTCTCCTAGAGGATTCTGGAATCCCTTTTGGAGAAAAAGCTACAAAACAGACATTCTGGAGTATAGGGAAGACTATGGTGAAAAAGGAAATATCCTCAGACAAAAACGGGAAAGAAGATTTCAGTGAAACTGCTTTGTGTTAGATATATTTATTCATCTCGCATACTTAAAACTTTAATTATATTACGCAGTTTGGAAACTCTGTCATGCACAGATCCACGGAGGGAAATTCAGGAGCACATTCAGGCCTACAGTGAAAGAGGAGATATCTTCAGATAAAAACTGGATAGAAACTTTCTGAGAAACTAGTATTTGATGTAAGCATTTCTCTCAGGGAGTCGTACCTCTTTTCTCACAAGGCAGTGTTTGAACACTCTTCCTGTGAAACAGAAAAAGTGATATTTCAGAACCCATTGAGGACTATGGCGAATAGTGAACTATAATGAAATAAAATCGAGGAAGAAGGAATCTGCTCTCTGATATGTGCATTCACTACACAGAGTTAGTGCTTACTCTATGTTGCCCAGTTTCGAAACCCTGTCTTTGAAGAATCTGTGGAGGGATATTTAGTGATGCCCGGAGGCTTGTGGTGGGCAAGGAAATGCCTACCGAGGAAACCTGCAGAGAAACGTTCTGAGGAACTGCTTTGCGATGTGTGTATTCGTCTCCTAGATTTAAACCTTTCTTTGGATTGAGCAGCTTGAAATCACTGTTTTTGTGGAATCTGAGGAAGGACATTTGGGGATGATCCTTAGAATATGGAGAAAGAAATATCCTCAGGTAAAATCCAGAGTAAAGTTTTCTGTGAAACTGCTTGTGTCATCTTAATTCCTCTCACTCAGAGAAGCCTCTCTTTTCATTGAGTAGTTTTCTGGCCCTGTGTATGTTGAGCGTGTGATGGGATATACGGGAGCACGTTAAGGCTTATGAGGAAAAAGGAAATATGATCAGACCGAAACTGGAGAGAAGCTTTCCGAGAAACTGCATCGTGACGTGTGCATTATAGTCACAGTGATATACCTCTCTTCTCATACAGCGTCGGGGAAACCCTTTTGGAGAAACAGGTACCAAGTGATATTTGGGAGCATGTTGATGCTGATGGTGAAAAGGGAAATAGCCTCAGACAAAAACTGGAAAGAAGATTTCTAGGAAAGTACTCTCTGATATCTCTAATCATCTCACAGACATAAAGCTTTCTTTACATTACGCAGCTTGGAAAATGTCATGGACGGATCCATGAAGGGAGTTTCGGGAGCACATTCTGGACTATGGTGAAAAAGGAAATATCTTCCAATAAAAACTGGAAAGAAGCTTTCTGTGAAATTGTTTTTGCTATGTTTATTCATCTCACACAGATGAAGCTTTCTTTACATTATGCAGCTTGGAAACTCTCTCGTGAATGGATCTGCGAAAGGATATTTGGAGTCACATTCGGGCCTATGGTGAAATAGGAGATATAGTCAGAGAAAAACTGGAGAGAAGTTTTCTGACAAACTGCTTGGTGATGTGTGCATTCCACTCAGGGATTTATAACTTTCTTCTCATAAGGCATAGTTTGAACACGGTTCTTGCGAAACCAAAAGAGTGATATTCCGAACACATTGAAGACTATGGCAAAAAGTGAAATGGCGTCCAATAAGAGGAGAAAGAAACACTCAAAGAAGCTGCCCTCAAATGTCCATTCTTTTCACAGGGTGAAAGCATACTCTACATTTCCCTGTTTGAAAGTCAGTCTTTGAGGGTTCTGTGAAGGGATAGTAAGTGACAACCGGAGGCCTGTGTCTAGCAAGAAAACGTCCTCCATCGAAAATTGGAGAGAAGCTTACTGCGCAACTCCTTTGTGATGTTTGTGTTCATCTCATAGCGTTAAATGGCTCTTTGGAATGAGCAGTTTGAAATCACTGTTTCTGTATAACTTGAAAAAGGACATGTGGAAACGATCTTTAGAAAATCCTGAAAAAGTAATAACCACATAGAGAAACCAGAAGGAAGCTTTCTGTGAAACTGCTCTGCGTCACGTGAATTCTGCTCCAAAGTTAGCTTCTCTTTTCATTGAGCTGTATCATAACACTGTATTTGTTTATTCTGTGAAGGGATATTCTGGAGGTCTATGAGGCTGATGGTGAGAAAGGAATGGTCCTCAGATGGAAACTGGAGAGAAGCTTTCTGAAGAGCTGCTTTGTGACATGTGCATTCCATTCACAGAAACATACCTTTCTTCTCCTAGAGGATTCTGGAATCACTTTTGGAGAAAAAGCTACCAAGAGATATTCTGGAGTATAGTGATGACAATGGTGAAGAAGGAAATATCCTCAGACAAAAACTGGAAAGAAGATTTCTGTGAAACTGCTTTGTGTTAGATATATTTATTCATATCACATAGTCAAAACTTTAATTATATTACACAGTTAGGAAACTCCATCACGCACAGATCCCGAAGGGACATTCAGGAGCTCATTCAGGCCAACGGTGAAAGAGGAGATATCTTCAGATAAAAACTGGATAGAAGCTTTCTGGGAAACTACTTTGTGATGTATGCATTCCACTCAGGGAGTTATACCACTCTTCTCACAAAGCAGTGTTTGAACACTTCCTGTGAAACTGAAAAGGTGATATTTTGGAACGCATTGGGGACTATGGCGAATAGTGAAATATACTGAAATAAAATCGAGGAAGAAGCGTTCCAACAATCTGCTCTCTGATATGTGCATTCACTTCACAGAGTTATAGCTTACTCTATGTTGCCCAGTTTTGAAACTCTGTCTTTGAAGAATTTGTGAAGATATGTTTAGTGACGCCAGAGGCTTTTGGTGAGCGAGGAAACATCTTCCGATGAAACATGCAGAGAAACATTCTGAGCAACTGCTTAGCGATGTGTGCATTCGTCTCCTACAGTTAAACCCTTCTTTGGATTGAGTATCCAGAATTCACTGTTTTTGTGGAATCTGAGGAAGGACATTTGGGAACAATCCTTAGAATATGGAGAAAGAAATATCCTCAGGTAAAATCCAGAAGGAAGCTTTCTATGAAACTGCTCTGTGTCGTCTTAATTCCTATCAATCAGATAAGCATCTCTTTTCATTGAGCGGTTTTTTGGCCCTGTGTATGTTTAGCCTGTGATGGGATATTCGGGAGCATTTTGAGGCGAACAGTGAAAAAGGAAATAAGTTCATACCGAAACTGGAGAGAAGCTTTCTGAGGAACTGCTTTGTGATGTGTGCATTCCAGTCACAGTGATATACCTCTCTTCTCATACAACGTCGGGGAAGCCCTTTTGGAGAAACAGGTACCAACTGATATTGGGGAGCATGTTTATGCCAATAATGAAAAGAGAAATAGCCTTATACAAAAACTGGAAAGAAGCTTTCTAGGAAACCACTCTGTGATATGTGTAATCATCTCACATAGATAAAACTTTCTTTACGTTACGCAGCTTGTAAACTGTCATGGACAGATCCACGAAAGGGCCTTTGGGAACACATTCTGGACTATGGAGAAAAAGGAAATGTCTTCAGATAAAACCTGGAAAGAAGCTTTCTCTGAATCTGATTTTGGCTATGTTTATTCATCTCACATAGATGAAGCTTTCTTTACATTATGCACTTTGGAAACTACCTCGTGGATGGATCCGTGAAGGGATATTTGGGATCACCTCGGGCCTATGGAGAAATAGGAAATATAGTCAGATAAAAACTGGAAAGAAGCTATCTGAGAAACTGCTTGGTGATGTGTGCATTCCACTCAGCGACTTACATCTTTCTTCTCATAAGGCACAGTTTGAACACTGTTCCTGTGAATCCAAAAGAGCATTTTTCGGAACACATTGTAGACTATGGCAAAAATTGAAATGTCATCCAATAAAAAACAGAAAGAATCACTCTAAGAAACTGCTCTCTGACATGTCCATTCTTTTCACGGGGTTAAAGCTTACTCTACATTTCCCAGTTTGAAAGTCGGTCTTTGAGGGTTCTGCAAAGGGATACTAAGTGGAGACCGGAGGCCTGTGTGAGGAAAGAAAATATCTTCCATCCAAAATCGGAGAGCAGGTTTCTGCACAACCCTTTTGTGATGTTTGTTTTCATCTCTTTGCGTTAAATCATTCTTTGGATTGAGCAGTTTGAAATCACTGATTCCGTGGAATCTGAGAAAGGACATATGGAAACGTTCTTTATAATATCCTGAAAAATAAATAACCTCAGAAAGAAACCGGGAGGAAGCTTTCTGTGAAACTGCTCTGTGTCACATGAATTCTGCTCACAAAGTTAACTTCTCTTTTCATTGATCTGTATCATAACACTGTTTTTGTTTAGTCTGCGAAGGGATATTCTGGAGGACTTGGAGGCTTACAGTGAGAAAGGAAACATCTTCAGGTAGAAACTGGAGAGAAGCTTTCTGAGGAGCTGCTTTGTGACGTGTTCATTCCACTCCAGGAAATATACCTTTCTTCTCCTAGAGGATTCCGGAATCCCTTTTGGAGAAAGACCTACAAAACAGACCTTCGGGAGTATAGGGAAGGCTATGGTGAAAAAGGAAACATACTCAGACAAAAACTGGAAAGAAGATTTCTGTAAAACTGCTTTGTGTTAGATATATTTATTCATCTCGCATAGTTAAAACTTTAATTATTTCACGCAGTTTGGGAAATCCATCATGCACAGATCCGCGAAGGGATGTTCGGGAGCACATTCAGGCCTATGGTGAAAGAGGAGAGATCTTCAGATAAAAACTGGGTAGAAGCTTTCTGAGAAAGCTTCTATGTGATGTATGCCTTCCACTAAGGGAGTTATACCTCTTTTTCCACAAGCAAGTGTTTGAACACATTTCCTGTGGAACCGAAAAAGTGATATTTCAGAACACATTGAGGGCTATGGTGAATAGTGAAATATACTAAAATAATATCGAGGAAGAAGCATTCCAAGAAGCTGCTCTCTGATATGTGCATTGACTTCACAGAGTTAATGCTTACTCTATGTTGTTCAATTTCAAAACTCTGTCTTTGAAGAATCTGTGAAGGGATATTTAATGACACCCGGAGGCTTGTGGTGAGTGAGGAAATGTCTTCCGATGAAACCTGCAGAGAAATGTTCTGATCAACTGTTTTGTGATGTGTGTATTCGTCTCCTAGAGTTAAACCATTATTTGGATTGAGCAGCTTGAAATCACTGTTTTTGTGGAATCTGAGGGAGGACATTTGGGGTCGACAATTATAACATGGAGAAAGAAATATCCTCAGGTAAAATCCAGCAGGAAGCTTTCTTTGAAACTGCTCTGTGTTGTCTTAATTCTTCTCACTCAGATAAGCCTCTCTTTTCATTTAGCAGTTTTCTAGCTCTGTGTATGTTTAGTGTGTGATGGGATATTCAGAAGCACTTTCAGACTAATGGTGAAATAGGATATATGTTCCGACCGAAACTGGAAAGAAGCTTTCCGAGGAACTGCTTTGTGATGTGTGCTTTTCAGTCACACTGTTATACCTCTCTTCTCATGCAGCATCGGCAAAACCCTTTTCGAGAAACAGGTACCAAGTGATATTCTGGAGCATGTTGATGCCGTTGGTGAAAAGGGAAATAGCCTCAGACAAAAACTGGAAAGAATCTTTTTGGGAAACTACTCTGTGATATGTGTAATCATCTCATATAGGTAAAGCTTTATTTGCATTACGCAGCTTGGAAACTCTCATGGACGCATGCACGAAGGGACAGAAGGGAGCACATTCTGGACTATGGTGGAAAAGGAAATATCTTCAGATAAAAACTGGAAAGAAGCTTTCTGTGAATCTGATTTTTGATATGTTTATTTATCTCACAAACATGCAGTTTTCTTTACATTATGCACCTTGGAATCTTCCTCGTGGATTGATCCACAAAGGGATATTTGGGAACATATTCGGGTCTATGGTGGAATAGCAAATATAGTCAGATAAGTACTGGAGAGAAGCTTTCTGAGAAACTGCTTGGTGATGTGTACCTTCCACTCAGGGAGTTATAACTTTCTTCTCATAAAGCACAGTTTGAATACTGTTCTTGTGAAACCAAAAGAGTGATATTTGGAGCACATTGAATACGATGGCAAAAAGTGAAATGGCGTCCAATAAAAAACAGAAAGAAGCACTCGAAGAAGCTGCTCCCTGACATGCCCATTATTTCCACAGGGTTAAAGGTTACTTTACATTTCCAAGTGTGAATGTTGGTCTTTGAGTTTTCTGTGAAGGGATAGTAAGTGGCAACTGGTGGCCTCTGTGGGGCAAGGAAATGTCTTCCATCGAATATTGGGGAGAAGCTTTCTGCCCAACTCTTTGTGATGTTTGTATTCATCTCATAGAGTTAAATCATTCTTTGGATTGAGCAATTTGAAATCATTGTTTCTGTGAAATCTGAAAAAGGACATTTGGAAACGCTCTTCAGAATATCCAGAAAAAGAAATAACCTCAGTGAGAAACTGGAAGGAAGCTTACTGTGAAACTGCTCTGTGTCACATGAATTTCACACACACAGTTAAGCTTCTCTTTTCATTGATCTGTATCATAACACTGTCTTTATTTAGTCTGCTAAGGGATACTCTGGAGGGCTTTGAGGCTTACAGTGAGAAAGGAAACGTCATCAGATAGAAACTGGAGAGAATCTTTCTGAGGAAGTGATGTGTGACGGGGTCCATTCCACTCACAGAAATATACCTTTCTTCTCCTAGAGAATTCCGGAATTCCTTTTGGAGAAAAAGCTACCAAGAGATATTCAGGAGTATAGCGATGACTATGGTGAAAAAAATATATCCTCAGACAAACACTGGAAAGAAGATTTCTGCAAAACTGTATTGGGTTAGATATATTTATTCGTCTTACATAGTTAAAACTTTAATTATATTACGCAGTTTGGAAACTCCGTCACGCACAGTTCCGCGAAGGGACATTCAGGAGCACATTCAGCCCTACGGTGAAAGAAGAGATATCCTCTGATAAAAACTGGATAGATGCTTTCTGAGAAAATGCTTTTGATATATGCATTTCACCCAGGGAGTTGTACCTCTTTTCTCACAAGGCAGTGTTTGAACACTGTTCCTGTGAAACCGAAAAAGTGATGTTTCGGAATGCATTGAGGACTATGGTGAACAGTGAAATATACTGAAATAAAATCGAAGAAGAAGCGTTGCAAGAATCTGGTCTCTGATATGTGCATTCACTGCACAGAGTTAATGCTTACTCTATGTTGCCCAGTTTCGAAACACTGTCTTTGAATAATCAGTGCAGGGATATTTAGTGAAGCCTGGAGGCCTGTGGTGAGGGAGGAAACGTCTTCCGATGAAACCTACAGAGAAACGTTCTGAGCAACTGCTTTGTGATGTGTGTATTCGTCTCCTAGATTTAAACCATTCTTTGGATTGAGAAGCTTGAAACCACTATTTTTGTGGAATCTGAGGAAGGATATTTGGGAACGATCCTTAGAATATGGAGAAAGAGGCCGGGCGCGGTGGCTCAAGCCTGTAATCCCAGCACTTTGGGAGGCCTAGACTGGTGGATCATGAGGTCAGGAGATCGAGACCATCCTGGTCTACACGGTGAAACCCCATCTCTATTAAAAATACAAAAAACAAGCCGGGCGAGATGGCGGGCGCCTGTAGTCCCAGCTACTCGGGAGGCTGAGGCAGGAGAATGGCATAAACCCGGGAGGCAGAGCTTGTAGTGAGCCGAGATCGCACCACTGCACTCCAGCCTGGGCGACAGAGCGAGACTCCGTCTCAAAAAAAAAAAAAAAAAAAAAAAAAAGAATATGGAGAAAGAAATATCCTCAGGTAAAATCCAGAAGGAAGCTTTCTGTGAAACTGCTCTTTGTCTGCTTAATTCCTCTCGCATCGTTAAGCCTCTCTTTTCATTGGGCAGTTTTGTAGCCCTGTGTATGTTTAGCATGTGATGGCATATTTGGGAGCCCTTTGAGGCTAACGGTGATAAAGGAAATATGTTCAGACCGAAACTGGAGATAAGCTTTCCGAGGAACTGCTTTTGATGTGTGCATTCCAGTCACAGTGTTATACCGCTCTTCTCATACAGTGTGAGGGAAACTCTTTTGGAGAAACAGGTACCAAGTGATATTTGGGAGCATGTTGATGCTGATGGTGAAAAGGAAAATAGCCTCAGACAAAAATTGGAAAGAAGCTTTCTAGGAAACTACTCTGCGATATGTGTAATCATCTCACATCGATAAAGCTTTCATTACACTACGCAGCTTGGAAAGTGTCATGGACTGATCCACGAAGGGACTTTTAGAAGCACATTCTGGACTATGGTGAAAAAGGAAATATCTTCAGATATAATCTGGAAAGAAGCTTTCTGTGAATCTGCTTTTGGCTATGTTTATTCATCTCACATAGATGACGCTTTCTGTACATTATGCAGCTTGGAAACTTTCTCATGAATGGATCCTCATAGGGATATTTGGGATCACCTTCGGGCCTATGGTGAAATAGGAAATATAGTCAGATAAAAATTGGAGAGAAGCTTTCTGAGAATCTGCTTGGTGATGTGTGCATTCCACTCCAGGAGGTATAAGTTTCTTCTCATGAGGCACAGTTTGAACACTGTTCCTGTAAAACGAAAAGAGTGATATTCAGAACAAATTGAAGACTATGGCAAAAAGTGAGATGTCGTTTAATAGAAAACAGAAAGTATCACTTGAAGAATCTGCCCTCTGACATTCCATTGCTTTCACAGGATTACAACTTACTCTACATTTCCCAGTTTGAAAGTCGGTCTTTGAGGGTTCTGTGAAGGGATAGTAAATGGCGACCAGAGGACTGTGTGAGACAACGAAATGTCTTCTGTCGAAAATCGGAGAGAGGCATTCTGCACAATTCTTTTGTGATGTTTGTATTCATCTCATAGCATTAAATCATTATTTGGATTTAGCAGTTGGAAATCACTGTTTCTGTGAAATCTGAGAAAGGATATTTGGAAACGCTCTTTAGAATATCCTGAAAAAGAAATAACCTCAGAGAGAAACCAGAAGGAAACTTTCTATGAAACTGCTCTGTGTCACGTGAATTCCACTCACAGAATTAAGCTTCTCTTTTCATTGAGCTGTATCATAACACTGTTTTTGTTTAGTCTGTGAAGGGGCATTCTGGAGGGTTTTGAGGCTTATGATGGGAAAAGAAACATCGTCAAATAGAAACTGGAGAGAAGCTTTCAGAGGAGCTGGTTTGTGACGTGTGCATTGCACTCACAGAAATATACCTTTCTTCTCCTAGAGGATTCCTGTATCCCTTTTGGAGAAAAAGCTACCAAGAGACATTCAGGGGTATAGCGATGACTGTGGTGAAAAAGGAAATATCCTCCGACAAAAACTGGAAAGAAGATTTCTGTGAAACTACCTTGTGTTAGATATATTTATTCATCTTGCATAGGTAAAACTTTAATTATATTACACAGTTTGGAAACCCCATCATGCAGAGATCTGTGAAGGGACATTCGGGAGCATATTCAGGCTTATGGTGAAAGAGGAGATATATTCAGATAAAAACTGGTTTGAAGCTTTCTGAGAACCTACCTTGTTATGTACGCATTCCACTCAAGGAGTTATGCCTCTTTTCTCACAAGGCTGTGTTGAAACAGTGTTCCTGTGAAACCAAAAAGGTGATATTTTGGAATGCATTGAGGACTATTGCGAGGAGTGAAATACACTGAAATAAAATCCAGAAAGAAACGTTCCAAGAATCTGCTCTCTGAGATGTGCATTCTCTTCACAGAGTTAATGCTTACTTTAGAGTTCAGTTTCGAAACTCTATCTTTGAAGAATCTGTGAAGGGATATTTAGTGATGCCCGAAAGCCTGTGGTGAGCGAGGAAACGTCTTTCGATGAAACCTGCAGAGAAACGTTCTGAGCTACTGCTTTGCGTTGTGTATATTCGTCTCATAAAGTTAAACCGTCCTTGGATTTCACAGCTTGAAATCACTGTTTTTGAGAAATCTGAGGTAGGACATTTGGAAACGATCCTTAGAATATGGAGAAAGAAATATCCACCGGTAAAATCGAGAAGGAACCTTTCTGTGAAACTGCTCTGTGTGTCTTAATTCCTCTAACACAGATAAGCCTCTCTTTTCATTGAACTGTTTTATAGCCCTGTGTATGTTTAGCCTGTGATGGGATATTCGGGAGCACTTTGAGGCTAACGGTGAAAAAGGAGGTATGTTCAGATTGAAACTGGGGAGAAGCTTTCCGAGGAACTGCTTTGTGACGTGTGTATTCCAGTCACAGTATTATACCTCTTTTCTCATACAGCGTTGGGGAAACCCTTTTGGAAAAACAGGTATCAATTGATATTCGGGAGCATGTTGATGCTGATGGTGAACAGGGAAATTGCCTCAGACAGAAACTGGAAATTAGCTTTCTATGAGACAACTCTGTAAAAGTGTAATCATCTCACATCAATAAAGCTTTCTTTACATTACGCAGCTTGGAAAGTGTTATGGACGGATCTACAAAAAGACCTTCAGGAACACATTCAGAACTATGGTGAAAAAGGAAATATCTTCCGATAAAAAATGGAAAGAAGCTTGCTGTGAATCTGTTTTGGCTATGTTTATTCATCTCACAGAGATGAAGCTTTCTTTACATTACACAGCTTGGAAACTCTCACATGGATGGATCCGCGAGGGATATTTGGGATCACATTTGGGACTATGGTGAAATAGAAAATATAGTCAGATAAAAACTGGAGAGAATCTTTCTGAGAAACTGCTTGGTGATGTGCGCATTGCACTCAGGGAGTTATAACTTTCTTCTCATAAGGCACAGTTTGAACACTATTCCAGTGAAACCAAAAGAGTGATATTCGGAGCACTTTGAAAACTATGGCAAGAAGTGAAATGACATCCAATAAAAAACAGAAAGAAGCACTCAAAGAAACTGCTCTCTGACATGTCAATTCTTTTCACAGGGTTAAAGCTTACTCTACATTTCCCAGTTTCAAAGTCGGTCTTTGAGGGTTCTGCGAAGGGATTGTAAGTGGCGACCAGAGGCCTGTGTGAGGCAAGGAAATGTTTTCCATCGAAAATCGGAGAGAAGCTTTCTGGGCACCTCTTTTGTGATGTTTCAATTGATCTCATAGAGTTAAATCATTCTTTGGATTGAGCAATTTGGAATCACTGTTTCTGTGGAATCTGAGAAAGTCCATTTGGAAATGCTCTTTAGAATATCCTGAAAAAGAAATAACCTCAGAGAGAAAACAGAAGGAAGCTTTCTATGAAACTGCTCTGTGTCACGTGAATTCCACTCACACAGTTAAGTTTCCCTTTTCATTGAGCTGTATCATAACACTGTTTTTGTTTACTCTGCAAAGTTATACTCTGGACTGCTTTGAGGCTTATAGTGAGAAAGGAAACGTCTTCAGATAGAAACTGGAGAGAAACTTTCTGAAGAGCTGCACTGTGATGGGTGCATCCCACTCACAGAAATGTACTTTTCTTCTTCTAGATGATTCTGGAATCCCTTTTGGAGAAAAGGCTACCAAGAGATATTCGGGAGTATAGTGACGACCATGGTGAAAAAGGAAATATCCTCATACAAAAACTGGAAAGAAGATTTCTGTAAAACTGCCTTGTGTTAGATACATTTATTCATCTCGCATAGTTAAAACTTTAATTATATTACGCAGTTTGGAACCTCCGTCATGCACATATCCGCAAAGGGACATTCCAGAGCACATTCAGGCCTATGATGAAAGAGGAGATATCTACAGATAAACCTGGATAGAAGCTTTCTGAGAAAATACTTTGTGATGTACGCATTCCACTCAGAGAGTTACACCTCTTTTCTCACAAGGCTGTGTTTGAAGACTGTTCCTGTGAAACCGAAGAAGTGATATTTCGGAACGCAATGAGGACTATGGTGGATAGTGAAATATACTGAAACAAAATCGAGGAAGAAGCATTCCAAGAATCTGCTCTCTGATATGTGCATTCAGTTCATAGAGTTAATGCTTACTCTATGCTTCCCAGTTTTGAAACTCTGTCTTTGAAGGATCTGTCAAGGGATATTTAGTGACGCCCGGAGGCTTGTGGTGACCAAGGAAACATCTTCTGATGAAACTTGCAGAGAATCGTTCTGAGCAACGGCTTTGCGATGTGTGTATTCGTCTCATAGAGTTAAACCATTCCTTGGATTGAGTAGTTTGAAATCACTGTTTTTGCAACATCTGAAAAAGGATACTTGGGAATGATCCTTAGAATATGGAGAAAGAAATATCCTCAGGTAAAATCCAGAGGGAAGCTTTCTGCGAAACTACACTGTGTCGTTTTAAATCCTCTCACTCAGTTAAGCCTCTTTTCATTGAGCTGTTTTCTTAACCTGTGTATATTTAGCGTGTGATGGGATATTCGGGAGCACTTTGAGGCTTACGGTGAAAAAGGAATTATGTTCAGATGGACACCGGAGAGATTTTTTCTGTGGAACGGCTTTGTGACATGTGCACTCCAGTCACAGTGTTATACCTCTATTCTCATACAGCGTCGGGGAAACCCTTTTGGAGAAACAGGTACCAAGCGATATTCGGGAGCATTTATATGCTGATGGTGGAAAGGGAAATAGCCTCAGACAAAAACCGGAAAGACGCTTTCCAGAAAAATACTCTGTGATACGTGTAATCATCTCACATAGATAAAATTTTCTTTACATTATGCAGCTTGAAACCTCTCATGGTCAGATCCACGAAGGGACCTTTGGGAGCACATTCAAGACTATGGTGAAAAAGGAAATATCTTCAGATAAAAACTGGAAAGAAGCTTTCTGTGAATCTGATTTTGCTATGTTTATTCATCTCACATAGATAAAACTTTTTTACAGTATGCCGCTTTTAAATTCCCTCGTGGATGGATCTGCGAAGGGATGTTTGGGAACATATTCGGGCCTATGGTGAAATAGGAAATATAGTGAGATAAAAACTGGAGAGAAGCTTTCTGAGAAACTGCTTGGTGATGTGTGCATTCCACTCAGGGAGTTATAACTTTCTTCTCATAAGGCACAGTTTGAACATTGTTCCTGTAAAACCAAAGAGTGATATTCGGAGCACTTTGAAGACTATGGCAAAAAGTGAAATGCCATCCAATAAAAAGCAGAAGGAAACACTCGAAGAAACTGTTCTCTGACATGTCCATTCTTTTCACAACGTTAAATCTTTCTCTACATTTCCCAGGTTGAAAGTCGGTCTTTGAGGGTTCTGTGAAGGGATAGCAAGTGGCAACGGAAGGCCTTTGTGAGGCAGGAAAATGTCTTCCATCGAAAATCGGATAGAAGCTTCCTGTGTAACTCTTTTGTGATGTTTCTAGCATTCCAAGAATCACCTCTCTGATATGGGCATTCACTTCACAGGGTTAATGCTTACTCTATGTTGCCCATTTTTGAAATTCTGTCTTTCAAAAATCTGGAAGGGATATTTAGTGTCACCCAGAGGCTTGTGTTGAGTGAGGAAACTTTTCGATGAAACCTGCAGAGAAACGTTCTGAGTAACTGCTCTGCAATGTGTGTATTCGTCTCATAGAGTCAAACCATTCTTTGGATTGAGCAGCTTGAAATCACTGTTTTTGTGTAATCTGAGGAAGGACATTTAAGAACGATCCTTAGAATATGGAGAAAGAAATATCCTCAGGTAAAATCCAGATTATCTTTCTGTGAAACTATGCTCTGTGTCGTCTTCATTCCTCTCTCACAGATTAGCCTTTCTTTTCATTGAGCACTTTTCAAGCCCTGTGTATGTTGAGCATGTGATGGGATATTCGGGAGCACTTTGAGGCTATTGGTGAAAAAAGGAAACATGTTCAAACCGAAACTGGAGAGAAGCTTTCCTAGGAACTACATTTTGACGTGTGCATTCCAGTCACAGTGTTATACCTCTCTTCTCATACAGCATCTAGGAAACCCTTTTGGAGAAACAGCTACCAAGTGATATTCCAGAGCATGTTGATGCCGATGGTGAAAAGGGAAATAGCCTCAGACAAAAACTGGAATAAAGCTTTCTAGGAAACTACTCTGTGATATCTATAATCATCTCACATAGATAAAGCTTTCTTTACATTACGCAGCTCTGAAACTGTCATCGATGGATCGATGAAGGGACCTTCGGGAGCACATTCTGGACTATGGTGAAAAAGGAAGTATCTTCAAATGAGAACTGGAAAGAATCTTTCTGTGAATCTGCTTTTTGCTATGTTTACTCATCTCACATAGATGAAGCTTTCTTTATATTACGCAGCTTGGAAACCCCCTTGTGGATGGATCTGTGAACAGATATTTGGGATCTCTTTTGGACCTATGGTGAAATAGGAAATATAGTCAGATAAAAACTGGAGAGAAGCTTTCTGAGAAACTGCTTGGTGATGTATGCATTCCACTCAGGGAGTTATAACTTTCTTCTCATAAGGCACAGTTTGAACACTGTTCCTGTGAATGCACATATGAGACCTTTGGGCCTATGGTGAAAAAGGAAATACAGTCAGATAAAAAATGGAAGGAAGCCTTGTGAGACACTGCTTGTTGATGTGTGCATTCCAGTTATACCTCTTTTCTCACTAGGCAGCGTTGGAACACTGTTCCTGTGAAATGTAAAAAGTGATATTTCGGAATGCCTTGATCACTGTGGTGAATAGTGAAACATACTGAAATAAAATCGAGGAAAAAACGTTTCAAGAATCTGCTCTGTGATATGTGCATTCGCTTCACAGAGTTAATGCCTACTGTATGTTGACCAGTTTAGAAACTCTGTCTTTAAAGTATCTGTGAAGGCATATTTAGTGTCGTCTGGAGGCTTGTGGTGAGCGAGGAAACGTCTTCCGATGAAACCTGAAGAGAAACGTTCTGAGCAACTGCTTTGCAATGTGTGTAGAGGACTCTATGCTCTTGCAAACGAACCAGGCCATTCCCCCATTAATATTATAAGTCCCACTCTTGCAAACGAAGCTGGGCATTCCTCCTCTGCAAACAGGGAAGACAAAGGAGCCTACAAGACTGGCCTCAGGTGCAAATAGCAGACCCTGGGGGCTTGTTTATATGTAAACATCTTGGAAATTCAGAAAGTCAGGGAAAGGTCAGAAAAACAACAATGTGTCTTGTGACTTGGTAACATTCCACAAACGACGGTATAAAATAAAGTGGAGCATGTCGTTCAGGGCAGCCGCCATGTTTGTCTTGCCTTGTGTTGTCTTGTGTGTTCATTCCTTTGTTCAGGAAACACGCGGACCCCAACATCTGGTGCAGCGAGCAGGGTCTGTGGCTCTGCGAGAGCAAGGAACTGGAGGGGGAACACCCTGGGCAGGTGCGGGAAGACTGTGGGCAGGTAAATAAATAAGAAGGGAGACCCACAGGAAAATTATGGGGAATTCCACCTCTCTGGCCTCTGAATATTTGTGGTTACTCCAGAGACTGTTGATGTCTTTAGGAGTAGAAGTTAATTAAGGAGCATAATACTTTGAAGGGATTGTTTGCCCATGTTGAACAACATTGTTATTGGTTTCAATGTCAAACCAAAGTGCAATTAATTCGAAAGGAATGGTTACAAGTGGTTAAAGTCTTGCCTCGAGCTCATCAGTGAGGGCAAATGATGCCTATGACTTTGTGGACTTCGTGTATTTCCATTACTCAGGCATTAGAGTTATTTGAAACTGACTCAGAGTGTGGTGATACTGCCACAGGAGGTGAGGCATCTGAAGCTTTAGAGAGGAATGATCCTAGAGAGAAACGTATTTACGCCCTGGTTGCTGAGTACAAGAAATTGGAAGAAGAGCTAATGCCTCCTTCACCTGGAGGAAATTCTGATTTGCAGCGTATTTTAGAGACGTTACAACAGTTGTTAATATTGATTGCTAGGTGCCGCTGTTCTTGTTTCTGCTATCTCTCTGCCATGAGCCTTCCCTGTTACTTTGAAAAAGATTTCCCTTTGCTTCCACCTCCAACCTCGTTGTATATGTCAGGTCAGGTTTTCTCTGTGCTTTTCCTCCTGTAGGAGAAAAGAAGGAATTGAAGGAAAAGGATGATTTTGAGGAATTAAATTTATTCCCAATAACACGGACTGCTTTCGGCCCCAGTGCTCAGTTCCCAAATGGTGGCCAGAATGTGACTTTTACAGCCCTACAATTTAAATTTTTGAAAGAAATGAAAGCTACAATTTCTAATCACGGACCTCAGTCACCATTTGTTCTTGACCTTCTCGATTCCTTCTCTTCAGAACATATGATGATTCTTATTGACTGGGAAACGTTGGGACAGGCTGTCCTTGATCGTTCGCAATGGCTTCAATTAAAATGTTGGTGGTGGGAGGAAGCAAGAGTACAAGCTAGAAAAAATGCTACCTGAAATCCCCCAGGACCTACTGAAGAGCAGCTTATGGGTTCAGGACAATATGCCACTCTTAATGCTCAGGCAGGCCTAGATGATATTGCACTCACTCAGATTAAAGCCTTGTTTATAAAAGCATGGACTAAGGTTGAAATAGCGGGCAAAACTTCTTTATCTTTTGTAAAGATTCTACAAGGAGCCACTGAGCCATATCCAGATTTTGTAGCCCGTCTTCAAGATGCTGTATTAAAGATTGTAGGTTCAGGCCCTGCTGCTAAAATTCTTTTGGATACTCTGGCTTTTGTGAGTGCTAATCCCGAGTGCCAAAAATTGCTGCATCCTCTAAAAGCTAGTGGAGCTGATTTAGATGAATACATTCGGGCTTCTGCAGGTGTTGGAGGAGCTATTTACAATGCTCAATTGTTTGCTGGGGCACTTTCTAAGGCTTTAAAAGGCAATTCTAAACAATGTATATGCTGTCAATGTGAGAAACCCAGTCATTTTAAAAAGGAATGCTGGAAAAAATTAGGCTCTTCTGCTCTAAAAGGAAAAAGGTTACCATCTGATATGTGTAAACGATGTGGCAAGGGTTGACATTGGACCAATGAATGCCATTCAAAAACTGATAAAGGTGGGAATGTATCATTGCCCCTCTTGGGAAACGGGAGCCAGGGCCCGCAGGCTTCAGGCCCCAACAACTACAATGCAGGCCTACCCCAGTACCTAGTGAGCAGTGGCTTACAACATCAAGGAATGACCTCGAGTCCTCCTTAAAGAAATCTTACCCTACCCCAGTTTCTCAGCTTTATGCTGCCACTAAGCAGAGTGTCGCTGCTGGCCTAGCTATTGCCCAGCCTTATACTTTATCTCCTAATGGAGGAATACATAAGTTGGCTACTGGAGTGTGTGGTCCTTTGCCAAAGGGACATGTAGGCCTTTTACTAGGTTGAAGCAGCAGTGCTATGCGGGGGTTAATGGTGGTCCCAGGAATTATTGATCCTGATTTTACTGATGAAATCCTTATTATGGTAGAAGTCTCACAATTTATGTGCCTAGAGACAGGGGAACGTATTGCACAATTGCTTTTATTGCTTTTTCTTCCCTTTCTTATCTAGAAATGTGTCTCATTAAGGAGGTTTCGGTAGTACTGGGAAAACTGTTTTCTGGGAAACTTTAGTTTCTGATCAAAAACCTTTATGTTCATTGCAAATTAATGGGATACTTTTTGAGGGATTAGTCGACATAGGAGCGGATGTACCTATTATATGCTTGGCTCAATGGCCTGATCATTGGAAAAAGAAACAAGTATCGGTTACTGTATCTGGCCTGGGTACTGCTTCTATAGTCTACCAAAGTGTCGAGCCCCTGAGCTGTGTAGGACCTGAAAGGACAACAAGGAAAAGTGTGCTTTTATATTGTTCTCATTAATATTAACTTTTGGGGCCGTGATCTTTTACAACAATTTGGTGCCTTTTTAAGCATTCCACATATTTCTTCAGCTGCCAAAAATATGATGTTCAAAATGGGCTACAATGCTTTAAACTCTTAGCCATTGTCCACAAGCCTCAAACTTTACAATTGAAGTGGAAAACTACAACTCCTGTTTGGGAGGAACACTGGCCATTATCTAAAGAAAAACTTACGGCTTTAAAGAATTTAGTTAAGGAACAAATGGCCGAGGGGCATATTGAACCAGGTACTTCTACATGGAATTCCCCTGTGTTTGTCTTGTCAAAAAAAAAAAATGGAAAATGGCACTTATTAACTGATCGTAGAGCTGTAAATGCTTGTATTCAACCCATGGGGCCTCTCCAACCTGGATTGCCCTCTACGGCCATGATCCCAAAAGACTGGGCTTTAATTATAATTCATCTAAAGGATTGCTTATTTTACCATTCCTCTGGCAGAGCAAGATTGTGAAAAATTTCCCTTTACTATACCAGCCATAAATAATAAAGAACCAGCCACCAGGTTTCAGTGGAAAGTATTACCTCAGGGAATGCTTAATAGTCCAACTATTTGTCAAACTTTCATAGATCAAGTCCTTCAACCAGTTAGAGACAAATTTTCAGGTTGTTATATCATTCACTAAATTGATGATATTTTATATGCTGCAGAAACAAGAGACAAATTAATTGACTGTTACACATTTCTGCAAGCAGAGGTTGCCAACACAGGACTAACAATAGCATCTAATAAGATCCAAACCTCTGACCCTTCTCATTATTTAGGGATGCAGATAAAAAATAAAAAAATTAAACCACAAAAAATAGAAATAAGAAAAGATACATTAAAAACATTAAATGACTTTCAGAAATTGCTAGGCAATATTAATTGGATTCGGCCAACCCTAGGCATTCCTACTTATGCCATGTCAAATTTGTTCTCTATCCTAAGAGGAGATCCAGATTTAAATAGTAAAAGAATATTAACCCCAAAGGCAACAAAAGAAATTAGATTAGTGGAAGAAAAAATTCAATCAGCGCAAATAAGTAGAATAGATTCTTTAGCCCCACTCCAACTTTTGATTTTTGCCACTACACATTCTCCAACAGGCATCATTGTTCAAAATACTGATCCTGTGGAGTGGTCATTCCTTCCTCACAGTACAACTAAGACTTTTACATTGTACTTGGATCAAGTAGCTACATTAATTGGTCAGACAAGATTACGAATAATAAAGTTGTGTGGAAATGACCCAGACAAAATAGTTGTTCCTTTAACCAAGGAACAAGTTAAAGAAGCCTTTATCAATTCTGGTGCATGGCAAATTGGCCTTGCTGATTTTGTGGGAATTATTGATAATCATTACCCCAAAACAAAAATCTTCCAGTTTTTAAAATTGACTACTTGGATTTTACCTAAAATTACCAGACATGAACCTTTAGAAAATGCTCTGACAGTATTTACTGATGGTTCCACAAATGAAAAAAGTGGCTTACACAGGGCCAAAAGAGCGAGTAATCAAAACTTAATATCAATCAGCTCAAAGGGGAGAGTTGGTTGCAGTCATTACAGTGTTAGAATATTTTAATCAACCTGTTAATATTATATCAGATTCTGCATATGTAGTACAGGCTACAAGGGATGTTGAGACAGCTCTAATTAAATATAGCATGGATGATCAGTTAAACCAGCTGTTCAATTTCTTACAACAAACTGTAAGAAAAAGGAATTTCCCATTTTATATTACTCATATTCGAGCACACACTAATTTACCAGGACCTTTAACTAAAGCAAATAAACAAGCTAACTTACTGGTATCCTCTGCATTCATAAAAGCACAAGAACTTCATGCTCTGACTCATGTAAATGCAGCAGGGTTAAAAAACAAATTTGATGTACAACTTTGTACCCAGTGTCAAGTACTACACCTGCCCACTCAAGAGGCAGGAGTTAATCCCAGAGGTCTGTGTCCTAATGCATTATGGCAAATGGATGTTACCCATGTTACTTCATTTGGAAAATTATCATATGTTCATGTAACAGTTGATACTTATTCACATTTCATATGGGCAACATGTCAGACAGGAGAAAGTACTTCCCATGTCAAAAAACATTTATTATCTTGTTTTGCTGTAATGGGAGTTCCAGAAAAAATTAAAACTGACAATGGACCATTTTATGGTAGTAAATCTTTCCTAAAATTCTTAAATCAGTGGAATATTACACATACAACAGGAATTCCTTATAATTCCCAAGGACAGGCCATAGTTGAAAGAACTAATAGAACACTCAAAACTCAGTTAGTTAAACAAAAAAAGGGGGGGGAAATGAGCGAGATTCCCCAATACATTAAATTCTGAAAGCCCTTTTTACTTTAAATTTTCTCAACCATTGGCGCCAATTAGAGCAGTCTGCAGCAGTGAAACATTTTCAACAGCCTTTAGAAAAGCTGCAAAACAGTAACCTGTTGGTGTATTATCCTTCATTACAAGGGAAATATTTAAAAGGGAAAGTTTCACAATGGGGCCATGGCTATGCTCTTGTCTGTACAGATGCCAGAGACGAGTGTTTCCATCTTGACAGTTGAAACAGTGCCATGGTGAAGAGAAGCCAATCCGAAGAGTTCTTCAAGGAATTTCAGGAGCTGAATCTGAGCGCTTGGAGAACATTCACTTTCAGGACTGGGCGTGTGGAGCCCCCGACATGAGGTCAACTGAAAAAGCTTACTCAGAAAGCTGAAGGGGTTGTTCAACAAGCTGGGCAGCCCTTTTGGAGAAACAGGTTCCAAGTAATATTCGGGAGCATGTTGTTGCCGATCGTGAAAAGGGAAATAGACTCAGACAAAAACTGGAAAGAAGGTTTCTAGGACACCACTCTGTGATATGTGCAATCATCTCACATAAATAAAGCTTTCTTTACATTATGCAGCTTGGAAACTATCATGGAGAAATCCACGAAGGGACCTTCGGGAGCACATTCTGGACTATGGTGAAAAAGGAAATATCTTCTGATAAAAACTGGAAGGAAGCATTCTGTGAATCTGCTTTTTGCCATGTTTATTCATTTCACATAGGTGAACCATTCTTTACATTACACAGCTTGAAAACTCCCTCATGGATGGATCCACGAAGGGATATTTGGGAACATATTCAGGCCTAAGGTGAAAGAGGAAATATAGTCAAATGAAAACTGGAGAGAAGCTTTCTGAGAAACAGCTTGGTGATGTGTGCATTCTACTCAGGGAGTTATAACTTTCTTCACATAAGGCACAGTTTGAACACTGTTCCTGTAAAATGAAAAGAGTGATATTAGGAGCACTTTGAAGACTATAGCAAAAAGAGAAATTGCGTCCAATAAAAAAGAGAAAGAAGCACTCGAAGAAACTGCTCTCAAATATCCATTCTTTTCACAGGGTTAAAGCTTACTCTACATATTCCATTTGAAAGGCGGTCTTTGAGGGATCTGTGTAAGGATAGTAAGTGGCTACTGGAGTCCTGTGTCGAGCAAGGAAATGTCCTCCATCGACAATTGGAGAGAAGCTTTCTGCTCAACTCTTTTGTGATGTTTGTATTCATCTCATAGTGTTAAATGGTTCTTTGGAATGAGCAGTTTGAAATCACTGTTTCTGCATAATCTGAGAAAGGACATTTGGAAACACTCTTTAGAATATCCTGAAAAAGAAATAACCTCAGAGAGAAACCAGAAGGAAGCTTTCTGTGAAACTACTCGGTGTCATTGAATTCCACTCACAGAGTTAAGTTTCTCTTTTCATTGAGCTGTATCATAACACTGTTTTTGTTTAGTCTGAGAAGGGATATTCTGGAAGGCTTTGAGGCTTATGGTGAGAAAGGAAACGTCTTCAGATAGAAACTGGAGAGAAGCTTTCAGAGGAGCTGCTTTGTGACGTGTGCATTCCACTCACAAAAATATACTTTTCTTCTCCTAGAGGATTCTGGAATCCCTTTTTGAGAAAAATCTACCAAGAGATATTCGGAAGTATAGGGAGGGCAATGGTGAAAAAAAAATCTCCTTAGACAAAAACTGGAAAAAAAGCTTTTGTGAAACTGCTTTGTGTTAGATGTATTTATTCGTCTCACATAGTTAATACTTTAATTATATTACACAGTTTGGAAACTCCGTCATGCACAAATCTGTGAAGGGACGTTCGGGAGCACATTCAGGCCTATGGTGAAAGAGGAGTTATCTTAAGATAAGAACTGGATAGAAGCTTTCTGAGAAACTACTTTGTGATGTATGCATTCCACTCAGGGTGTTATGCCTCCCTTCTCACAAGGCAGGGTTTGAACACTGTTCTGGTGAAACCGAAAAAGTGATATTTTGAAATGCATTGAGGACTATGTCAATTACTGAAATATACTGAAATAAAATTGAGGAAAAGCGTTCCAAGAATCTGCTCTCTGATATGTGCATTCACTTCACAGGGTTACGGCTTACACTATGTTGTGCAGTTTCGAAACTCTGTCTTTGAAGAACCTGTGTAGGGATATATAATGACGTCCAGAGGCTTGAGGTGAGCGAGGAAATCTCTTCCGATGAAACCTGCAGAGAAACGTCCTGAGGAACTGCTTTGCGATGTGTGTATTTGTTTCCAAGAGTTAAACCATTCTTTGGATTGACCAGCTTGAAATCACTGTTTTTGTGGAATCTGAGGAAGGACATGTGGGAACAATCCCTAGAATATGGAGAAAGAAATATTCTTAGGTGAAATCCAGAAGTTAGCTTTCTGTGAAACTGCTTTGTATCATTGTAATTCCTCTCACTCAGGTAAGCCTCTCTTTTCATTCAGCAATTTTCTTGCCCTGTGTATGTTTAGCATGTGATGAGATATTCCGGAGCAGTCAGGCTAATGGTGAAAAAGGAAATATGTTCAGACCGAAACTGGAGAGAAGCATTCCGAGGAACTGCTTTGTGAAGTGTGCATTCCAGTCACAGTGTCATACCTCTCTTCTCATACAGCATCGGGTAAAAACTTTTGGGGAAACAGGTACCAAGAGATATTCAGGAGCATGTTGATGCCAAAGGTTAAAAGGGAAATAACCTCAGACAAAAAATGGAAAGAAGCTTTCTAGGAAACTACTCTGTGATATGTATAATCATATAATATAGATAAAGCTTTCTTTACATTACGTAGCTTGGAAACTGTCATGGAAAGATCCATGAGGGGACCTTTGGGAGCACATTGTGGACTTTGATGAAAAAGGAAATATCTTCAGGTAAAAACTGGAAAGAAGCTTTCTGTGAATCTCCTTTTGCTATGTTTATTCATCTCACATAGATGAAGCTTTCTTTACATTACGCAGTTTGGAAACTCCCTTGTGGATGGATCCGCAAAGGGATATTTGGGATCACATTTGGGCCTATGGTAAAACAGGATATATAGTCAGATAAAAACTGGAGAGAAGATTTCTGAGAAACTGCTTGGCGATGTGAGCATTCCACTCACGGAGTAACAAGTTTCTTCTCATAAGGCACAGTTTGAACGCTGTTCCTGTAATCCAAAAGGGTGATATTCAGAGTACATTGAAGACTATGGTAAAAAGTGAAATGACGTACAATAAAAAACAGAAAGAAGCACTCGAAGAAACTTCTCTCTGACATGTGCATTCTTTTCACAGGGTTAAAGCTTACTCTACATTTCACAGTTTAAAAGTCAGTCTTTGAGGTTTCTGCGATGGCATAGGAAATGGCGACCCGAGTCCTGCGTGAGGCAAGGAAATGTAAATTGAAAATCAGAGAGAAGCTTTCTGCCCAACTCTTTTGTGATGTTTGTATTCATCTCATAGAATTAAATCATTCTTTGGATTGAGCAGTTTGAAATCATTGTTTCTGTGGAATATGAGAAAGGACATTTGGAAACACTCTTTAGAATATCCTGAAAAAGAAATAATCTCAGAGAGAAACCAGAAGGAAGCTTTCTCTGAAACTGCCGTGTGTCACGTGCATTCCACTCACACAGTTAAACTTCTCTTTTCATTGAGCTCTATAATAGCACGGTTTGTGTTTATTCTGTGAAGGAATATTCTGGAGGGCTTTGATGCTTACAGTGAGAAAGGAAACATCTTCAGATAGAGACTAGAGAGAAGCTTTTTGAAGAGCTGCTTTATGACATGTGCATTCCACTCACAGAAATATACCTTTCTTCTTCTAGAGGATTCCGGAATCCCTTTTGGAGAAAAAGCTACCAAGAGATATTCGGGAGTATAGCGACAACTATCGTGAAAAAGGAAATATCCTCAGACAAATACTGGAAATAATATTTCTGTGAAACTGCTTTGTGTTAGATATATTGATTCGTGTCGCATAGTTAACGCTTAATTATGTTATGTCGTTTGAAACTCCATCATGCACAGAACTGTGAAGGGACATTTCGGGGCACATTCAGGCCTACAGTGCAAGAGGAGATATCTTCAGATAAAAACTGGATAGAAAATTTTCTGAGAAGCTACTTTGTGATGTATGCAATCCACTCAGGGAGTTATACCTCTTTTCTCACAAGGCAGTGTTTGAACACTGTTCCTGTGAAACTGAAAAAGTGATAGGTTGGAACGCATTGAGGACTATGGCGAATAGTGAAATATACTGAAATAAAATCGAGGAAGAAGCGTTCCAAGAATTTGCTCTCTGATATGTGCACTCAGTTCACAGAGTTAATGCTTACTCTATGTTGCCCAGTTTCGAAACTCTGTCTATGAAGGATCTGTGAAGGGATGTTTAGTGACATCCGGAGGCTTGTGGTGAGCGAGGAAACATCTTTCGATGAAACCTGCCGAGAAACGTTCTAAATAACTGCTTTGTGATGTGTATATTAGTCTCATAGAGTTAAACGGTTCTTTGGATTTCACAGCTGCAAATCACTGTTTTTGTGGAATCTGAGAAATGACATTTGGAAACGATCCTTAAAATATGGAGAAAGAATTGTCCTCTGGAAAAATCCAGAAGGAAGCTTTAAGTGAAACTGCTCTGTGTGATCTTAATTCCTCTCACTCAGAGAAGCCTCTCCTCTCATTTCATTGAGCAGTTTTCTAGCCCTCTGTATGTTTAGCATGTGATGGGATATTCAGGAGCTCTTTCAGGCTAATGGTTAAAAAGGAAATATGCTCGGACCGAAACGGGAGAGAAGCTTTTCGAGGAACTGCTTTGTGACATGTGCATTCCAGTCACAGTGTTATACCTCTCTTCTCATACAGCGTTGGGGAGACCCTTTTGGAGAAACAGGTACCAAGTGATATTTGGAAGCATGTTCATGCTGATGGTGAAAAGGGAAATAGCCTCAGACAAAAACTCGAAAGAAGATTTCTGTGAAAGTGCTTTGTGTTAGATATATTCATTCATCTCACAAAGTTAAAACTCAAATTATATTACGCAGAATGGAAACTCTGTCATGCACATATCCACGAAGGGACATTCGGGAGCATGTCCATGACGGAAACAACCTCAGTCAAAAGTGGAAGGAAAAAGGGATATTTCAGAATGCATTGAGGACAATGGCAAAGAGTGAAATAAACTGAAATAAAATCTAGGAAGAAGCATTCCAAGAAACTGCTCTGTGATATGTGCATTCACTTCACAGAGTTAATGCTTACTCTATGTTGCCCAGTTTCGAAACTCTGTCTTTGTAGAGTTGTGTAGGGTTATTTAGTGATGCTCAGAGGCCTATGGTGAGCGAGGAAACGTCTTCCGATTAAACCTTAAGAGAAATATTCTGTTCAACTGCTTTGCTATGTGTGTATTCGTCTCCTAGAGTTAAACCGTTCTTTGGATTTAGCAGTTTGAATCATTTTTGTTGTAGAATCTGAGGAAGGGCATTTGGGAAACATCCTTAGAATATGGAGAAAGAAATATCCTCAGGAGAAATCCAGTAGGAAGCTTTCTGTGAAACTGTTCTGTATCATCTTAATTACTCACGCTCCATTAAGCCTCCCTTTTCGTTGAGCAGTTTTCTAGCCCTGTGTATGTTTTTCATGTGATGGGATATTCGGGAGCACTTTGAGGTTAACGGTGAAAAACGAAACATGTTCAGATCAAAACTGGAGAGAAGCATTCCGAGGAACTGCTTTGTGACATGTGCATTTCAGTCACAGTATGATACCTCTCTTCTCATACACCATGGGAAAAACCCTTTTGGAGAAACAGCTACCAAGTGATATTAAGGAGCGTGTTGATGCCGAAGGTGAAAAGGGAAATAGCCTCAGACAAAAGCTGGAAGGATACTTTCTAGGAAACTACTCTGTTATATGTGTAATCATCTCACATAGATAAATCTTTCTTTATATTAAGCAGCTTGGAAACTCTCATGGACGGATCCACGAAGGGACCTGCTGGAGCAAATTCACGACAATGGTGAAACGGGAAATATCTTCAGATAAAAACTGGAAAGAAGCTTTCTGTGAATCTGCTTTTTGTCATGTTTATTCATCTCACATAGATGAAGCTTTCTGTACATTACACAGCTTGGAAACTCCCTCATGGATGGATCAGCCAAGGGATATTTGGGATCAAATTCGGGTGTATGGTGAAAGAGGAAATATAGTCTCATAAAAACTGGAGAGAAGCTTTCTGTAAAACTGCTTGGTGATGTGAGCATTCCAATCAGTGAGTTTTAACTTTCTTCTCATAAGGCACATTTTGAACATTGTTCCTGTAAAACCAAAAGAGTGATATTCAGAGCACATTGAAGACTATGGCAAAAAGTGAAATGTCATCTAGTAGAAAACAAAAAGAAGGACTCGAAGGAACTGATCTCTGTCATGTCCATTCTTCTCATGGTTTAAAGCTTATTGTACATTTCCCAGTTTTAAAGTCGTCCTTTGAGGGTTCTGCGAGAGGATAGTATGTGGTAACCGGAGGCATGTGTTGAGCAAGGAAATGTCTTCCATCAAAAATTGGAGAGAACCTTTCTGCGCAACTCTTTTGTGATGTTTGTATTCATCTCATAGCGTTAAATGGCTCTTTGGAATGAGGAGTTTGAAATAACTGTTTTTGTATAATTTTAAAAGGGACTTTTGGAAACGCTCTTTAGAATATCCTGAAAAAGAAATAACCACAGATGGAAACCAGAAGGAAGCTTTCTCTGAAACTGCTCTGTGTCACGTGAATTCTGCTCACACAATTAAGCTTCTCTTGTCATTGAGCTGTATCATAACACTTTTTTTGTTTAGTCTGCGAAGGGATAATCTGGAGGGCTTTGAGGCTTACGGTGAGAAAAGAATCGTCTTCAGATAGAAATGGAGAGAAGCTTTCTGAAGAGCTGTTTTGTGACGTGTGCATTCCACTCACAGAAATATACCTTTCTTCTCCTAGAGGATTCCGGAATCCCTTTTGGAGAAAAAGCTACCAAGAGATATTCGGGAATATAGTCACGACTACGGTGAAAAAGGAAATACCTTCAGAGAAAAACTGGAAAGAATATGTCTATGAAACTGCCTTGTGTTACATATATTTATTCATCTCGCATAGTTAAAACTTTAATTATATTATGCGATGTGGAAACTCTGTCAAGCACAGATCCACGAAGGGATGTTCGGCAGCACATGCAGGCCTATGGTGAAGGAGGAGATATAATCAGATAAAAACCAGATAGAAAATATTCTGAGAAACTACTTTGTGATGTATGCATTCCACTCAGGGAGTTATACCTCTTTTCTCACAAGGCAGTGTTTGAACACTGTTTCTATGAAACCGAAGAGTGATATTCGGAGTACATTGAAGACTATCAAAAAAGGTAAAATGTCGTCCCATAAAAAGCAGAAAGAAGCACTGGAAGAAACTGCTCTCTGACATTTCCATTCTTTTCATGGGGTTAAATCTTACTATACATTTCCCCGTTTGAAAGTCGGTCTTTGAGGGTCCTGAGAAGGGATAGTAAGTGGCAACTGGAGGCCTGTGTGAGCCAAGGAAATATCTTCCATCGAAAATCGGACACAAGCTTTCTGTGCACCTCTTTTTTGATGTTTATATTCATCTCATAAAGTTAAATCATTCTTTGGATTACGCAGTTTGAAATCACTGCTTCTGTGGAATATGAGAAAGGTCATTTGGAAACACTATTTAGAATATCCTGAAAAAGAAATAACCTCAGAGAGAAACCAGAAGGAAGCTTTCTTTGAAAGTGCTCTGTGTCACATGAATTCCACTCACACAGTTAAGTTTCTCTTTTCATTGAGCTGTATCATAACACTGTTTTTGTTTAGTCTGCGAAGAGATACTCTGGAGCGATTTGAGGGTTATGTTGAGAAAGGAAACGTCTTCAGATAGAAACTGGAGAGACGCTTTCTGAGGAGCTGCTTTGGGACGTGTGCATTCCACTCACAGAAATATACCTTTCTTTTTCTAGAAACTGGAAAGAAGGTTTCTGTGAAACTGCTTTGTGTTAGATATATTTATTCATATCACAGAGTTAAAACTTTAATTATATTATGCAGTTTGGAAACTCTTCAGGCACAGATCCTTGAAGGGACGTTGGGGAGCACATTCAGGCCTACACTGAAAGAGGAGATATCTTCAGATAAAAACTGGATTTTTTTCTCAGAAGCTTTCTGAGAAACTACTTTGTGATGTATGCATTCCACTAAAGGAGTTATACCTCTTTTCTCACAAGGCAGTGTTTGAACACTGTTCCTGTGAAACCGAAAATGTGATATTTCAGAATGCCTTGAGGACTATGGCAAATAGTGAAATATATTGAAATAAAACAGAGGAAGAAGCACTAAAAGAATCTACTCTCTGACATGTGCATTCACTTCGCAGGGATAATGCTTACTATATGTGGCCCTGTTTCGAAACTGTCTGTTAAGAATCTTTGAAGGGATATTTAATGATGCCCGGAGGCCTGTGGTGAACAAGGAAATGACTTTCGATGAAACCTGCAGAGAAATATTCCGAGCAACTGCTTTGTGATGTGTGTATTCGTCTCCTAGAGTTAAACCATTCTTTGTATTGAGCAGCTTGAAATCACTGTTTTTGTGGAATCTGAGGAAGGACATTTAGGAACGATCCTTAGACTATGGAGAAAGAAATATCCTCAGGTAAAATCCAGAGGAAGTTTTCTGTGAAGCTACTCTGTGTTGTCTTAATTCCTGTCACTCAGATAAGCCTCCCTTTTCATTGAGCAGTTTGCTAGCCCTGTGTATGCTTAGCGTGTGATGGGATATTTGGGAGAACTTTGAGGCTAATGGTGAAAAAGGAAATAAGATCACACCGATACTGCAGAGAAGCTTTCCGAGGAACGGCTTTGTTATGTGTGCATTCCAGTCACAGTGATATACCTCTCTTCTCATACAATGTTGGGGAATCCCTTTTGGAGAAACAGGTATCAAGGGATATTCGGGAGCATGTTGATGACGATGGTGAAAACGGAATTAGCCTCATACAAAAACTGGAAAGAAGCTTTCTAGGAAACTACTCCATGATATGTGTAATCATCTCACATAGATAAAATTTTCTTTACATAACACAGCTTGGAAACTGTCATGGATGGATCCACGAAGAGACTTTCAGGAGCACATTCTGGACTATGGTGAAAAAGGAAATGTCTTCAGATAAAACCTGGAAAGAAGCTTTCTGTGAATCTGATTTTTGCTATGTTTATTCATCTCACATAGATGAAGCTTTACACAGCTTGGAAACTACCTCGTGGATGGATCCACGAAGGGATATTTGGGATCACCTTTGATCCTATGGTTAAATAGAAAATATAGTCAGATAAAAACTGGAGAGAAGCTTTCTGAGAAACTGCTTGGTGATGTGTGCATTGCACTCAGGGACTTATAACTTTCTAATCATAAGGCACAGTTTGAACACGGTTACTGTGAAACCAAAGGAGTGATATTCAGAACACTTTGTAGAATATGGCAAAAATTGAAATGTCGTCCAATAAAAAACAGAAAGAAGCACTCTAAGAAACTGCTCTCTGACATGTCCATTTTTTTCACAGGGTTAAAGCTTACTCTACATTTCCCAGTTTGAAAGTCGGTCTTTGAGGGTTCTGCAAAGGGATACTAAGGGGAGACCAGAGAGTTGTGTGAGGCAAGGAAATATCTTCAACCCAAAATCGGAGAGAAGGTTTCTGCACAACTCTTTTGTGATGTTTGTTTTCATCTATTAACATTAAATCATTCTTTGGATTGAGCAGTTTGAAATCACTGTTTCTGTGGAATCTGTGAAAGGATATTTCGAAACCCTCTTTGGAATATCCTGAAAATGAAATAACCTTAGAGGGAAACCGGGAGGAAGCTTTCTGTGAAACTGCTCTGTGTCACCTGAATTCCATTCACACAGTTAAGCTTCTCTTTTCACTGAGCTGCATCATAACACTGTTTTTGTTTAGTCTGCGAAGGGATATTCTGGAGGGCTTTGAGGCTTATGGTGAGAAAGGAAACGTCTTCAGATAGAGACTGGAGAGAAGCTTTCTGAGGAGCTGCTTTGTGTCGTGTGCATTCTGCTCAAGGAAATATACCTTTCTTCTCCAAGAGAATTCCGGAATCTGTACTGGAGAAAAAGCTACAAAACAGACCTTCGGGAGAATAGGGAAGGCTATGGTGAAAAAGGAAATATCCTCAGACAAAAACTGCAAAGAAGATTTCTGTGAAACTGCTTTGTGTTATATATGTTTAATCGTCTCGCATAGTTAAAACTTTATTTTACGCAGTTTGGAAACTCCGTCATGCACAGATGCACGAAGGGACATTCGGGAGCACACTCAGGCCTACAGTGAAAGAGGAGATATCTTCAGATAAAAACTGGATAGAAGCTTTCTGAGAAGCTACTTTGTGATGTATGCATTCCATTCAGGGAGTTATACCTCTTTTCTCACAAGGCAGTTTTTGAACACTGTTCCTGTGAAACCGAAAATGTGATATTTCGGAGCGCTTTGAGGACTATGTTGAATAGTGAAATATGCTGAAATAAAATCGAGGAAGAAGCATTCCAAGAATCTGCTCACTGAAATGTTCATTCACTTCACAGAGATAATGCTTACTCCATGTTGTTCAGTTTAAAAACTCTGTGTTTGAAGAATCTGTGAAGAGATATGTAGTGAGGCATGGAGGCTTGTGGTGAGTGAGGAAACATCTACTGAGAAAACCTGCAGAGAAACGTTCTGAGCAACTGCTTTGTATTCTTTCCTAGAGTTAAACAGTTCTTTGGATTGAGCAGCTTGAAATCACTGTTTTTGTCGAATCTGAGGAAGGACATTTGGGAACGATTCTTAGAATATGGAGAAAGAAATCTCCTCAGGTAAAATTCAGAAGGAAGCTTTCTGTGAAAGTGCTCTGTGTCATCTTAATTCCTCTCACTCAGATAAGGCTATCTTTTCATTGAGCAGTTTTCTAGCCCTGTGTATGTTTAGTGTGTGATGGGATATTCAGGAGCACTTTGAGGCTATCGGTGAAAAAGGAAATCTTTCAGACTGAAACTGGAGGGAAGCTTTCCAAGGAACTGCATTGTGATGTGTTCATTCCAGTCACAGTGTTATACCTCTCTTCTCATACAGCATTGGGGAAACCCTTTTGGAGAAACAGGTACCAGGTGATATTGGGGAACATGTTGATGCCAATGGTGAAAAGGGAAATAGCCTCAGACAAAAACTGGAAAGAAGCTTTCTAGGAAACTACTCTGTGATATGTGTAATCATCTCAAGTAGATAAAGCTTTGCTTATGTTACGCAGCATGAAAACTGTCATGGACGGATTCACGAAGGGGCCATTGGGAGCACATTCAGGACTATGGTGAAAAAGGAAATATCTTCAGATAAAAACTGGAAAGAAACTTTCCTTGAATCTGCTTTTTGCTATGTTTATTCATCTCACATGGATGAAGCTTCCTTTACATTAGGCAGCTTGGAACCTCCCTCGTGGATGGATCCACGAAGGGATATTTGGGATCACATTCGGGCCTATGGTGAAATAGGAAATATAGCCAGATAAAAACTGGAGAGTAGCTTTCTGAGAAAATGCTTGGTGATGTGTACATTTCCACTCAGGGAGTTGTAGCGTTCTTCTCATAAGGCACAGTTTGAACACTGTTCCTGTAAAACCAAAAGAGTGATATTCGGAGCACATTGAGGACTATGGCAAAACGTGAAATGTCGTCCAATAAAAAACAGAAAGAAGCACTCGAAGAAACTTCTCTCTGACGTGTGCATTGCTTTCACAGGGTTAAAGCTTAATCTATATTTCTCTGTTTGAATGTCGGTCTTTGACGGTTCTGTGAAGGGAAAGTAAGTGACAACTGGAGGCCTGTGTCTAGCAAGAAAATGTCCTCAATCGAAAATTGGAGAGAAGCTTTGTGTGCAACTTTTTTTGTGATGTTTCTATTCATCTCATAGCGTTAAATCATTCTTTGGAATGAACAATTTGAAATCAGTGTTTCTCCATAATTTGAAAAAGGACATTTGGAAATGGTCTTTAGAATATCCTGAAAAAGAAATAACCTCAGAGAGAAACAAGAAGGAAACTTTCTGTGAAACTGCTCTGTGTCACGTGAATTTTGCTCACAGAGTTAAGCTTCTCTTTTCATTGAGTTGTATCATAACACTGTTTTTGTTTAGTCTGTGAAGGGATACTCTGGAGGGCTTTCAGGCTTATGGTGAAAAAGGAAACGTCTTCAGATAGAAACTGGAGAGACGCTTTCTGAGGAGCTGCTTTGTGATGTTTGCATTCCACTCACAGAAATATACCTTTCTTCTTCTAGAGGATTCCGGAATCCCTTTTGAAGAAAAAGCTACCAAGAGATATTCGGGAGTATAGACACGACTATGGTGAAAAAGGTAATATCCTCAGACAAAAACTGGAAAGAAGATTACTGTGAAAGTGCTGTGTGTTACATATATTTATTCGTCTCACATAGTTAAAACTTTAATTATGTTATGCAGTTTGGAAACTCCGTCATGCACAGATTCGCGAAGGGACCTGCAGGAGCACATTCAAACCTATGATGAAAGAGGAGATATCTTCAGATAAAAACTGGATAGAAGCTTTCTGAGAAACTACTTTGTGTTGTATGCATTCCACTGAGGGAATAATACCTCTTTTCTCACAAGGCAGTGCTTAAACACTGTTCCTGTGAAACCGAAAAAGTGATATTTCAGAACGCATTGAGGACTATGACGAATAGTGAAATATACTGAAATAAAATCAAGGAAGAAGCGTACCAGGAATCTACTTTCTGATATGTGTGTTCACTTCACAGACTTTATGCTTACTCTATGTTGCCCAGTTTCGAAACTCTGTCTTTGAAGAATCTGTGAAGGGATATTTAGTGACGACCAGAGGCTTGTGGTGAGCGAGGAAACATCTTCCGATGAAACCAGCAGAGAAACGTTCTGAGCAACTGCTTTGTGATGTGTTTATTCGTCTCCTAGAGTTAAAACATTCTTTGGATTGAGCCGCTTGAAACCACTGTTTTTGTGGAATCTGAGGAAGGACATTTGGGAATGATCCTTAGAATATGGAGAAAGAAATATCCTTAGGTGAAATCCAGAAGGTAGATTTCTGTGAAACTGCTTTGTGTCATCGTAATTCCTCTCACTCAGATAAGTCTCTCTTTTCATTGAGCAGTTTTCTAGCCCTATGTATGTTTAGCGTGTTTTGAGATATTCGGGAGCACTTTGAGGCTAACGGTGAATAAGGAAATATGTTCAGACTGAAACTGGAGAGAAGCTTTCCGAGGAACTGCTTTGTGACGTGTGCATTCCACTTCCAGTGTTATACCTCTCTTGTCATACAACCTCGGGGAAAACCTTTTGGTGAAACAGGTACCAGGTGATATTCGGGAGCATGTTTATGCCTATGATGAAAAGGGAAATAGTCTCTGACAAAAACTGGAAAGAAGCTTTCTAGGAAACTACTCTGTGATATGTGTAATCATCTCACATAGATAAATCTTTCCTTACATTACGCAGTGTGGTAACTGTCATGGACAGCTCCACAAGGGGACCTTCGGGAGCACATTCTGGACTATGATGAAAAAGAAAATATCTTCAGATGAAAACTGGAAAGAAGCTTTCTGTGAATCTGCTTTTTGCTCTGTTTATTCATCTAACATAGATGAAGCTTCCTTTACATTACGCAGCTTGGAAAAACCCTCGTGAATGCATGCTCATTGGGATATTTGGGATCTCATTCAGGCCTATGGTGAAATAGGAAATATAGTCAGATAAAATCCGGAGAGAAGCTTTCTGAGAAACTGCTTCACGATGTGAGCATTCCACTAACGGAGTAACAACTTTCTTCTCATAAGGCACAGTTCGAACACCGTTCCTGTAATCCAAAAGGGTGATATTCAGAGTACATTGAAGACTATGGCAAAAAGTGAAATGACATCCAATAAAAAACAGAAAGAAGCCCTCGAAGAAACTGCTCTCTGACATGTCTATTCTTTTCACAGGGTTAAAGCTTACTCTATATTTCACAGTGTGAAATTCGGTCTATGAGGGTTTTGTGAAGGAAAAGTAAGTGGCCACTGGAGGCCTTTGTGAGGCAAGGAAATATCTTCCATCCAAAATCTGAGAGAAGCTATCTGCGCAACTCTTTTGTGATGTTTGTAATCATCACATAGAGCTAAATCATTCTTTGGATTGAGAAGCTTGAAATCCCTGTTTTCGTGGAATCAGAAATGACATTTGGAAACGCTCTTTAGAATATCCTGAAAAAGAAATAACCTCAGAGAGAAACCAGATGGAAGCTTTTGGTGAAACTACTATGTGTCATGTCACACAGTTAAGCTTCTCTTTTCATTGAGCTGTATCATAAAACTGTTTTTGCTTAGTCTGCATAGGGATATTCTGGATTGCTTGGAGGCTTATGGTGTGAAAATAAACGTCTTCAGATAGAAAGTGGAGAGAAGCTTTCTGAGGAGCTGCTTTGTGATGTGTGAATTACACTCATAGAAATATACCTTTCTTCTCCTAGAGGATTCCTGAATCCCTTTCGGAGAATAAGCTGCCAAGAGATATTCGGGAGTTTAGGGAGGGTTATGGTGAAAAAGGAAATATCCTCAGACAAAAACTGGAAAGAATATTTCCGTGAAACGGCTTTGTGTTAAATATATTTATTCGTCTCGCATACTTAAAACTTTAATTATATTACGCAGTTTGGAAACTCCATCATGCACAGTTCCGCGAAGGGACATTCAGGAGCCCATTCAGCTCTACAGTGAAAGAGGAGATATGTTCTGATAAAAATTGGATAGAAGCATTCTGAGAAACTACTTTGTGATGTATGCATTCCACTCAGGGAGTTGTACCTCTATTCTCACAAGGCAGTGATTGAACACTGTCCTGTGAAATCGAAAATTGATATTTTGGAACTCATTGAGGACTATAGCGAATAGTGAAATATACTGAAATGAAATAGAGGAAGAAGCATTCCAGAATCTGCTCCCTGATATGTGCATTCAATTCACAGAATTAATGCTTACTCTATGTTGCCCAATTTTGAAACTCTGACTTTGAAGAATCTGTGAAGGGATATTTAGTGAAGCCTGGAGGCTTGTGGTCAGCGAGGAAACGTCTTCCGATGAAACCTGCAGAAAAAAGTTCTGAGCAACTGCTTTGCGATGTGGGTATTCGTCTCCTAGAGTTAAACTATTCTTTGGATTGAGCAACTTGAAATCACTGTTTTTGTGGAATCTGAGGAAGGACATTTTGGAACAATCCTTAGAATATGGAGAAAGAAATATCCTCAGGTAAAATCCAGAAGGAAGCTTTCTGTGAAACTGCTCTGTGCCGTCTTAATTACTCTCACTCAGATAAGGCTCTCTTTTCATAGAGCAGTGTTCTAGCCCTGTGTATATTTAGCATGTGATGGGATAATCGGGAACACTTTGAGGCTAACGGTGAAAAAGGAAATATGCTCAGACCAAAACTGGAGAGAAGGTTTCCGAGGAACTGCTTTGTGATATGTGCATTCCACTCAGGGTTATACCTCTCTTCTCATACAGCGTGGAGGTAACACTTTTGGAGAAACAGGTACCCAGTGACATTCAGGAGCATGTTGATGCCGATGGTGAAAAGGGAAATTGCCTCAGAAAAAAACTGGAAAGAAGCTCTCTAGGAAACTTCTCTGTGATATGTGTAATCAACTCACATAGATAAAGTTTCCTTTTATTGCGCAGCTTGAAAACTCTCATGGACGGATCAATGAAGGGACCTTCTGGAGCATATTCTGGACTATGGTGAAAAAGGAAATATCTTCAGATAAAAACTGGAAAGAAGCTTTCTGTGAATCTGCTTTTTGCTATGTTTTTTCATCTCACATAGATGAAGCTTCCTTTACATTATGCAGCTTGGAAACTCCCTCGTGGATGGATCAGTGAAGCGATATTTGGGATCACATTCAGACCTATGGTGAAAGAGTAAATATAGTCAGATAAACTGGAGAGAAGCTTTCTGAGAAACTGCTTGGTGATGTGTGCATTCCACTCAGGGAGATATAACTTTCTTCTCAAAAGGCACAGTTCAAAAACTGTTCCTGTGAAACCAAAAGAGTGATATTCGGAGCACATTGAAGACTATGCAAAAAGTGAAATGGCGTCCAATAAAAACGGAAAGAAGCACTCGAAGAAACTGCTCTCAAATGTCCATTCTTTTCACAGGGTTAAAGCTTACTCTACATTTCCCAGTTTGAAAGTCGATCTGTGAGGTTTCTGCGACGGGATCGTAAGTGGCTACCGGAGGCCTGTGTGGGGCAAGAAAATATCTTTAATCCAAAAAAAGAAGGAAGCTTTCTGCGCAAATCTTTTGTGATGTTTGTATTCATCTCATAGAGTTAAATGATTCTTTGGAGTGAGCAGTTTGAAATCACTGTTTCTGTGCAATGTGAGAAAAGACATTTGGAAATGCTCTTTAGAATATCAAATAACCTCAGAGAGAAACCAGAAGGAAGCATTCTGTGAAACTGCTCTGTGTCACGTGAATTCCGCTCACACAGTTAAGCCTCTCTTTTCATTGAGCTGTATCATAACACTGTTTTTGTTTAGTCTGCGAAGGGATATTCTGGAGGGCTTTGAGGCTTATGGTTAGAAAGTAAAGGTCCTCAGATAGAAACTGGAGAGAAGCTTTCTGTGGAGCTGCTTTGTGAAGTGTGCTTTCGACTCAGAGAAATGTACCTTTCTTCTCGTAGAGGATTCCGGAACCCATTTTGGAGAAAAAGCTACCAAGAGATATTCAGAAGTATAGTGACGACTATGGTAAAAAAAGGAAATATCCTCAGACAAAAACTGGAAAGAAGATTTCTGTTAAACTGTTTTGTCTTAGATATATTTATTCATTTCGCCTAGTTAAAACGTTAATTTTATTATGCATTTTGGAAACTCCGTCATGCACAGATCCGCCAAAGAACTTTCGGGAGCACATTCAGGCCTATGGTGAAAGAGGAGATATCTTCAGGTAAAAACTGGATAGAAGCTTTCTGAGAAACTACTTTGCAATGGATGCATTCCACTCAGGGAAATACACTTCCTTTCTCACAAGGCAGTGTTTGAACACTGTTCCTGTGAAAACGAAAAAGTGATATTTTGGAACGCATTGAGGACTATGGCAAACAGTGAAATAAACTGAAATAAAATCGAGGAAGAAGCATTCCAAGAATCGGCTCTCTGATACGTGCATTCACTTCACAGAGTTAATGCTTACTCTGTTGCCCAGTTTCGAAACTCTGTCTTTGAAGAATCTGTGTAGGGATATTTAGTTACACCTGGAGACCTGTGGTGAGCAATGAAACATCTTCCAAAGAAACCAGCAGAGAAACATTCTGAGCAACTGCTTTGCAATGTGTGTATTCGTCCCCTAGAATTAAACCGTTCTTTGGATTGAGCAGCTTGAAATCATTTTTTTTTTTTTTTTTTTTTTGTGGAATCTGAGGAAGGACATTTGGGAACAATCCTTAGAATATGGAGAAATAAATATCCTCAGGAGAAATCCAGTAGGAAGGTTTATGTGAAACTGCTCCATGTAGCTTAATTACTCTCACTCCATTAAGCCTCTCTTTTCATTGAGTAGTTTTCTAGCCCTGTGTATGTTTAGCGTGTGATGGGATATTTGGTAGCACTTTGAGGCTAACGGTGAAGAAGGAAATATATTCAGACCAATACTGGAGAGAAGCTTTCCGAGGAACTGCTTTGTGATGTGTGCATTCTAGTCACAGTGTGATACCTCTCTTCGCATACAGCATCAGGGAAACACTTTTGAAGAAACAGGTATGAAGTGACATTAGGGAGCACGTTGATGCCGAAGGTGAAAAGGAAAATAGCATCAGGAAAAAACTGGAAAGAAACTTTCTAGGAAACTACTGTGTGATATGTGTAATCATCTCACAAAGATAAATCTTTCTTTACATTAGGCAGCTCTGAAACTGTCATGGACGGATCCACGAAGGGACCTTCAGGAGCACATTCTGGACTATGATGAGAAAGGAAATATCTTCAGATAAAAACTTTAAAGAAGCTTACTGTGAACCTGATTTTTGCTATGTCTACTCATCTCACATAGATGAAGCTTTCTTTACAATATGCAGCTGGGATACTCCCTCGTGGATGGATCGGCAAAGGGATATTTGGGAGCACATACGAGCCTATGGTGAAGTAGGAAATATAGTCAAATAAAAACTGGTGAGAAGCTTTCTGTGAAACTGCTTGGTGATGTGTGCATTCCACTCAAGGAGTTTTAAATTTCTTCTCATAAGGTTCAGTTTGAACACTGTCCTTTAAACCAAAGGAGTGATATTCAGAGCACTTTGAAGACTATGGCAAAAAGAGAAATGTCATCCAATAAAAAACAGAAAGAAGCACTCGAAGAAACTGCTCTCTGACATGTCCATTATTTTCACAGGGTTAAAGCTTACTCTACATTTCCCAGTTTGAATGTCGGTCTTTGAGGGTTCTGCGAAGGGATTTTAAGTGGCGACCAGAGGGCTGTGTGAGACAAGGAAATGTCTTTCATCGAAAATAGGAAAGAAGGTTTCTGCACAACTCTTTTGTGATGTCTGTATTGATGTCATAGAGTTAAATCATTCTTTGGATTGAGAAGTTTGAAATCACTGTTTCTGTGGAATCTGAGAAAGGACATTTGGAAACGCAATTTAGAATATCCTGAAAAAGAATTAACCTCAGAGAGAAAACAGAAGGAAGCTTTCTGTGAAACTGCTCTCTGTCACGTGAATTCCACTCACACAGTTACCTTCTCTTTTCATTGAGCTGTATCATAACACTGTTTTTGTTTAGTCTGCGAAGAGATATTCTGGAGAGCTTTGAGGATTATGATGAGAAAAGAAACGTCTTCAGATAGAAATTGGAGAGAAGCTTTCTGAGGAGCTGCTTTGTGATGTGTGCATTCCACTCACAGAAATATACCTTTCTTCTCCTAGAGGATTCCGGAATCCCTTTTGAAGAAAAAGCTACTGAGAGATATTCGGGAGTATCGCAACATCTCTGGTGAAAAAGGAAACATCCTCAGACAAATACTGGAAAGAAAATTTCTGTGAAACTGCCTTCTGTTAGATATATTTATTCATCTCACATAGTTAAAACTTTCATTATATTACACAGTTTGGAAACTCCGTCAGGCACAGATCTGCCAAGGGACTTTTGGGAGCACATTCAGGCCTATGGTGAAAGAGGAGATATCTTCAGATAAAAACTGGATAAAAGCTTTCTGAGAAACTACTTTGTGATGTATGCATTCCACTCAGGGAGTTATACCTCTTTTCTCACAAGGCAGTGTTTGAACACTGTTCCTGTGAAACCGAAAAAGTGATATTTCGGAATGCATTGAGGACTATGGCGATTAGTGAAATATACTGAAATAACATCAAGGAGGAAGCGTTCCAAGAATTTGCTCTCTGATATGTGCATTCACTTCACAGAGTTAATGCTTACTCTATGTTGCTCAGTTTTGAAACTCTGTCTTTGAAGAATCGGTGTATCAATATTTAGTGACGCCTGGAGGCCTGTGGTGAGCGAGGAAATGTCTTCTGATGAAGCCGGCAGAGAAACGTTCTGAGCAACTGCGTTGCGATGTGGATATTTGTCTCATAGAGTTAAACCATTCTTTGGATTTTGCAGCTTGAAATCACTGTTTTTTTGGAATCTGAGAAATGACATTTGGGAATGATCCTTAAAATATGGAGAAAGAAATATCCTCTGGAAAAATCCAGTAGGAAGGTTTCTGTGAAACTGCTCTGTGTCATCTTAATTACTCTCACTGGGTTAAGCCTCCTTTTTCATTGAGCAGTTTTCTAGCAATGTGTATGTTTAGTGTGTGATGGGATATTCGGGAGCACTTTGAGGCTTACGGTGAAAAAGGAAATATGATGAGACCGAAACTGGAGAGAAGCTTTCTGAGGAACTGCTTTGTGACGTCTGCATTCCAGTCACAGTGTTATACCTCTCTTCTCATACAGTGTCCGGGAAACCTTTTTGAAGAAATAGGTGCGAAGTGATATTCGGAAGCATGTTTATGCCGATGGTGAAAAGGGAATTAGCCTCAGACAGAAACTGTAAAGAAGCTATCTAGGAAATTATTCTCTGATATTTGTAATCATCTCACATAGATAAAGCTTTCTTTACATTACATGGCTTGGAAACTGTCATGGACGTATCCACTGAGGGATCTTTGGGAGCACATTCTTGACTGTGCTGAAAAAAGAAATATCTTCAGATAAAAAGTGGAAAGAAGCTTTCTGTGAATCTTCTTTTTGCTATGTTTATTCATCTCACATAGATGAAGATTTCTTTACATTATGCAGCTTGGAAACTCCCTCATGGATGGATCCGCGAAGGGATATTTGGGATCACATTCGGGTCTATGGTGAAATAGGAAATATAGTCAAATAAAACCTGGAGATAAGCCCTCTGAGAAACTGCTTGGTGTCATGTGCATTCTACTCTGGGAGTTATAACTTTCTTCTCATAAGGCACAGTTTGAACACTGTTCCTGTACAACCAAAAGTGTGATATTCGGAGCACTTTGAAGACTATGGTAAAAAGTGAAATGATGTCCAATAAAAAACAGAAAGAGGCCCTCGAAGAAACTGCTCTCTGACATGTCCATTCTTTTCACTGGCTTAAAGCTTAATCTACATTTCCAAGTTTTAAATTCTGTCTTTGAGCGTTCTGTGAAAGGATTGTAAGTGGTAACGGGAGTACTGAGTGAGGCAAGGAAATATCTTCCATCAAAAATTGGAGAGAAGCTTTCTGGGCAACGCTTTTGGGATGTTTGCATTCATCTGAGTGATTTAAATCATTCTTGGGATTGAGTAGTTTGAAATCACTGCTTCTGTGGAATCTGAGAAAGAACATTTGGAAACGCTCTTTAGAATACCCTGAGAAAGAAATAATATCAGAGAGAATCAAGAAGGAAGCTTTCTGTTAAACTACTCTGTGCCACGTGATTTCTGCTCACACAATTAAGCTTCCCTTTTCATTGATCAGTAACATAACACTGTTTTTGTTTAGTCTGTGAAGGGATATTCTGGAGTGCTTCGAGGGTTATGGTGAGAAAGGAAACCTCTTTAGACAGAAACTGGAGAGAAGCTTCCTGTGGAGCTGCCTTGTGACATGTGCATTTCACTCACAGAAATATACCTTTGGTGTCATAGAGATTTCGGAATTCCTTATGGAAAAAAAGCTACCAAGAGACATTCAGGAGCATAGGGACAGATAAGGTGAAAAAGGAAATATTCTCAGACAAAAAAGGAAAGAAAATTTCTGTGAAACTTCTTTGTGTTAGATATACTTATTCATTTCGCATAGTTAACACTTTTCTTAGATAACGCAGTTTAGAAACTCCGTCATGAACGGATCCGTGAAGGGACATTCGGAAGCACATTCAGGCCTATGGTGAAAGAGGAGATATCTTCAGATAAAAACTGGATAGAAAACTTTCTGAGAAGTCACTTTGTGATGTATGCATTCCACTCAGGGAGTTGTACCTCTTTTCTCACAAGGCAGTGGTTGAACACTGTTTCTGTGGAACCAAAAAAGTGATATTTCAGAATGCAATGAGGACTATGGCGAGTAGTGAAATATACTGAAATAATATCGAGAAAGAAGCGTTCCAAGAAACGGCTCTCTGATATGTGCATTCAATTCACAGAGTTAATGCTTACTCTATGTTGCTCAGTATCGAAACTCTGTCTTTGAAGAATCTGTGAAGGGATATTTAATGATGCCCAGAGGCTTGTGGTGAGTGAGAAAACGTCTTCC
Source organism: Piliocolobus tephrosceles (assembly GCF_002776525.5). Lineage (NCBI taxonomy): Eukaryota > Metazoa > Chordata > Mammalia > Primates > Cercopithecidae > Piliocolobus > Piliocolobus tephrosceles. The sequence goes on along the minus strand of NW_022334374.1, from coordinate 764,454 downwards.
GATGAAACCTGCAGAGAAACGTTCTGAGCAACTGCTTTGCGATGTGTGTTTTCGTCTCCTCGAATTAAACCATTCTTTGGATTGAGCAGCTTGAAATCACTGTTTTTGTGGAATCTGAAGAAGGACATTTGGGAACGATATTTCGATTATGGCGAAAGAAATATCCTCAGGAAACATCCACTAGGAAGCTTTCTGTGAAACTGCTCTGCGTCGTCCTAATTCCTATCACTCAGTTAAGCCTCTCTTTTCATTGAGTAGTTTTCTAAACCTGTGTGTGTTTAGCATGTGATGGTATATTCGGGAGCACTTTGAGGTTTATGGTGAAAAAGGAAATATGTTCAGACCAATACTGGAGAGAAGCTTTCGAGTAACTGCTTTTTGACGTGTGCATTCCAATCACAGTGTTATACCTCTCTTATATAGCGTCGGGGAAACGCTTTTGGAGAAACTGGTACCAAGTGATAATCGGGAGCATGTTGATGCCGATGTTGAAAGGGAAATGGCCTCACACAAAAACTGGAAGGATGCTTTTTAGGAAACTGCTCTGTGATATGTGTAATCATCTCACATAGATAAAACTTTCTTTACATTACGCACCTTGGAAACTCTCATGGACGCATCCACGAAGGGACCTTCCGGAGCACATTCTGGACTATGGTGAAAAAGGAAATATCTTCAGATAAAAACTGGAAAAAAGCTTTCTGTGAATCTGTTTTTTGCTAGGTTTATTCATTTCACATAGATGAAGCTTTTTTTTTTTACATTAAGCAGCTTGGAAGCTCCCTCGTGGATTGATCCACGAAGGGATATTGTTGATCACATTCGGGCCTATGATGAAAGAGGAAATATAGTGAGATAAAATGTGGAGAGAAATGCTTGGTGATGTGTGCATTCTACTCAGAGATTCATTACTTTCTTCTCATAAGGCACAGTTTGAACACTGTTCTTGTAAAACCAAAAGAGTGATATTCCGAGCACATTGAAGACTATGGCAAAAAGTGAAATGTCGTCCAATAAAAAACAGAAAGAAGCAATCGAAGAAACTGCTCTCTGACATGCCCATTCTTTTCACAGGGTTAAAGCTTATTCTACATTTCCCAGTTTGAAAGTTGGTCTGTGAGGGTTCTGCGAATGTATTTTAAGTGGCAACTGGAGGGCTGTGTGAGGCAAGGAAATGTCTTCCATCGAAAATCAGAAAGAAGCTTTCTGTATAACTCTTTTGTGATGTTTGTATTCATCTCATAGAGTTAAATCATTCTTTGGATTGAGCAGTTTGAAATCGCTGTTTCTGTGGAATCTGAGAAAGGATATTTGGAAATGCTCTTTAGAATGTCCTGATAGGGAATTAACCTCAGAGAGAAACCAGAAGGAAACTTTCTGTGAAACTGCTCTCTGTCATGTGAATTCTGCTCACACAGTTAAGCTTCTCTTTTCATTGAGCTGTATCATAACACTGTTTTTGTTTAGTCTGCGAAGGCATATTCTGGATTGCTTTGAGGATTATGATGAGAAAAGAAACGTCTTCAGATAGAAACTGGAGAGAAGCTTTCTGAGGAGCTGCTTTTTGACTTGTGTATTCCACTCACAGAAATATACCTTTCCTCTCCTAGCAGATTCCGGAATCTCTTTTGGAGAAAAAGCTACCAGGAGATATTCGGGAGTATCACGACGTCTCTGGTGAAAAAGGAAATATCCTCAGACAAAAACTGGAAAGAATATTTCTGTGAAACTGTCTTCTATTAGACATATTTATTCATCTCGTATAGTTAAAACTTTAATTAAATTACGCAGTTTGGAAACTCTGTCAGGCACAGATCCATTAAGGGACATTTGTGAGCACATTCAGGCCTACCGTGAAAGAGGAGATATCTTCAGATAAAAACTGGATAAAAGCTTTCTGAGAAACTGCTTTGTGATGTATGCATTCCACTCAGGGAGTTATACCTCTTTTCTCACAAGGCTGTGTTTGAACACTGTTCCTGTGAAACTGAAAAAAGTGAAATTTTGGAACGCATTGAGGACTATGGCGATTAGTGAAATATACTGAAATAACATCGAGGAAGAAGCATTCCAAAAATTTGCTCTCTGATATGTGCATTCACTTCACAGAGTTAATGCTAACTCTATGTTGCCCAGTTTCGAAACTCTGTCTTTGAAGAATCGGTGTAGGTATATTTATTGACGCCCAGAGGGCTGTGGTGAGCGAGGAAATGTCTTCCAATGAAACCTGTGGAGAAACGTTCTGAGAAACTGCTTTGTGATGTGTTTATTAGTCTCATAGAGTTAAACCATTCTTTGGATTTTGCAGCTGGAAATCACTGTTTATGTAGAATCTGAGAAATGACATTTGGAAATGATCCTTAAAATATGGAGAAAGAAATGTCCTCTGGAAAAATGCAGTAGAAAGGTTTCTGTGAATCTGCTTTGTGTTGTCTTAATTAATCTCACTCCATTAAGACTCCATTCTCATTGAGCAGTTTTCTAGCAATGTGTATGTTTAGCGTGTGATGGGTATTCAGGAGCACTTTGAGGCTTACAGAGAAAAAGGAAATATGATGAGACCGAAACTGGAGATAAGCTTTCCAAGGAACTGCTTTGTGAGGTGTGCATTATAGTGACATTTTTATACCTCTATTCTCATACAGCGTTGGGAAAACCCTTTTGGAGAAACATGTGCCAAGTGATATTCGGAAGCATGCTTATGCCGATGGTGAAAAGAAAAATAGCCTCAGACAGAAACTGGAAAGGAGCTATCTAGGAAACTATTCTGTGACATTTGTAATCATCTCACATAGATAAAGCTTTCTTTACATTATGTGGCTTGGAAACTCTCATAGACAGATCCACAAAGGGACCTTCGGAGCACATTCTGGACGGTGCTGAAAAAGGAAATATCTTCTGATAAAAACTGGAAAGAAGCTTTCTGTTAATCTGCTTTTTGCTGTGCTAATTCATCTAACTTAGATGAAGATTTCTTTACATTACGCAGATTGGAAATTCCCTCGTGAATGGATCCGCAAAGGGATATTTGGGATCACATTCAGGCCTATGGTGAAATAGGAAATATAGTCAAATAAAAACTGGAGAGAAGCCTTCTGAGAAACTGCTTGGTGTCGTGTGCATTCTACTCAAGGAGTTATAACTTTCTTTTCATAAGGTACAGTTTGAACACTGTTCCTGTAAAACCAAAAGAGTGATATTTGGAGAACTTTGAAGACTATGGCAGAAAGTGAAATGTCATCCAATAAAAAACAGAAAGAGGCCCTCGAAGAAACTGCTCTCTGACATGTCCATTCTTTTCACAGGGTTAAAGCTTACTCTACATTTCCCAGTTTGAAATTCTGTCTTTGAGGCCTGTGTGAAAGGATTGTAAGTGGTAACCGGAGTACTGAGTGAGGCAAGGAAATATCTTCCATTGAAAATTGGAGAGACGCTTTCTGGGCAACGCTTTTGGGATGTTTGCATTCATCTGAGAGAGTTAAATCATTCTTTGGATTGAGTAATTTGAAATCACTGCTTCTGTGGAATCTGAGAAAGAACATTTGCAAACGCTCTATAGAATACCCTGAAAAAGAAATAATATCAGAGAGAATCCAGCAGGAATCTTTCTGTTAAACTACTCTGTGCCATGTGAATTCTGCTCAAGCAGTTAAGCTTCTCTTTTCATTGATCAGTAACATAACACTGTTTTTGTTTCGTCTGCAAAGGGATATTCTGGAATGCTTCAAGGGTTACTGTGAGAAAGGAAACATCTTTAGACAGAAACTGGAGAGAAGATTTCTGTGGAGCTGCTTTGTGACATGTGCATTTCACTCACAGAAATATACCTTTGGTATCATAGAAGATTTCGGAATTCCTTTTGGAAAAAAAGCTACCAAGAGACATTCGGGAGTATAGGGACGGATATGGTGAAAAAGGAAATATTCTCAGACAAAAACTGGAAAGAAGATTTCTGTGAAACTACTTTGTTTTAGATATACTTATTCATCTCTCATAGTTAAAACTTTTGTTAGATAATGCATTTTAGAAACTCTGTCATGAACGGATCTGCGAATGGACATTCGGGAGCACATTCAGGCCTACAGTGAAAGAGGAGATATCTTCAGATAAAAACTGGATAGAAAACTTTCTGAGAAGTCACTTTGTAATGTACGCATTCCACTCAGGGAGTTGTACCTCTTTTCTCACAAGGCAGTGTTTGAACACTGTTTCTGTGAAACGGAAAAAGTGATATTTCGGAACGCAATGAGGACTAGGGCGGGTAGTGAAATATACTGAAATAAAATCGAGGAAGAAGCGTTCCAAGAATCTGCTCTCTGATATGTGCATTCACTTCACAGAGTTAATGCTTACTCTGTGTTGCCCAGTTTCGAAACACTGTCTTTGAAGAATCTGTGAAGGGATATTTACTGACACCCAAAGGCCTGTGGTAAGCGATGAAACATCTTATGATGAAACCTGCAGAGAAACGCTCTGAGCAACTCCTTTGCAATGTGTATATTCGTCTCATAGAGGTAAACCGTTCTTTGGATTTTGCAGCCTGAAATCACTGTTTTTGTGGAATCTGAGGAAGGACATTTGGGAACAATCCTTAGACTATGGAGAAAGAAATATCCTCAGGAAAAATCTATTTGGAAGGTTTCTGTGAAACTGCTCTGTGTCGTCTTAATTTCTCTCACTCCTGTAAGCCTCCCTTTTCATTGAACAGTTTTCTAGCCCTGTGTATGTTTAGGGTATGATGGGAGCACTTTGAGGCTAACTGTGAAAAAGGAAATAGGTTCAGATCGAAACTGGAGAGAAGCTTTCCGGGGAAATGCTTTGTGACGTATTCATTCCAGTCACAGTGTTATACCTTCTTCTCACACAGCGTGGGGGAAACCCTTTTGGAGAAACAGTTACCATATGATATTTGAGAGCATTTTGATCCCGATGGTGAAAAGAGAAATAATCTCAGACAAAAAGTGGAAAGAAGCTTTCTAGGAAAGTACTCACTGATATGTGTAACCATTTCACATATATAAAGCTTTCTTTAACATACTCAGCTTAGAAACTGTCATGGACAGATCCACGAAGGGACCTTCTGGAGCACATTCTGGACTATGGTGAAAAAGGAAATGTCTTCAGATAATAACTGGAAAGAAGCTTTCTGTGAATCTGCTTTTTGCTATGTTTGTTCATCTCACACAAATGAAGCTTTCTTTACATTACGCACCTTGGAAACTCCCTAGTGGATGGATCTGCGAAGGGACATTTGGGATCACATTCGGGCCTACAGTGAAAGAGGAAACATAGTCAGATAAAAACTGGAGAGAAGCTTTCTGAGAAACTGCTTGGTGATGTGTGCATTCCACTCAGAGAGTTATAACTTTCTTCTCATAAGGCACAGTTTGAACACTGTTCCTGTTAAACCAAAAGAGTGATATTCGGAGCACATTGACGACTATGGCAAAAAGTGAAATGTCCAATAAAAAACAGAAACTCTTGAAGAAACTGCTCTCTCACATGTCCATTCTTTTCACAGGGTTAAACCTTACTTTACATTTCTCAGTTTGAATCTCGGTCTTTGAGGTTTCTGGGAAGGGATAGTATGTGGCATCCAGAGGCCTGTGTGAGGCAAGGAAATGTCTTCCATCGAAAATCGGAGAGAAGCTTTCTGCGCTACCCTTTTCTGATGTTTGTATTCAACACATAGAGTTAAGTCATTCTTTGGATGGAGCAGATGGGAATCACTGTTTCTGTGGAATCTGAGAAAGGGCATTTGGAAACGCTCTTTAGAATATCCTGAAATAGAAATAACCTCAGAGATAATCCATAAGGAAGCTTTCTGTGGAACTGCTCTGAGTCACGTGAAGTCCACTCACAAAGTTAAGCTTCTCTTTTCATTGAGTTGTATCATAACACCGTTTTTGTTTAGTCTGCAAAGGGATATTCTGGAGTGCTTGGAGGCTTATGTTGCAAAAGGAAACATCTTCAGATAAAAACTGGAGAGAAGCTTTCTGAGGAGCTGCTTTGTGATGTGTGCATTCCACTCACAGAAATATACCTTTCTTCTCCTAGAGGATTCCGGAATCTCTTTTGGAGAAAAATCTACAAAGAGATATTCGGGAGTATAGGGAGGGCTATGGTGAAAAAGGAAATATCCTCAGACAAAAACTGGAAAGAAGATTTCTGTGAATCTGCTTTGTGTTAGATATATTTATTGGCCTCACACAGTTAAAACTTTAAGTATATTACACAGTTTGGAAACTCCGTCATGCACACTTCTGTGAAGGGACATTCAGGAGCACATTCAGCCCTATGGTGAAAGAGGAGATATCTTCATATGAAAACTGGATAGAAGGTTTCTGAGAAATTACTTTGTGATGTATGCATTCCATTCAGGGAGTTATACCTCTTTTCTCACAGGGCAGTGTTTGAGCACTCTTCCTGTGAAACCGAAAATGTGATATTTCGGAACACATTGAGGACTATGGAGAATAGTAAAATATACTGAAATAAAATTGAGGAAGAAGCATTCCAAGAATCTACTCTCTGATTCACTTCACAGAGTTAATGCTTACTCTAAGTTGCCCAGTTTCGAAACTCTGTCTTTGAAGAATCTATGAAGGGATATTTAGTGACACCCAGAGGCCTGTGGTGAGCGAGAAAATGTCTTCCGATGAAACCTGCAGAGAAACGTTATGAGAAACTGCTTTGTGATATGTGTATTCATCTCATAGTGGTAAACCATTCTTTGGATTGAGCAGCTTGAAATCACTGTTTTTGTGGAATCTGAGTAGGGACATTTGGGAACAATCCTTAGAATATGGAGAAAGAAATATCCTCAGGTAAAATCCAGAAAAGCATTCTGTGAAACTCGTCTGTGTTGTCTTAATTCCTCTCTCTCAAATTAGCCTCTCTTTTCATTGAGCAGTTTTCTAGTTCTGTGTATGTTGAGTGTGTGATGGGATATTCAGGAGCACTTTGAGGCTAACGGTGAAAAAGGAAATTTGTTCAGACTGAAACTAGAGGGAAGCTTTCTGAGGAACCGCTTAGTGAGGTGTGTATTCCACTCACAGTGTTATTCCTCTCTTCTCATACAGCGTCAGGGAAACCCTTTTGGAGAAACAGCTACCAAGTGATATTGAGGAACATGTTGATGCTGATGATGAAAAGGGAAATAGCCTCATACAAAAACTGGAAAGAAGCTTTCTGGAAAACTACTCTGTGATATCTATAATCATCTCACATAGATAAAGCTTTCTTTACATTACGCAGGTCGGAAACTGTCATGGAGGGATCCACAAAGGGACCTTCGGGAGCACATTTTGGACTATGGTGAAAAAGGAAATATCTTCAGAGTAAAACTGGAAGGAAGCTTTCTGTGAATTTGCTTTTTGCTATGTTTACTCATATCACATAGATGAAGCTTTCTTTACATTACCCAGCTTGAAACCACCTCGTGGATGGATCAAGAAGGGATATTTGGGATCACCTTTGGGCCTATGGTGAAAGAGGAAATACAGTCAGATAAAAACGGGAAGGAGCTTTCTATGAAACTGGTTGGTGATGTGTGCATTCCACTCAGGGATTTATAACTTCCTTCTCATAAGGCACAGTTTGACCACTGTTCCTTTAAAACCAAAAGAGTGATATTCGGAGCAAATTGAGGATTATGGCATAAAGTGAAATGTCGTCCAATAAAAAACAGAAAGAAGCACTCGAAGTAACTGCTCCCAAATGTCCACTCTTTACACAGGGTTACAGATCACTCTACATTTCCCAGTGTGAAAGCTGTTCTTTGAGGGTTCTGCCAACGGATAGTTACTGGCGATCAGAGGCCTTTGTGAGGCAGGAAATGTCTTCCATCGAAAATCGTAGAGAAGTTTTCTGCACAACTCTTTTGTGATATTTGTATTCATCTCATGGAGTTAAATCATTCTTTGGATTGAGTAGTTTGAAATCACTGCTTCTGTGGAATCTGAGAAAGGACATTCGGAAATGCTCTTTAGAATATCCTGAAAAAGAAATAACCTCAGAGAGAAATCAGAAGGAGGCTTTCTGTGAAACTGCTCTGTGTCTCGTGAATTCCACTCACAGAATTAAGCTTCTCTTTTCATTAAGCTGTATCATAACACTGTTTTTGTTTAGTCTGTGAAGCGATATTCTGGAGGGCTTTGAGGCTTATGGTGAGAAAGGAAACGTCTTCAGATAGAAACTGGAGAGAAACTTTCTGAGGGGCTGGTTTGTGGCGTGTGCATTCCATTCACCGAAATATACCTTTCTTCTCCTAGAGGATTCCAGAATCCCTTTTGCAGAAAAAGCTACCAAGAAATATTCGGGAGTATAGCGATGACTATGGTGAAAAAGGAAATATCCTCAGACAAATACTGGAAAGAAGATTTCTGTGTATCTGCTTTGTGTTAGATATATTTATTCATCTCGCATAGTTAAAACTTTAATTATATTATGCAGTTTGGAAACTCTGTCATGCACAGAACTGCTATGGGACATTCGGGAGCACATTCAGGCCTACAGTGAAAGAGGAGGTTTCTTCTGATAAAAACTGGATAGAAGCTTTCTGAGAAGCTACTTTGTGATGTATGCATTTCACTCAGGGAGTTATACCTCTTTTCTCACAAGGCAGCGTTTGAACACTGTTCCTGTGAAACCGAAAAAGTGATATTTCGGAACTCATTGATGACTATGGGGAATATTGAAACATACTGAAATAAAATCGAGGAAGAAGCATTCCAAGAATCTACTCTCTGATATGTGCATTCACTTCACAGAGTTAATGCCTACTGTATGTTGACTAGTTTTGAAACTCTGTCTTTAAAGAATCTGTGAAGGGATATTTAGTGTCGCCCGGATGCTTGTGGTGAATAAGGAAACGTCTTCGGATGAATCCTGCAGAAAAACTTTCTGAGCAACTGCTTTGCGATGTTTGGTCTTTGTATTGATCAGCGTGAAATCACTTTTTTTTGTGGAATCTGAGGAAGGACATTTAGGAACGATCCTTAGAATAGGGAGAAAGAAATATCGTAAGGTAAAATACAGAAGAAAGGTTTCTGTGAAGCTGCTCTGTGTCATCTTAATTCCTCTCACTCAGATAAGCCTCTCTTTTCATTGAGCAGTTTTCTAGTCCTGTGTATGTTTAGCGTGTGATGTGATATTTGGGAGCACTTTGAGGCTAATGGTAAAAAAGGAAATATGTTCAGAAGAAACTGGAAAGAAGCTTTCCGAGGAACTGCTTTGTGACATGTGCATTCCAGTCACCGTCTTTTACATCTCTTCTCTTACAGCGTCGTGGAAACCCTTTTGGAGAAACAGGTACCAAGTGATATTCGGGAGCATGCTGATGCCAATGGTGAAAAGGGAAATAGCCTCAGATAAAAAGTGGATAGAAGCTTTCTAGGAACATACTCTCTAATATCTGTAATCAGCTCACATAGATAAAGCTTTCTTTACATTACGCAGCTCGGATACTGTCATGGACGGATCCCCGAAGGGACCTTTGGGAGCACATTTTGGACTACGGTGAAAAAGGAAATATGTTCAGAGTAAAACTGAAAGGAAGCTTTCTGTGAATTTGCTTTTTGCTATGTTTACTCATATCACATAGGTGAAGTTTTCTTTACATTACCCAGCTTGAAACCACCTCGTGGATGGATCAAGAAGGGATATTTGGGATCACCTTTGGGCCTATGGTGAAAGAGGAAATACAGTCAGATAAAAACGGGAAGGAGCTTTCTAAGAAACTGCTTGGTGATGTGTGCATTCCACTCAGGAATTTATAACTTTCTTCTCATAAGGCACAGTTTGACCATTGTTCCTTTAAAAGCAAAAGAGTGATATTCGGAGCAAATTGAGGATTATGGCATAAAGTGAAATGTCGTCCAATAAAAAACAGACAGAAGACTTGAAGAAACTGCTCTCTGACATGTCCATTCTTTTCACAGGGTTAAAGCTTACTCTACACTTCCCTGATTGAAAGTCCGTCTTTGAGGTGAAGGAATAGTAAGTGGTAACTGGAGGCCTGTGTCTTGCAAGAAAATGTCCTCCATCGAAAACTGGAGAGAAACTTTCTGTGCAACTCTTTTGTGATGTTTGTATTCATCTCATAGAGTTCAATGATTCTTTGGAATGAGCAGTTTGAAATAACAGTTTCTGTATAATCTGAAAAAGGACATTTGGAAACACTCTTTAGAATGTCCTGAAAAAGAAATAACATCAGAGAGAAACCAGAAGGAAGCTTTCTGTGAAACTGCTCTGTGTCACCTGAATTCCACTCACACAGTTAAGCTTCTATTTCATTGAGCTGTATCATAACACTGTTTTTGTTTAGTCTGTGAAGGGATATTGTGGAGGGGTTTGAGGCTTATGGTGAGAAAGGAAATGTCTTAAGACAGAAACTGGAGAGAAGCTTTCTGAAGAGCTGCTTTGTGATGTGCGCATTCCACTCACAGAAATATACCTTTCTTCTCCTAGAGGATTACGGAATCCCTTTTGGAGAAAAAGCTACCAAGAGATTCTCTGGTGTATAGTGATGACTATGGTGAAAAAGGAAATATCCTCAGACAAAACCAGGAAAGAATATTTCTGTGTAACTGCTTTGTGTTAGATATATTTATTCAACTTGCATAGTTAAAACTTGAATTATATTACACAGTTTGGACACTCCAGCATGCACAGATCCATGAAGGGATGTTCGGGAGCTCATTCAGGCTTATGTTGAAAGAAGAGATATGTTCAGATAAAAACTGGATAGAAGTTTTCTGAGAAACTACTTTGTGATGTATGCAATCCACTCAGGGAGTTAAACCTGTTTTCCCACACGGCAGTGTGTGAACACTGTTACTGTGAAACCGAAAAAGTGATATTTCGGGCCGAATTGAGGACTATGGTGAATAGTGGAAAATACTGATGTAAAATAGAGGAAGAAGCGTTAAAAGAATCTGCTCTCTGATACGTGCATTCACTTCACAGGGCTAATGCTTACTCTGTGTTGCCCAGTTTCGAAATTCTGTCTGTGAAGAAGCTGTGAAGGGATATTTATTGACGCCCATAGACTTGTGGTGAGCGAGGAAATGTCTTCCGACGAAACCTGGAAAGAAACGTTCTTAGCAATTGCTTTGTGATGTGTGTTTTCGTCTTATAGAGTTAAACCACTCATTGGATTGAGCAGCTTGATATCACTGTTTTTGTGGAATCTGAGGAAGGATATTTAGGAACGATCATTAGAATATGGAGAAAGAAATATTCTCAGGTAAAATCCACAAGGAAGCTTTCTGTGAAACTGCTCTGTGTCGTCTTAATTCCTTTCACTCAGAAAAGCCGCTCTTTTCATCCAGCAATTTTCTAGCCCTGTGTATGTTTAGCGTGTGATGGGATAGTTGGGAGCAGTTTGTCACTAATGGTGAAAAAGGATATATGTTCATACCGAAACTGGAGAGAAACTTTCCGAGGAACTGGTTCGTGATGTTTGCATTCCAGTCACAGTGTTATACCTCTCTTCTCATACAGCGTCGGGAAAACCCTTTTGGAGAAACAGGTACCAAGTGATATTCAGGAGGACGTTGATATCAATGCTGAAAAGGGAAATAGCCTCAGACAAAAACTGGAAAGAAGCTTTCTAGCAAACTACTCTGTGATATGTGTAATCATCTCATATAGATAAAGCTTTCTTTACATTACACAGCTTGGAAACTGTCATGGACGGATACATGAAGGGACCTTCGGGAGCACATTCTGGACTATGGTGAAAAAGGAAAGGTCTTCAGATAAAATCTTGAAAGAAGCTTTCTATGAATCTGTTTTTTGCTATGTTTATTCATCTCACATAGATGAAGCTTTGTTTACAGTATGCATCTTGGAAACTGCCTCGTAGATGGATCCACGAAGGGATATTTGGGATCACTTTCGGCCCTATGATAAAAGAGTAAATACACTCAGATAAAAACTGGAGGGAAGCTTTCTGAGAAACTGCTTGGTGATGTGTGCATTGCAGTCAGGGAGTTATAACTTTCTTCTCATAAGGCACAGTTTGAACACTGTTCCTGTAAAACCAAGAGAGTGATATCCGGAGCACGTTGAAGACTATGGTAAAAAGTGGAATGACGTCCAGTAAAAAACATAAATAAGCACTCGAAGAAACTGCTCCCTGACATGTCCATTCTTTTCACAGGGTTAAAGCTTACTCTACCTTTCCCCGTTTGAAAGTGGGTCTTTGAGGTTTCTGCGACGGGTTAGTACTTGGTGACCGAAGGCCTGTGCGAGGCAAGAAAATGTCCATCCTGGACTATGGTGAAAAAGGAAATATCTTCAGATAAAAACTGGAAAGAAGCTTTCTATGAATCTGTTTTTTGCTATGTTTATTCATCTCACATAGATGAAGCTTTCTTTACATTGCGCAGTTTGGAAAATCCCTCGTGGATGGATCCACGGAGGGATATTTGGGATCACATTCGAGCCTATGGTGAAATAACAAATATAGTCATGAAAAAAAGGATGGAAGCTTTCTGAGAAACTGCTTTGTAAAGTGTGCATTCAACTCAGGGAATTATAACTTTCTTCTCATAAGGCACTGTTTGAACACTGTTCCTGTGAACCCAAGAGTGATATTCGGAGCACTTTGATCACTATGGCAAAAAGTGAAATGACGTCCAATGAAAAGCTGAAAGAAGCTTTCCAATAAACTACTCTCAAATGTCCAATTTACCACAGGGTTAAATCTTACTCTATATTTCCCTGTTTGAAAGTTGGTCTTTGATGGTTCTTCGAAGGGATAGTAAGTGACAACTGGAGGCCTGTGTCTAGCAAGAAAATGTCCTCCATCAAAAATTGGAGAGAAGCTTTCTGTGCACCTCTTTTGTGATGTTTCTATTCATTGCATAGCATTAAATGGTCCTTTGGAATGAACAGTTTGAAATCACTGTTTGTGTATAATTTGAAAAAGGACATTTGGAAACGCTCTTTCGAATATTCTGAAAAAGAAATAACCACAGAGAGAAAACAGAAGGAAGCTGTCTGTGAAACTGCTCTGTGTCACGTGAATTCTGCTCACACAGTTAAGCTTCTCTTCATTGAACTGTATCATAACACAGTTTTTGTTTAGTCTGCGAAGTGATATTCTGCAGGGCTTTGAGGCTTACGGTGAGAAAGGAAACGTCCTCAGATAGAAACTGGAGAGAAGCTTTCTGAAGAGCTGCTTTGTGACGTGTGCATTCCACTCACAGAAATATACGTTTCTTCTCCTAGAGGACTCAGGAATCCCTTTTGGAGAAAAAGCTACCAAGAGATATTCTGGAGTACAGCGACGACTATCATGATGAAGGAAATATCCTCAGACAAAAACTGGAAAGAAGATTTCTGTGAAACTGCTTTGTTGTAGATATATTTCTTCGTCTTGCATAGTTAAGACTTTAATTATGCTACACAGTTTGGAAACGCCGTCATGCACAGATCCGTGAAGGGATGTTTGGGAGCACATTCAGGTCTACTTTGAAAGAGGAGATATCTTCAGATAAAAACTGGATAGAAGCTGTCTGAGAAACTATTTTGTGATGTATGCATTCCACTCAGGGAGTTGTACCTCTTTTCTCACAAGGCAGTGTTTGCACCCTGTTCCTATGTAACCGAAAAAGTGATATTTTAGAACGTATTGATGACTATGGCTAATAGTGAAATATGCTGAAATAAAATCGAAGAAGAAGCGTTAAAAGAATCTTCTTCCTGATATTTGCATTCACTTCACAGGGTTAATGCTTACTCTATGTGGCCCAGTTTTGAAACTCTCTCTTTGAAGCATCTGTGAAGGGATATTTAGTGACGCCCAGAGGCTTGTGGTGAGTGAGAAATTGTCTCCCGATGAAACATGCAAAGAAACGTTCTGAGCAACTGCTTTGCGATGTGTGCATTCGTCTCCTAGATTTAAACCATTCCTTGGATTAAACCGCTTGAAATCATTTTTTTTTTTTTTTTTTTTTTTTTTTTTTGTGGAATCTGAGGAAGGATATTTTGAAACGATCCTTAGGAAATGGAGAAAGAAATACCCTCAGGAGAAATCCAGTAGGAAGTTTTCTGTGAAACCGCTTTGTGTCATCTTAATTACTCTCGCTCTGTTAAGTCTCTCTTTTCATTGAGCAGTTTTCTAACCCCGTGTATGTTTAGCGTGTGACGGGATACTCAGGGGCACTTTTAGGCTAATGGTGAAAAAGGAAATATGTTCAAACCGAAACTGGAGAGAAGCTTTTCAAGGAACTACTTTGTGACGTGTGCATTCCAATCACAGTGTGATACCTCTCTTCTCATAGAGCGTCAGAGAAACACTTTTGAAGAAACAGGTACCAAGTGATATTCGGGAGAATGTTGATGCCAAAGGTGGAAAGGGAAATAACCTCAGAAAAAAAATTGAAAGAAACTTTCCAGGAAACTACTCTGTGATATGTGTAATCATCTCACATAAATAAATCTTTCTTTACGTTAGGCAGCCAGGAAACTGTCATGGACGAATCCACGAAGGGACCTTCGGATCCACATTCTGTATGATGTTGGAAAAGGAAATATCTTCAGATAAAAACCGGAAAGAGGCTTAATGTGAACCTGCTTTTTGCTATGTTTACTCATCTCACATAGATGAAGCTTTCTTTGCAATACACAGCTTGGAAATTCCCTCATGGATGGATCAGTGAAAGGATATTTGGGATCACATTCGAGCCTAAGGTGAAATAGGAAATATAGTCAAATAAAAACTGGAGAGAAGCTGTCTGAGAAACTGCTTGGTTATGTGTGCATTCTACTCGGGGAGTTTTAAATTTCTTCCCATAAGGCATAGATTTAACACTGTCCTGTAAACCCAAAAGAGTGATATTCAGACACTTTGAAGACTATGGCAAAAAGTGAAATGTCGTCCAAGAAGAAACAGAAAGAAGCACGTGAAGAAACTGCTCTCTGACATGTCCATTCTTTTCACAGGGTTAAAGCTTACTGTACATTTCCCAGGTTGAAAGTCGGTCTTTGAGAGTTCTGCGAAGGGATTCTAAGTGGCGACCAGAGGGCTGAGTGAGGCAAGGAAATGTCTTCCATCGAAAATCGGAAACAAGCTTTCTGCACAAGTCTTGTGTGATGTTTGTATTCACCTCATACAGTTAAATCATTCTTTGGATTGAGCAGTTTGAAATCACTGTTTCTGTGGAATCTGAGAAAGGACATTTGGAAACGCTCTTTAGAATATCCTGAAAAAGAGTTAACCTCAGAGAGAAACCAGAAGCAAGCTTTCTGTGAAACTGCTCTGTGTCATGTGAATTCGGCTCACACAGTTAAGCTTCTCTTTTCATTGAGCTGTATCATAACACTATTTTTGTTTAGTCTGCAAAGGGATATTCTGGAGTGCTTTGAGGTTTACGATGAGAAAAGAAAATTCTTCAGATAGAAACTGGAGAGAAGCTTTCGGAGGAGCTGCTTTGTGACGTGTGCATTCCACTCACAGATATATACCTTTCTTCTCCTAGAGGATTCTGCAATCCCCTTTGGAGAAAAACCTACCAAGAGATATTCGGGATTATCATGATGTCTCTGGTGAAAAAGGATATATCTTCAGACAAAAACTGGAAAGAAGATTTATGTGAAACTGCCTTCTGTTAGATATATTTATTCATCTCGTATAGTTAAAATTTAATTACATTACCCAGTTTGGAAACTCCGTCAGGCACAGATCCATGAGGGACATTCGGGAGCACATTCAGGCCTGTGATGAAAGAGGAGATATCTTCAGATAAAAACTGGATAGAAGCTTTCTGAGAAACTACTTTGTGACATATGCATTCCACTCAGGGCGTTACACATCTTTTCTCAAAAGGCTGTGTTTGAACGCTGTTCCTCGGAAACGAAAAAAGCGATATTTCAGAATGCTTTGAGGACTATGGCGATTAGTGAAATATACTGAAATAACATCGAGGAAGAAGTGTTTCAAGAACATGCTCTCTCATATGTGCATTCACTTCACAGAGTTAATGCTTACTCTATGTTGCTCAGTTTTGAAACTCTGTCTTTGAAGGATCGGTGTAGTGATATTTAGTGACGCATGGAGGCCTGTGGTGAGTGAGGAAACGTCTTGCGATGAAACCTGCAGAGAAATGTTCTGAGCAACTGTTTTGTGATGTGTATATTAGTGTCATAGAGTTAAACGGTTCTTTGGATTTTGCAGCTTGAAATCACTGTTTTTGTGCAATCTGAGAAATGACATTTGGGATCGATCCTTAAAATATGGAGAAAGAAATATCCTCAGGAACAATCTAGTAGGAAGGTTACTGTGAAACTGCTCTGTTTCATCTTAATTACTCTCGCTCCATTAAGCCTCCCTTTTCATTGATCAGTTTTCTTTTTTTTTTTTTTTTTTTTTTTTTTTTTTTTTTTTTTTTTTTTTTTGAGACGGAGTGTTGCTCTGTCGCCCAGGCTGGAGTACAGTGGCCGGATCTCAGCTCACTGCAAGCTCCGCCTCCCGGGTTTATGCCATTCTCCTGCCTCAGCCTCCCGAGTAGCTGGGACTACAGGCGCCCGCCACCTCGCCCAGCTAGTTTTTTTTTTTTGTATTTTTTAGTAGAGACGGGGTTTCACCGTGTTAGCCAGGATGGTCTCGATCTCCTGACCTCGTGATCCACCCGTCTCGGCCTCCCAAAGTGCTGGGATTACAGGCTTGAGCCACCGCGCCCAGCCCATTGATCAGTTTTCTAGCCCTGTATATGTTTATCGTGTGATGGGATATTCAGGATCACTTTGAGACTAACGGTGAAAAAAACATGATCAGATCAAAACTGGAGAGAAGCTTTCCGAGGAACTGCTTTTTGATGTGTCCATTCTACTCACAGTGTTATACCTCTTTTCTCATACAGCGTGGGGGAAACCCTTATGGAGAAACAGCTACCAAGTGATATTCAGGAGCATGTTGATGCCAATGGTGAAAAGGGAAATAGCCTCAGACAAAAAGGTTAAAGAAGCTTTCTAGGAAAGTACTCTCTGATATGTGTAATCATCTCACATTTATAAAGCTTTCTTTTCACTACGCAGCTTGGAAACTGTCATGGACGGATACATGAAGGGATCTTCGGGATTACATTCTGGACTATGGTGAAAAAGGGAATATCTTCAGATAAAAATAGGAAAGAAGCTTTCTGTGAATCTGCTTTTTGCTATGTTAACTCATCTCACATAGATGAAGCTTTCTTTACATTACGCAGCTAGGAAACTCCCTCATGGATGGATTCAAGAAGGAATAGTTGGAATCACATTCGGGCCTATGGTGAAAGAGGAAATATAGTCAGATAAAAACTGGAGAGAAGCTTTCTGAGAAACTGTTTGGTGATGTGTGCATTCCGCTGAGGAAGTTAAAACTTTCTTCTCATAAGGCATAGTTTGACCAGTGTTATTATAAAACAAAAAGAGTGATATTCGGAACACATTGAAGACTATGGCAAAACGTGAAATGTCATACAATAAAAACCAGAAAGAAGCACTTGAAGGAACTGCTCTCTGACATGTCCATTCTTTTCACAGGGTTAAAGAATACTGTACATTTACCAGTTAGAAAGTCAGTCGTTGAGGGTTCTGCGAAGTGATAGTAAGTGGCGAGTAGAGGCCTGTGAGCAGCAAGGAAATGTCTTCCATTGAAAATCGGAGAGAAGCTTTCTGCGCTGCCATTTTCTGATGTTTGTATTCAACACATAGAGTTAAATCATTCTTTGGATTGAGCAATTTGAAATCACTGCTTCTGTGGAATCTGAGAAAAGACATTTGGAAACTCTCGTTAGAATATCCTGAAAAACGGGGCGGAGCAAGATGGCCGAATAGGAACAGCTCCAGTCTCCATCTCCCAGC
This sequence comes from Piliocolobus tephrosceles, assembly GCF_002776525.5. Lineage (NCBI taxonomy): Eukaryota > Metazoa > Chordata > Mammalia > Primates > Cercopithecidae > Piliocolobus > Piliocolobus tephrosceles. The sequence goes on along the minus strand of NW_022334374.1, from coordinate 746,601 downwards.
GCGAGCGACACAGAAGACTGGTGATTTCTGCATTTTCAACTGAGGTACTGGAGTCATCTCACTCGGGAGTGCCAGACAATCCGTGCGGGTCAGCTGCTGCAGCCTGACCAGCGAGAGCTGAAGCAGGGCGAGGCATCGCCTCACCTGGGAAGCGCAAGGGGGAACGGAGTACCTTTTCCTAGCCAGGGGAACTGAGACACACAACACCTGGAAAATCGGGTAACTCCCACCCCAATACTGTGCTATAACACCGGCACACCAGAGAATATATCCCACACCTGGCCGGGAGGGTCCCACACCCACGGAGCCTCCCTCCTTGCTAACACAGCAGTCTGCGGCAATCTAACCGCAAGGCAGCAGCGAGGCTGGGGGAGGGGCGCCCCCCATCGCTGAGGCGTAAGTAGGTAAACAAAGCTGCTGGGAAGCTCGAACTGGGTGGAGCTCACAGCAGCTCAAGGAAACCTGCCTGTCTCTGTAAACTGCGCCTCTGGGGACAGGGCTCAGCTAAAGGAGCAGAAGCCTGTGCAGATGCGAACGACTCTGTCTGACAGCTTTGAAGAGAGCAGTGGATCTCCCAACATGGAGGTTGAGATCTGAGAAGGGGCAGTCTGCCTGCTTAAGTGGGTCCCTGACCCCTAAGTAGCCTAACTGGGAGACATCCCCCACTAGGGGCAGTCTGACACCCACACTTCACAGGGTGGAGTACACACCTGAGAGAAAGCTTCCAAAGCAAGAATCAGACAGGTGCACTTGCTGTTCAGCAATATTCTGTCTTCTGCAACCTCTGCTGCTGATAAGCAGGCAAACAGGTTCTGGAGTGGACCTCAAGCAATCTCCAACAGACCTATAGCTGAGGGCCCTGACTGTCAGAAGGAAAACTGTCAAATAGGAAGGTCACCTATACCAAAACCCCATCAGTACGTCACCATATTAAAGACCAGAGACAGATAAAACCACAAAGATGGGGAAAAAGCAGGGCAGAAAAGCTGGAAATTCAAAAAATAAGAGCGCATCTCCTCCTGCAAAGGAGCACAGCCCATCGCCAGCAATGGATCAAAGCTGGTCAGAGAATGATTTTGATGAGATGAGAGAAGAAGGCTTCAGTCCATCAAACCTCTCAGAGCTAAAGGAGGAATTACGTACCCAGCGCAAAGAAACTAAAAATCTTGAAAAAAGAGTGGAAGAATTGACAGCTAGACTAATTAATGCAGAGAAGGTTATAAACGAAATGACAGAGATGAAAACCATGACACGAGAAATACGTGACAAATGCACAAGCTTCAGTAACCGACTCGATCAACTGGAAGAAAGAGTATCAGCGATGGAGGATCAAATGAATGAAATGAAGCGAGAAGAGAAACCAAAAGAAAAAGGAAGAAAAAGAAATGAACAAAGCCTGCAAGAAGTATGGGATTATGTAAAAAGACCAAATCTACGTCTGATTGGGGTGCCTGAAAGTGAGGGGGAAAATGGAACCAAATTGGAAAACACTCTACAGGATATCATCCAGGAGAACTTCCCCAACCTAGCAGGGCAGGCCAACATTCAAATTCAGGAAATACAGAGAATGCCACAAAGATATTCCTCCAGAAGAGCAACTCCAAGACACATAATTGCCAGATTCACCAAAGTTGAAATGAAGGAAAAAATCTTAAGGGCAGCCAGAGAGAAAGGTCGGGTTACCCACAAAGGGAAGCCCATCAGACTGACAGCAGATCTCTCGGCAGAAACTCTACAAGCCAGAAGAGAGTGGGGGCCAATATTCAACGTTCTTAAAGAAAAGAATTTTAAACCCAGAATTTCATATCCAGCCAAACTACGTTTCATAAGTGAAGGAGAAATGAAATTGTTTACAGATAAGCAAAGGCTTAGAGATTTTGTCACCACCAGGCCTGCCTTACAAGAGACCCTGAAGGAAGCCCTAAACATGGAAAGGAACAACAGGTACCAGCCATTGCAAAAACATGCCAAAATGTAAAGACCATCGAGCCTAGGAAGAAACTGCATCAACTAATGAGCAAAATAACCAGTTAATACCATAATGGCAGGATCAAGTTCACACATAACAATATTAACCTTAAATGTAAATGGACTAAATGCTCCAATTAAAAGACACAGACTGGCAAACTGGATAAAGAGTCAAGACCCATCAGTCTGCTGTCTTCAGGAGACCCATCTCACATGCAGAGACATACATAGGCTCAAAATAAAGGGATGGAGGAAGATCTACCAAGCAAATGGAGAACAAAAAAAAGCAGGGGTTGCAATCCTAGTCTCTGATAAAACAGACTTTAAACCATCAAAGATCAAAAGAGACAAAGAAGGCCATTACATAATGGTAAAGGGATCAATTCAACAGGAAGAGCTAACTATCCTAAATATATATGCACCCAATACAGGAGCACCCAGATTCATAAAGCAAGTCCTTAGAGACTTACAAAGAGACTTTGACTCCCATACAATAATAATGGGAGACTTCAACACTCCACTGTCAACATTAGACAGATCAACGAGACAGAAAGTTAACAAGGATATCCAGGAATTGAACTCATCTCTGCACCAAGCGGACCTAATAGACATCTATAGAACTCTCCACCGCAAGTCAACAGAATATACATTCTTCTCAGCACGACATCACACTTATTCCAAAATTGACCACATAATTGGAAGTAAAGCACTCCTCAGCAAATGTAAAAGAACAGAAATTATAACAAACTGTCTCTCTGACCACAGTGCAATCAAACTAGAACTCAGGACTAAGAAACTCAATCAAAACCGCTCAACTACATGGAAACTGAACAACCTGCTCCTGAATGACTACTGGGTACATAACGAAATGAAAGCAGAAATACAGATGTTCTTTGAAACCAATGAGAACAAGGATGCAACATACCAGAATCTCTGGGACACATTTAAAGCAGTGTGTAGAGGGAAATTTATAGCACTAAGTGCCCACAAGGGAAAGCAGGAAAGATCTAAAATTGACACTCTAACATCACAATTAAATGAAGTAGAGAGACAAGAGCAAACACATTCAAAAGCTAGCAGAAGGCAAGAAATAAGTAAGATCAGAGCAGAACTGAAGGAGATAGAGACACAAAAAACCCTCCAAAAAATCAATGAATCCAGGAGTAGGTTTTTTGAAAAGATCAACAAAATTCAGAGACCGCTAGCAAGGCTAATAAAGAAGAAAAGAGAGGAATCAAATACATGCAATAAAAAATGATAAAGGGGATATCACCACCGACCCCACAGAAATACAAACTACCATCAGAGAATACTATAAACACCTCTACGCAAATCAGCTAGAAAATCTAGAAGAAATGGATAATTTCCTGGACACGTACACTCTTCCAAGACTAAACCAGGAAGAAGTTGAATCCCTGAATAGACCAATAGCAGCGTCTGAAATTGAGGCAACAATTAATAGCCTACCCACCAAAAAAAGCCCAGGGCCAGATGGATTCACAGCTGAATTCTACCAGAAGTACAAGGAGGAGCTGGTACCATTCCTTCTGAAACTATTCCAATCAATAGAAAAAGAGGGAATCCTCCCTAACTCATTTTATGAGGCCAACATCATCCTGATACCAAAGCCTGGCAGAGACACAACAAAAAAAGAGAATTTTAGACCAATCTCCCTGATGAACATCGATGCAAATATCCTCAATAAAATACTGGCAAACCGGATTCAGCAGCACATCAAAAAGCTTATCCACCATGATCAAGTGGGCTTCATCCCTGGGATGCAAGGCTGGTTCAACATTCGCAAATCAATAAACATAATCCAGCATATCAACAGAACCAAAGACAAGAACCACATGTTATCTCAATAGATGCAGAAAAGGCTTTTCACAAAATTAAACAGCCCTTCATGCTAAAAACGCTCAACAAATTCGGTATTGATGGAACGTACCTCAAAATAATAAGAGCTATTTATGACAAACCCACAGCTAATATCATACTGAATGGGCAAAAACTGGAAAAATTCCCTTTGAAAACTGGCACCAGACAGGGATGCCCTCTCTCACCGCTCCTATTCAACATAGTGTTGGACGTTTTGGCTAGGGCAATCAGGCAAGAGAAAGAAATCAAGGGTATTCAGTTAGGAAAAGAAGAAGTCAAATTGTCCCTGTTTGCAGATGACATGATTGTATATTTAGAAAACCCCATCATCTTAGCCCAAAATCTTCTTAAGCTGATAAGCAACTTCAGCAAAGTCTCAGGATACAAAATTAATGGGCAAAAATCACAAGCATTCTTATACACCAGTAACAGACAAGCAGAGAGCCATATCAGGAATGAACTTCCATTCACAATTGCTTCAAAGAGAATAAAATACCTAGGAATCCAACTTACAAGGGATGTAAAGGACCTCTTCAAGGAGAAGTACAAACCACTGCTCAGTGAAATCAAAGAGGACACAAACAAATGGAAGAACATACCATGCTCATGGATAGGAAGAATCAATATCGTGAAAATGGCCATACTGCCCAAGGTTATTTATAGATTCAATGCCATCCCCATCAAGCTACCAATGAGTTTCATCACAGAATTGGAAAAAAAACTGCTTTAAAGTTCATATGGAACCAAAAAAGAGCCCGCATTGCCAAGACTATCCTAAGTCAATAGGACAAAGCTGGAGGCATCACGCTACCTGACTTCAAACTATACTACAAGGCTACAGTAACCAAAACAGCATGTTACTGGCACCAAAACAGTGATATAGACCAATGGAACAGAACGGAGTCCTCAGAAATAATACCACACATCTACAACCATCTGATCTTTGACAAACCTGAGAGAAACAAGAAATGGGGAAAGGATTCCCTATTTAATAAATGGTGCTGGGAAAATTGGCTAGCCATAAGTAGAAAGCTGAAACTGGATCCTTTCCTTACTCCTTATACGAAGATTAATTCAAGATGGATTAGAGACTTAAATGTTAGACCTAATACCATAAAAGCCCTAGAAGAAAATCTAGGTAGTACCTTTCAGGACACAGGCATGGGCAAGGACTTGATGTCTAAAACACCAAAAGCAATGGCAGCAAAAGCCAAAATTGACAAATGGGATCTAATTAAACTAAAGATCTTCTGCACAGCAAAAGAAACTACCATCAGAATGAACAGGCAACCTACAGAATGGGAGAAAATTTTTGCAATCTACTCATCTGACAAAGGACTAATTTCCAGAATCTACAAAGAACTCAAACAAATATACAAGAAAAAAACAAACAACCCCATCAAAAAGTGGGCAAAGGATATGAACATACATTTCTCAAAAGAAGACATTCATACAGCCAATGGACACATGAAAAAATGCTCATCATCACTCGCCATCAGAGAAATGCAAATCAAAACCACAATGAGATACCATCTCACACCAGTTAGAATGGCAATCATTAAAAACTCAGGAAACAACAGGTGTAGGAGAGGATGTGGAGAAATAGGAACACTTTTACACTGTTGATGGGATTGTAAACTAGTTCAACCATTATGGAAAACAGTATGGCGATTCCTCAAGGACCTAGAACTAGATGTACCATATGACCCAGCCATCCCACTACTGGGTATATACCCAAAGGATTATAAATTATGCTACTACAAAGACACAATCACACGTATGTTTATTGCGGCACTATTCACAATAGCAAAGACTTGGAATCAACCCAAATGTCCATCAGTGACAGACTGGATTAAGAAAATGTGGCACATATACACCATGGAATACTATGCAGCCATAAAAAAGGAAGAGTTTGCGTCCTTTGTAGGGACATGGATGCAGCTGGAAACCATCATTCTTAGCAAACTATCACAAGAAGAGAAAACCAAACAGCGCATGTTCTCACTCATAGGTGGGAACTGAACAATGAGCTCACTTGGACTCAGGAAGGGGAACATCACACAATGGGGCCTATCATGGGGAGGGGGGAGGGGGGAGGGATTGCATTGGGGAGTTATACCTGATATAAATGATGAATTGATGGGTGCTGATGAGTTGATGGGTGCAGCACACCAACATGGCACATATATACATATGTAACAAACCTGCACGTTATGCACATGTACCCTAGAACTTAAAGTATAATAATAATAATAAAAGAATATCCTGAAAAACAAATAACCTCACAGAGAAACCAGAAGGAAGCTTTATGTGAAACTGCTCTGTGTCACGTGAATTCCGCTCACGCAGTTAAGCTTCTCTTTTCATTGAGCTGTATCATAACACTTTTTTTGTTTAGTCTGCGAAGGGATAATCTGGAGGGCTTTCAGGCTTATGGTGTGAAAGGAAACGCCTTCAGATAGAAACTGGAGAGAAACTTTCTGAGGAGCTGCTTTGTGACGTGTGCATCCCACTTACAGAAATATACTTTACTTCTCCTAGAGTATTCCGGAATCCCTTTTGGAGAAAAAGCTACGAGGAGATATTCGGGAGTATAGCGAGAACTATGGTGAAGAAGGAAATACCCTCAGACAAACACTGGAAAGATTTCTGTGAAACTGCTTTGTGTTAGATATATTTATTCATCTCGCATAGTTAAAATATGAATTATATTACGTAATTTGGAAACTCCGTCAACACAGATCCGCGAAGGCACATTCGGGAGGATATTCAGCCTTACGGTGAACGATGATATAATTTCAGATAAAAACTGGATAGAAGCTTTCTGAATAACTCCTTTGTGATGTATACATTCCACTCAGGGTGTTATACCTCTTTTCTCACAAGGCAGTGTTTGAGAACTGTTCCTGTGAAACCGAAAAAGTGATATTTTGGAACGCATTGAGGACTATGGCGAATAGTGAACTATACTGAAATAAAACGAGGAAGAAACATTCCAAGAATCTCCTCTCTGATATGTGCATTCACTTCAAAGAGTTAATGCTTACTGTATGTTACCCAGTTTCAAAACTCTGTCTTTGAAAAATCTGTGAAGGGATATTTAGTGAAGCCCAGAGGCCTGTGGTGAGCGAGGAAACGTCTTCTGAAGAAACCTGCAGAGAAATGTTCTGAGCAAGTGCTTTGCGATGTGTGTAATCATCCCCTGGACTTAAACCATTCTTTGGATTGAGCAGAATGAAATCACTGTTTTTGTGGAATCTGAGGAGGATATTTGGGATCAATCTTTAGAATATAGAGAAAGAAATATCCTCAGGTAAAATCCAGAAGAAAGCTTTCTGTGAAACTGCTCTGTGTCATCTTAATTCCTCTCACTCACATAAGCCTCCATTTTCATTGAGCAGTTTTCTAGCAATGTGTACATTTAGTGTGTGATGGGATATTCGGAGGCACTTTGTGGCTAATGGTGAAAGAGGAAATATGTTCAGATCGAAACTGGGAGAAGCTTTCAGAGAAACTGCTTTGTGTCGTGTGTATTCCAGTCACAATGTTATACCTCTGTTCTCATACATGTCGGGGAAACCCTTTTGAAGAAAGAGGTAACAAGTGATATTCAGTAGCATGTTGATGCTGATGGTGAAAAGGAAAATAGACTCAGACAAAAACTGGAAAGAAACTTTCTAGGAATCTCCTCTGTGATATGTGTGATCATCTCACATACATAAAGCTTTCTTTGTATTACACAGCTTGGAAACTGTCATGGACGGATACACGAAGGGACCTTTGGGAGCACATTCTGGTCTATGGTGAAAAAGGAAATATCTTCAGGTAAAAACTGGAAAGAAGTTATCTCTGAATCTGTTTTTCGCTATGTTTATTCATCTCACATAGATGAAGCTTTCTTTACATTACGCAGCTTGGAAACTTTCTCCTGGATGGATCAGCGAAGGGATATTTGGGATAACATTCGGGTCTAAGATGAAAGAGGAAATATATTCAGATAAGATGTGGAGGGAAGCTTTCTGAGAAACTGCTTGTTGATGTGTGCATTCCACTCAGAGAGTTATAACTTTCTTCTCATAAGGCACAGTTTGCACACTGTTCCTGTAAAACCAAAAGAGTGATATTCCAAGCACATTGAAGACTATGGCAAAAAGTGAAAAGACGTCCAATAAAAAACAGAAAGAAGCACTCGAAGAAACTGCTCTCTGACACGTCCATTCTTTTCACAGGGTTAAAGCTTACTCTATATTTCCCAGTTTGAAAGTCGGTCTTCAAGGGTTCTGCGAAGGGATACTATATGGCGACTGGAGGCCTGTGTGATGCAAGAAAATGTCTTCCATCGAAAATCGGAGAGAAGCTTTCTGCACAACTCTTTTGTGATGTTTGTATTGATGTCACAGAGTTAAATCATTCTTTGGATAGAGCAGTTTGAAATCACTGTTTCTGTGGAATCTGAGAAAGGACATTTGGAAACGCTCTTTAGAATATCCTGAAAAAGAGAAAACCTCAGAGAGAAACCAGAAGGAAGCTTTCTGTGAAACTGCTCTGTGTCACGTGAATTCCGTTCACACAGTTAAGCTTCTCTTTTCATTGAGGTGTATCATAACACTGTTTTTGTGGAGTCTGCAAAGAGATACTCTGGAAGGCGTTCAGGCTTACGGTGAGAAAGAAAACTCTTCAGATAGAGACTGGAGAGAAGCTTTCTGAGGAGCTGCTTTGTGACATGTGCATTCTACTCACAGAAATATACCTATTTTCTCCTAGAGGATTCCAGAATCCCTTTGGCAGAAAAAGCTATGAAGGGATATTTGGGAGTATAGAGAGGGCTAAGGTGAAAAAGGAAATATCCTCAGACAAAAAGTGGAAAGAAAATTTCTGTGAAATTGCTTTCTGATAGATATATTCATTCGTCTCTCATATTTAAAACTCAAATTATATTATGCAGTTTGGAAACTCCATCATGCACAGATCCACAAAGGGACATTCTGGAGCACCTTCAGTCCTACGGTGAAAGAGGAGATATATTTGAGGCTTACGGTGAGAAAGGAAACATCTTCTGATAGAAATCACTGTTTTTGTGGAATCTGAGGAAGGACATTTGGGAACGATCCTTAGAATATGGAGAAAGAAACATCCTCAGGTAAAATCCAGAAGGAAGCTTTCTGTGAAACTGCTCTGTGTTGTCTTAATTCCTCTCACTCAGATAAGCCTCTCTTTTCATAGAGCGGTTTTCTAGCCCTGTGTATGTTTACTGTATGATGGGATATTCGGGAGCACTTTGATCCTAACTGTTAGAAAGGAATTATGATCAGAACGAAACTGGAGAGAAGCTTTCCAAGGAACTGCTTTGTGATGGGTGCATTCCAGTCACGGTGATATACCTCTCTTCTCATACAGCATTGGGGAAACGCTTTTGGAAAAACAGGTATCAAGTGATATTTGGGAGCATGTTGATGCTGATGGTGGAAAGGGAAATAGACTCAGACAAAAACTGGAAAGAAGATTTCTGTGAATCTGCTTTGTGTTCGATATATTCATTCATCTCGCGCAGTTAAAACTCAAATTATATTACCCTGTTTAGAAACTCCATTATGCACATATCTGCGAAGGGACATTCGGGAGCAAATCCATGATGGAAATATCCTCAGAGAAAACTGTAAAGAAGATTCCTGTGAAACTGCTTTGTGTCCAAAGGAAGATTTCTGTGAAACTACTCTGTGTCTCGTGAGTTCCGCACACACAGTTAGGCTTCTCTTTTCATTGAGCAGTATGATAACACAGTTTTTGTTTAATCTGAGAAGGTATATTCAGGAGCACTTTGAGATGCATGGTGTGAAAGGAAACGTCTTCAGATAGAAACTGGAAAAAAGCTTTCTTAGTAGCTGCTTTGTGACGTGTGCATTCCACTCACAGAAATATACCTTTCTTCTCCTAGAGGATTCCGAATCCCTTTTGGAGAAAAAGCTACCAAGAGACATTCGAGAGTGTAAGGACGGCTCAGGTGAAGTAGGAAATATCCTCAGACAAAAAGTGGAAAGAAGATTTCTGTGAAACTGCTTTGTGTTAGATATATTTATTAATCTCACAGAGGTAGAAAGTTAATTATATTGTGCTGTTTCGAAACTCCATCATGCACGGATCCGTGAAGGGACATTCGAGAGCACATTCAGGCCTATGGTAAAAGAGCAGATATCTTCAGATAAAAACTGGATAGAAGCTTTCTGAGAAACTGTTTTGTGATGTATGCATTCCACTCATGGAGTTATACTTCTTTTCTCACACGGCAGTGGTTGAATACTGTTCCTGTGAAACTGAAAAAGTGATATTTCTGATCACATTGAGGACTATGGCGAATAGTGAAATATACTGAAATACAATTGAGGAAGAAGCATTCCAAGAATCTGCTCTCTGATATGTGTTTTCACTTCACAGGGTTAATGCTTACACTATGTTGCCCATTTTCGAAACTCTATCTTTGAAATATCTGTGAAGGGATATTTAGTGCCACTCGGCAGCTTGCGGTGAGCGAGGAAACATCTTCCGATGAAACATGCAGAGAAACGTTCTGAGCAACTGCTTTGCGATGTGTGTATTCCTCTCATAGAGTTAAACCATTCTTTGGTTGAGCAGCTTGAAATCACTGGTTTTGTGGAATCTGAGGAAGGACATTTGGGAATGATCCTTAGAATATGGAGAAAGAAATATCCTCAGGAAAATCCAGAAGGAAGCTTTCCGTGAAACTGCTTTGTCATCTTAATTCCTCTCTCTCAGATAAGCCTCTCTTTTCATTGAGCGGTTTTCTAGCCCTGTGTGTGTTGCGCGTGTGATGGGATATTTGGGAGCACTTGGAGGCTAACTGTGAAAAAGAAAATATATACAGACGGAAACTGGAGAGAAGCTTTCCGAGGAACTGCTCTGTGACGTGTGCATTCCAGACACCGTGTTATACCTCTCTTCTCATACAGCATCAGGGAAACCCTATTGGAGAAACAGGTACCAAGTGATATTCCGGAGCATGTTGATGCCAATGGTGAAAAGGGAAATAGCCTCAGACAAGAACTGGAAAGAAGCTTTCTAGGAAACTACTCTGTGATATCTGTAATCATCTCACATAGATAAAGATTTCTTTACATTATGCCACTCGGAAACTGTCATGGACGGATCCTCGAAGGGACCTTCAGGAGCACATTCTGGACTATGGTGAAAAGGAAAATATCTACAATTGTAAACTGGAAAGAATTTTCTGTGAATCTGCTTTTTGCAATGTTTATTCATCTCATATAGATGAAGTTTTCTGTACATTATGCAGCTTGGAAACTCCCTCATGAATGGATCCTCATAGGGATATTTGGGATCTCATTTGGGCCTATGGAGAAATAGGAAATATACACAGATAAAAATTGTAAAGAAGCTTTGCTAGAAACTGCTTGGTGATGTGTGCATTCCACTCAGGGAGTTATAACTTTCTTATCATAAGGCACAGTTTGAACACTGTTACTGTAAAACCAACAGAGTGATATTCGGAGCACATTGAAGACTATGGCAAAAAGTGAAATGGCTTCCAATAAAAACAGAAAGAAACACTTGAAGAAACTGCTCTCAAATGTCCATTCTTTTCATAGGGTTAAAGCTTACTCTACATTTCCCTGTTTGAAAGTCGGTCTTTGAGGGTTCTGCGAAGGGATAGTAAGTATCAATCGGAGGCCTGTGTCTAGCAAGAAAATGTCCTCCATCGAAAATTGGAGTGAAGCTTTCTGTGCAACTCTTTTGTGATGTTTGCATTCATCTGATAGTGTTAAATGATTCTTTGGAATGAGCAGTTTGAAATCATTGTTTCTGTATAATTTGAAAAAGGACATTTGGAAATGCTCTTTAGAATATTCTGAAAAAGAAATAACCACAGAGAGAAACCAGAAGGAAACTTTCTGTTAAACTGTTCTGTGTCACGTGAATTCCGCTCACAAGGTTATGTTTCTCTTTTCATTGAGCTGTATCAGAACACTGTTTTTGCTTGGTCTGCCAGGGGATATTCTGGAGGGCTTTGAGGCTTACGGTGAGAAAGGAAACATCTTCTGATAGAAATTGGAGAAAAGCTTTCTGAAGAGCTGCTTTGTGACGTGTGCATTCCACTTACAGAAATATACCTTTCTTCTCCTAGAAGTTTCTGGAATTTCTTTTGGAGAGAAAGCTACAAAGAGATATTCTGGAGTATAGCGACGACTATGGTGAGGAAGGAAATATCCTCAGACAAAAACTGGAAGAAGATTTCTGTGAAACTGCTTAGTGTTAGATATATTTATTCATATCGAATAGTTAAAACTTTAATTGTATTATGCAGTTTTGATACTCCATCATGCACAGTTCCGTGAAGGTTGTTTTGGGAACTGTGAAGCACATTCAGGCCTATGGTGAAAGAGGAGATATCTTCAGATAAAACTGGGTGGAAGCTTTCTGAGAAACTACTTTGTGATGTATGCATTCCACTCAGGGAGTTTTACCTCTTTTCTTACAAGGCAGTGTTTGAACACTGTTCCTGTGAAACCGAAAAAGTTATATTTCAGAACACCTTGAGTACTCAGGCGAATAGTGAAATACACTGAAACAAAATCGAGGAAGAAGCATTAAAAGAATCTGCTCTCTGATATGTGCATTCAGTTCACAGGCTTAATGCTTACTCTATGTGGCCCAGTTTCGAAACTCTGTCTTTGAAGAATCTGTGAGTGGATATTTAGTGATGCCTGGAGGCTTGTGGTGAGCGAGGAAATATCTTCCGATGAAACCTGCAGAGAAACGTTCTAAGAAACTGTTTTGTGTTGTGTGTATTTGACTCCTAGAGTTAAACCATTCTTTGGAATGAGCAGCTTGAAATCACTGTTTTTGGGGAATCTGAGGAAGGACATTTAGGAACGATATTTAGAATATGGAAAAGGTAATATCTACAGGTAAATCCAGAAGGAAGCTTTCTGTGAAGCTGCTCTGTGTCATCTTAATTCCTGTCACTCAGAAAAGCCTCTCTTTTCATTGAGCAGGTTTCTAGCCCTGTGTATGCTTAGCGTGTGATGGGATAATCGGGAGCACTTAGAGGCTAATGGTGAAAAAGGAAATAAGTTCAGACCGAAACTGGAGAGACGGTTTCGGAGGAACTGCTTTGTGATGTGTGCATTCCAGTCACAGTGTTATACCTCTCTTCTCATACAGTGTCGGGGAGACCCTTTTGGAAAAACAGGTACCAAGGGATATTCGGGAGCATGTTGATGTTGATGGTGAAAAGAGAAATAGCCTCCTACAAACACTGGAAAGAAGATATCTAGAAAACTATTCTGTGATATGTGTATTCATCTCAGATAGATAAAGCTGTCCTTATATTACGCAGCTTGGAAACTGTCATGGACGGATCCATGAAGGGACCTTCGGGATCACATTTTGGACTATGGTGAAAAACAAATGTCGTCAGATAAAACCTGGAAAGAAAGTTTCTGTGAATCTGCTTTTTGCTATGTTTATTCATTGCACATAGATGAAGCTTTCCTTACATTAGGCAGCTTGAAAACTCCCTCATGGATGCATCCGTGGAGGGATATTTGGGATCACATTCGGGCCTATGGTGAAAGAGGATATACACTCAGATAAAAAATGGAAGGAAGCTTTCTGAGAAACTCCTTAGTGATGTGTGCATTCCACTCAGGGAGTTACAACGTTCTTCTCATAAGGCACACTTTGAACACTGTTCCTTTAAAAGCAAAAGAGTGATATTTGGAGAACATTGAAGACTATGGCAAAAAGTGAAATGTCCTCCATTAAGAAACATAAAGAAGCACTCGAAGGAACTGCTCTCTGACATGTCCATTCTTTTCACAGGGTTAAAACTTACTCTACATTTCCCAGTTTGAACGTCGGTCTTTGAGGTTTCTGTGACAGGATAGTAAGTGGCGACCGGAAGCCAGTGTGAGGCAAGCAAGTGTCTTAAATCGAAAATAGGAGAGAAGCATTCTGCGCAAATCTTTTGTGATATTTGTATTCATCTCATAGAGTTAAATCATTCTTTGGAGTGAGCAGTGTGAAATCACTGTTTCTGTGGAATCTGAGAAAGGACATTTGGAAATGCTCTTTAGAAAATCCTGAAAAAGAAATAAACTCAGAGAGAAACCAGAAGGAAGCTTTCTGTGAAACTGCTCAGTGTCATGTGAATTCTGCTCACACAGTTAAGCTTCTCTTTTCATTTAGCTCTATCATAACACTGTTTTTGTTTAGTCTGTGAAGTGATATTCTGAAGGGCTTTGAGGCTTATGGTGAGAAAGTAAACGTCCTCAGATAGAACTGGCAGAGAAGCTTTCTGAAGATCTCCTTTGTGAACTGTACATTCGACTCTCAGAAATATATGTTTCTTCTCATAGAGGATTCCGGAATCCATTTTTGAGAAAAAACTACCAAGAGATCTTCGGGAGTATAGTGACAACTATGTTGAAAAAGGAAATATCCTCAGACAAATACTGGAAAGAAGGTTTCTGTGAAACTGCTTTGTGTTAGATATATTTATTCATCTCGCATGGTTAAAACTTTAATTATATTACACAGTTTGGAAACTCCATCCAGAGCAGATCCATGAAGGGACATTCGGGAGCACATTCAGGCCTACAATGAAAGAGCAGCTATCTTCAGATAAAAACTGGATAGAAGCATTCTGAGAAACTACTTTGTTATGTATGCATTCCAGTCAGGGATTTATACCTCTTTTCTCACAAGGCAGTGTTTGAACACTGTTCCTGTGAAACCGAAAATGTGATATTTCAGAACGCATTGAGGACTATGGCGATTGGTGAAATATACTGAAATAAAATCGAGGAAGAAGGAATCTGCTCTCTGATATGTGCGTTCACTACACAGATTTAATGCTTACTCTATATTGCCCAGTTTTGAAACTCTTTCTTTGAAGAATCTGTGAAAGGATATTTAGTGATCCCCGGAGGCTTGTGGTGAGAGAGGAAACGTTTTCCAATGAAACCTGCAGAGAAACGTTCTGAGCAACTGCTTTGTGATGTGTGTATTCGTCTCCTAGAATTAATCATTCTTTGGATTGAGCAGCTTGAAATCACTGTTTTTGTGGAATCTGAGGAAGGACATTTGGGATTGATCCTTAGAATATTGAGAAAGAAATATCCTCAGATAAAATCCAGAAGGAACCTTTCTGTGAAACTGCTATTTGTCGTCTTAATTCCTCTCACTCAGTTAAGCCTCCCTTTTAATTGAGCAGTTTTCTAGCAACGTGTATTTTTAGCGTGAGATGGGATATTCGGGAGCAGTTTGAGGCTTACTGTGAAAAAGGAAATATGATCAGTTTCAAATCGGAGAGAAGCTTTCCGAGGAACTGCTTTGTGACATGTACATTCCAGTCACAGTGTTATACCTCTCTTCTCATACAGCGTCAGGGAAACCCTTTTGGAGAAACAGGGACCAAGTAATATTCGGGAGCATGTTGTTGCCAATGGTGAAAAGGGAAATAGCCTCAGACAAAAACTGGCAAGAAGCTTTCTAGGAAACTACACTCTGATACGTGTAATCATCACACATAGATAAAGCTTTCTTTACATTACACAGCTTGGAAACTGTCATGGACGGATCCCCGAAGGGACCTTCGGGAGCACATTCTGGAGTATGGTGAAAAAGAAAATATCTTCTGATAAAAACTGGAAAGAAGCTTTCTGTGAATCTGCTTTTTGCCATGTTTATTCTTCTCACATAGATGAAACATTGTTTACATTACACAGCTTGAAAACTCCCTCATGGATGGATCTGCAAAGGAATATTTGGGATCATATTCAGGCCTATGGTGAAATAGCAAATATAGTCAGATAAATACTGGAGAGAAACTTTCGGAGAAACAGCTTGGGGATGTGTGCATTCCACTCAGGGTGTTAAAACTTTCCTCATATAATGCACAGTCTGAACACTGTTCCTGTAAAACGAAAAGAGTGATATTTGGAGCACTTGAAGACTATGGCAAAAAGTGAACTGGCGTCCAATAAAAAACAGAAAGAAGCACTCGAAGAAACTGCTCTCAAATGTCCATTCTTTTCACAGGGTTGAAGCTTATTCTGCATATCCCACTTTGAAAGGCGGTCTTTGAGGGTTCTGCAAAGGGAGTGTAAGTGGCTACCGGAGGACTGTGTCGAGCAAGGAAACGTCCTCTATCGAAAATTGGAGAGAAGCTTTCTACGCAACTCTTTTGTGATGTTTGTATTCATCTCATAGCGTTAAATGATTCTTTGGAATGAGCAGTGTGAAATCACTCTTCCTGAGTAATCTGAGAACGGTCATTTGGAAACGCTCTTTAGAATATCCTGAAAAAGAAATAACCTCAGAGAGAAACCAGAAGGAAGCTTTCTGTGAAACTGCTCTGTGTCACTTGAATTCCGCTCACAGAGTAAAGCTTCACTTTTCATTGAGCTGTATCATAACACTGTTTTTGTTTAGTCTGCGAAGGGATATTCTGGAGGGCTTTGAGGCTTCCGGTGAGAAAGGAAAAGTCTTCAGATAGAAACTGGAGAGTAGCGTTCAGAGGAGCTGCTTTGTGACGCATGCATTCCATTCACAGAAATATACTTTTCTTCTCCTAGAGGATTCTGGAATCCCTTTTGTAGAAAAAGCTACCAAGAGATATTCGGGAGTATTGGGAGGACTATGGTGAAAAATGAAATCTCCCCAGACAAAAACTGGAAAGAAGATTTATGTGAAACTGCTTTGTGTTAGATGTATTTATTCATCTTGCTTAGATAAAACTTTAATTATATTACGCAGCTTGGAAACTCAGTCATGCTCAGATCTGCGAAGGGACGTTCAGGAGCACATTCAGGCCTATGATGAAAGAGGAGTTATCTTCAGTTAAAAACTGGATAGAAGTTTTCTGAGAAACTAATTTGTGATGTATGCATTAAACTCAGGGAGTTAGGCCTCTGTTCTCACAAGGCAGTGTTGGAACACTGTTCCTGTGAAACCAAAAAAGTGATATTTCGGAACGCATTGAGGACTATGGCGAAGAGTGAAATATACTGAAATAAAATCGAGGAAGAAGCGTTCCAAGAAACTGCTGTCTGATATGTGCATTCAATTCACAGAGTTAATGTTTACTCTATGTTGCCCACTTTCAAAACACTGTATTTCAAGAATCTGTGAAGGTATATATAGTGATGCCCGGAGGCTCGTGATGAGCGAGGAAACGTCTTCTGATGAAACCTGCAGAGAAACTTTCTAAGCAACTTCTTTGCAATGTGTGTATTCGTCTCCTAGAGTTAAACCATTCTTTCGATTGAGCAGCTTGAAATCACTGTTTTTGTTGAATCTGAGGAAGGACTTTTGGGAACGATCGTTATAATATGGAGAAAGAAATATCCTCAGGTGAAATCCAGAAGGTAGCTTTCTGTGAAACTGCTTTGCGTCGTCGTTATTCCTCTCACTCAGATAAGCCTCTCTTTTCATTGAGCAGGTTTCTAGCCCTAGGTATGTTTAGCATGTGATGAGATATTCGGGAGCACTTTGAGGCTAATGGTGAATAAGGAAATATGTTCAGATGGAAACTGGAGAGAAGCTTTCCGAGTAACTGCTTTGTGACATGTGCATTCCACTCACAGTGTTATACCTCTTTTCTCATACAACATCGGGGAAACCTTTTTGGGGAAACAGGGATGAAGCGATATTTGGGAGCATGTTGATGCTGATGGTGAAAAGGGAAATAGCCTCAGACAAAAACTTGAATGAAGCTTTCCAGGAAACTACTCTGTGATATGTGTAATCATCTCACATAGATAAAACTTTCTTTACATTACACAGCGTGGAAACTGTCATGGACGGATCCACGAGGGGACCTTTGGGAGCACGTTCTGACTATGATGAAAAAGTAAATATCTTCAGATAAATACTGAAAGAAGCTTTCTGTGAATTTGCTTTTTGCTATGTTTATTCATCTCACATAGATGAAGCTTTCTTTACATTACACAGCTTGGAAAATCCCTCGTAAATGGATCCTCATAGGGATATTTATGATCTCATTCGGGCCTATGGTGAAATAGGAAATATAGTCAGATAAAGACTGGAGAGAAGCTTTCTGAGAAACTGCTTTGTGATGCGTGCTGTCCACTCAGGGAGTTACAACTTTTGTCTCATAAGGCACAGTTTTAACACTGCTCCTGTGAAAGCAAAAGAGTGATATTCGGAGCACTTTGAAGACTATGGCAGAAAGTGAAATGGCGTCCAAAAAAAAAAAAAAAAAAAAAGTATCACTCGAAGAAACTACTCTCAAATGTCCATTCCTTTCACAGGGTTAAAGCTTACTCTACATTTCCCAGTTTGAAAGTCGGTCTTTGATGTTTTTCCAAAGGGATAGTAAGTGACAATCGGATGCCTGTGTCTAGCACAAAAATGTTTTTTCGAAAAGTGGAGAGAAGCTTTATGTGCAACACTTTTATGATGTTTGCATTCATATGATAACGTTAAATGTTTCTTTGGAATGAGCAGTTTGTAATCACTGTTTCTGTATAATTTGAAAAAGGACATTTGGAAACGCTCTTTAGAATATCTTGAAAAAGAAATAACCTCAGAGAGAAACCAGAAGGAAGCTTTCTGTGAAACTGCTTTGTGTCACGTGAATTCCGCTCACACAGTTAAGCTTCTCTTTTCATTGAGTTGACTCATAACACCGTTTTTGTTTAGTCTGCGAAGGGATATTCTGGAGGGCTTTGAGGCTTACTGCAAGAAAGGAAAATTCTTCAGATAGACACTGGAGGGAAGCTTTCTGAGAAGCTGCTGTGTGACGTGTGCATTGCACTCACAGAAATATACCTTTCTTCTCCTAGAGGATTCCGGAATCCCTTTTGGAGAAAGAGCTACCAAGAGACATTTGTGAGTATAGGGATGGCTATGGTGAAAAAGGAAGTATCCTCCGACAAACACTGGAAAGAAGATTTCTGTGAAACTGTTTTCTGTAAAATATTTGATTCATCGCCACAGTTGAAACTTTTCTTACATTACGCTGTTTGGAAACTTCGTCATGCACGGATCCACAAAGGGATATTCAGGAGCACATTCAGGCCTATGGTGAAAGAGGAGATATCTTCAGATAAAAATTGTATAGAAGCTTTCTGAGAAACTACTTTGTTATGTACACATTCCACTAAGGGTGATATACCTATTTCTCACAAGACAGTGTTTGAACACTGTTCCTGTGAAAACAAAAAAGTGATATTTTGGAACACATGGAGGACTATGGCAAAGAGTGAAATAAACAAATAAAATCGAGGAAGAAGCATTCCAAGAATCTGTTCTCTGATATGTGCATTCACTTCACAGAGTTAATGCTTACTCTATTTTGGCCACATTCGAATCTCTGTCTTTGAAGAATCTGTGAAGGGATATTTAGTGATGCCCGGAGGCTTGTGGTGAGCGAGGAAATGTCTTCCGATGAAACCTACATAGAAACGTTCTGAGCAACTGCTTTGTGATGTGTGTATTCGTCTCCTAGAGATAAACCATTCTTTGGATTGAGCAGCTTGAAATCAGTTTTTGTGGAATCTGAGGAAGGACATAAGGGAATGATCCTTAGCATATGGAGAAAGAAATATCCGGAGGTAGAATCCAGAAGGAAGCTTTCTGTGAAACTGCTCTGTGTCGTCTTAATTTTCTCACTCAGATAAGCCTCTCTTTTCATTGAGCAGTTTTCTAGTCCTGTGTATGTTTAGCATGTGAGGGATATTCAGGAGCACTTTGAGGCTAACGGTGAAAAAGGAAATATGATCAGATCGAAACTGCAGAGAAGCTTTCAGAGGAACTGCTTTGTGATGTGTGCATTCCAGTCCCAGTGTTATACCTCTCTTCTCATACATTATCGGGGAAAAACATTCGGAGAAACAGGTAACAAGTGATATTCGGGAGCATGTTGATGCTGATGGTGAAAAGGGAAATAGCCTCACACAAAAACTGGAAGAAGCTTTCTAGGAAACTACTCTGTGATATGTGTAATCGTCTCAATAGATAAAGCTTTCTTTACATTACGCAGCTTGGAAACTGTCATGGATGGATCCACGAAGAGACCTACAAGAGCACATTCTGGACTATGATGAAAAAGGAAATAACTTCTGAAAAAACTGTAAAGAAGCTTTCTGTGATTCTGTTTTTTGCTATGTTTATTCATCTCACATACATGAAGCTTTCTTTACATTATGCAGCTTGGAATATCCCTCGTGTATGGATCGGTGAAGGGACATTTGGGATCACCTTTGGGTCTATGGTGAAATAAGAAATATAATCAGATAAAAACTGGAGAGAATCTTTCTGAGAAACTGCTTGGTGATGTGTGCATTCCACTCCGGGAGTTTTAACATTCTTTTCATAAGGCACAGTTTGAGCACTCTTCCGGTAAAACCAAAAGAGTGACATTCAGAGCAAATTGACGACTATGGCAAAAAGTGAAATGTCGTCCATTAAAAAAAAGAAAGAAGCACTTGAAGAAACTGCTCTCTGACGTGTGCATTGTTTTAACAGGGTTAAAGCTTATTCTACATGTCCCAGTTTGAAAGTCGGTCTTTGTGGGTTCTGTGAAGGGATAGTATGTGGCAACCTGAGGACTGTGTGAGGCAAAGAAATGTTTTCCAATGAAAATCGAAGAGAAGCTTTCTTCGCAACTCTTTTGTGATGTTTGTATTCGTCTCATAGAGTTAAATCACTGTTTGGATGGGCAGTTTGTAATTACTGTTTCTGTGGAATCTGCGAAAGTGCATTTGGAAAAGCTTTTTAGAATATCCTGAAAAAGAAATAAACTCAGAGAGAAACCAAAAGGAAGCTTTCTGTGAAACTGCTCTGTGTCACATGTATTCTGCTCACAGATTTAAGCTTCTCTTTTCATTGAGCTGTATCATATCACTGTTTTTCTTTAGTCTGCGAAGTGATATTCGGGAGGGCTTTGAGGCTTACCACAAGAAAGGAAACGTCTTCAGATAGAAACTGGAGAGAAGCTTCCTGAAGAGCGGCTTTGTGACGTGTGCATTCCACTCCCAGAAATATACATTTCTTCTCCTAGAATTTTCTGAAATCCCTTTTGGAGAAAGCCACCAAGAGATATTAGGGAGTATAGAGATGAATCTAGTGAAAAAGGAAATATCCTCAGACAAATACTGGAAAGAAGATTTCTGTGAAACTGCTTTGTGTTAGATAGATTTATTCGTCCTGCATAACTAAAACTTTAATTATATTACACTGTTTGGAAACTCCGTCATGCAGAGATCAGCGAAGGGACATTGGGGAGCACATTCAGGCCTACGATGAAAGAGGAGATATCTTCAGCTAAAAAGTTGATAGAAGCTTTCTGAGAAACTACTTTGTGATGTATGCATTCCACTGAGGGAGTTCTACCTCTTTTCTCACAAGGCAGTGGTTGAACACTGTTCCTGTGATACCGAAATAGTGATATTTCGGGACGCATTGAGGACTATGGCGAATAGTGAAATATACTGAAATGAAATCGAGGAAAAAGCGTTCCAAGAATCTGCTCTCTGATATGTGCATTCACTTCACAGAGTTAATGCTTACTGTACCTTGCCCAGTTTGAAACTCAGTCTTTGAAGAATCTGTGAAGGGATATTTAGTGACGCCCGGAGGCTTGTGGTGAGCGAGGAACCAACTATCGATGAAACCTGCAGAGAAACGTTCTGAGGAACTGCTTTGTGATGTGTGTATTTGTCTCCGCAGTTAAACCATTCTTTGGATTGAGCAGCTTGAAATCACAGTTTTTGTGGAATCTGAGGAAGGACATTTGGCAACAATACTTAGAATATGGAGAAAGAAATATCATCAGGTAAAATCCAGAAGGAAGCTTTCTCTGAAACTGTTCTGGGTCATCTTAATTTCTCTCACTCAGATAAGTCTCTCTATTCATTGAGCAGTTTTCTACCCCTGTGTATGTTTAGCGTGTGATGGGATATTCAGGAGCACTTTAAGGCTTACGGGGAAAAAGGAAATATGTTCAGACCAAAATTGGAGAGAAGCTTTCCGAGGAACTGCTTTGTGAGGTGTGCATTCCAGTCACAGTGTTATACCTCATTTCTCATACAGCGTCAGGGAAACCCTTTTGAGAAACAGGTTCCAAGTGATCTATGAGAGCATGTTGATGCTGATGGTGAAAATGGAAATAGCCTCAGACAAAAACTGGAAAGAAGCTTCTTAGGAAATTACTCTGTGATATCTATAATCATCTCACATAGATAAAGTTTTCTTTACATTATGCACCTTGGAAACTGTCATGGATGGATCCATGAAGGGACCTTCGGGAGAACATTCTGGACTATGGTGGAAAAGGAAATATGTTCAGAGAAAAACTGGAAAGAAGCTTTTGGTGAAACTGTTTTTGCTATGTTTATTCATCTCATACAGATGAAGCTTTCTTTACATTATGCAGCTTGGAAACTCCCTCGTGGATGGATCCACGCAGGGATATTTTGGATCACATTCGGGGCTATGGTGAAAGAAGAAATATAGTCATATAAAAAATGGAGAGAAGCTTTCTGAGAAACTGCTTGGTGATGTGTGCATTCCACTAACAGAAATATACCTTTCTTCTCCTAGAGGATTCCGGAATCCCTTTTGGAGGAAAAGCTACCAAGAGATATTTGGAACTATAGGGAGGGCTCTGGTGAAAAAGGAAATATCCTCAGACAAAAACTGGAAAGAAGATTTCTTTGAAACTGCTTTGTTTTAGATATATTTATTCATCTCTCATACTTAAAACTTTAATTATATTATATAGTTTGGAAACTCCGTCATGCACACTTCCGCGATGGGACATTCGGCAGCACATTCAGCCCTACGGTGAAAGAGGAGATATCTTCCGATAAAAACTTGATAGAAGCTTTCTGAGAAGTTACTTTGTGATGTATGCATTCAACTCAATGTGTTATACCTCTTTTGTCAGAAGGCAGTGTTTGAACACTGTTCCTGTGAAACTAAAAAAGTGTTATTTTGGAACGCATTGAGGACTACGGTGAATAGTGAAATATACTGAAATAAAATCGAAGAAAAAGCATTCCAGGAATCTGCTCTCTGATATGTGCATTCAATTCACTGAGTTATTGCTTACTCTATGTTGCCCAGTTTCGAATCTCTGTCTTTGAAGAACTTGTGAAGGTATAATAATGATGCCCGGAGGCTTGTGGTGATCATGGAAACATCTTCTGATGAACCCTGCAGAGAAACGTTCTGAGCAACTGCTTCACGATGTGTGTATTCATCTCTTAGAGTTTAACCATTCTTGTATTGAGTAGCTTAAAGTCACAGTTTTTGTGGAATCTGAGAAAGGACATTTTAAAACGATCCTAAGAATATGGAGAAAGAAATATCCTCAGGTAAAATCCAGAAGGAAGCTTTCAGTGAAACTGCTCTGTGTGGTCTTAACTCCTCTCACTCAGATAAGCATCTCCTTTCATTGAGCAGTTTTCTAGCCCTCTGTATGTTTAGCATATGATGGGATATTTGGGAGCACTTTGAGGCTAACGGTTAAAAAGGAAATATGTTCAGACTGAAACGGGAGAGACTCTTTCCGAGGAACTGCCTTGTGACGTGTGCATTCCAGTCACAGTGTTATACCTCTCTTCTCATACAGCGTCGGGGAAACCCTTTTGGAGAAACAGGTACCAAGTGATATTGGGGAGCATGTTGATGTTGATTGTGAAAAGGGAAATAGACTCAGACAAAAACTGGAAAGAAGATTTTTGTGAAACTGCTTTGTGCTAGATATATTCATTCATCTCGCATAGTTAAAACTCAAATTGTATTACGCAGTTTGGAAACTCTGTCACGCATATATCCGCAAAGGGACATTTGGTAGCACGTCCGTGATGGAAATATCCTCAGAAAAAATGGAAAGAAGATTCCTGTGAAACTGCTTTGTGTCAGAAGGAAGCTTTCTGTGAAACTGCTCTGTGTCACGTGAATTCCGCTCACACAGTGAAGCTTCTCTTTTCATTGAGCAGTATCATAACATTGTTTTTGTTTAGGCTGAGAAGGGATATTCAGAAGTGCTTTGAGACACACGGTGTGAAAGGAAACGTTTTCAGATGGAAAGTGGAAAAAAGCTTTCTGAAGAGCTGCTTTTTGACGTGTGCATTCCACTCACAGAAATATACTTTTCTTCTCCTAGAGGGTTCCAGAATCCTTTTCAGGGAAAAAGCTACCAAAAGACATTCGAGAGAATAGTGACGACTCTGCTGAAAAAGGAAATATCCTCAGATGCCCGGAGACTTGTGGTGATAAAATCTGCAGAGAAGTATTCTGAGCAACTGCTTTGCAATGTGTGTATTTGTCTCACAGAAATAAACCATTCTTTGTATTGAGCAGCTCGAAATCACTGTTTTTGTGGAATCTGAGGAAGGATATGTGGGAGCGATCCTTAGAATATGAAGAAAGAAATATCCTCAGGTAAAATCCAGAAGGAAGCTTTCTGTGAAACTGCTCTGTGTCTTCTTAATTCCTCTCACTCAGATAAGCCCCTCTTTTCTTTGAGCAGTTTTCTAGCCCTGTGTATGTTTAGCGTGTGATGGGATATTCGGGAGCACTTTGAGGCTAACGATGATAAAGGAACTATGTTCAGACCGAAACTGGAGAGAACCTTTCCGAGGAGCTGCTTTTGACGTCTGCATTCCAGTCACAGTGTTATACCTCTCTTCTCATACAGCATCGGGGAAAACCTTTTGGAGAAACAGGTACCAAGTGATATTCGTGAGCAAGTTGATGCCGATGGTGAAAAGGGAAATAGCCTCAGACAAAAACTGGAAAGAAGCTTTCTAGGAAACTACTCTGTGATATGTGTAATGGTCTCACATAGATAAAGCTTTCTTTACATTACGCAGCTTGGAAAGTGTCATGGACGGATCCACGAAGGGACCTTCCGAAGCACATTGTGGACTATGGTGAAAAAGGAAATATCTTCAGATATAAATTGGAAAGAAGCTTTCTGTGAATCTTATTTTTGCTATGTTTATTCATCTCACATAGTTGAAGCTTTCTGTACATTATGCAGCTTGGAAACTCCCTCGTGAATGGATCCTCATAGGGAGTTTTGGGATCTCATTCGGGCCTATGGTGAAATAGGAAATATAGTCAGATAAAAACTGAAGAGAAGCTTTCTGTGAAACTGCTTGGTGATGTGTGCATTCCACACAGGGAGTTATAACTTTCTTCTCAGAAGGCACAGTTTGAACACTGCTCCTGTAAAACCAAAAGAGTGATATTCGGAGCACATTGAAGGCTATGGCAAACAATGAAATGTCGTACACTAAAAAACAGAAAGAAGCACTCGAAGAAACTTTTCTCTGACACGTCCATTCTTTTCACAGGGTTAAAGCTTATTCTACATTTTCCTGTTTGAAAGCCAGTCTTTGAGAGTTCAGTGAAGGGATAGTAAGTGGCGACCAGACCCTATGTGATGCAAGGAAGTGTCTTCCATTGAAAATCGGAGAGAAGGTTTCTGCGTAACACGTTTGTGATGTGTGCACTCATCTCATAGAGTTAAATCATTCTTTGGATTGAGCAGTTTGAAATCACTGTTTCTGTGGAATCTGAGAAAGGACATTTGGAAACGCTCTTTAGAATACCCTGAAAAAGAAGCAACCTCAGAAACAAACCAGAAGGAATCTTTCTGTGAAACTGCTCTGTGTCACGTGAATTCCGCTCACACAGTTAAGCTTCTCTTTTCATTGAGCTATATCGTAACACTGTTTTTGTTTAATCTGCGAAGGGATATTCTGGAGGGCTTTGAGGCTTATCGTGAGAAGGGAAACGTCTTCAGATAGAAGCTGGAGAGAAGCTTTCTGAGGAGCTGCTTTGGGACGTGTGCATTCCACTCAAGGAAATATACCTTTCTACTCCTAGAGGATTCCAGAATCTCTTTTGAAGAAAAGCTACAAAACAGACATTCAGGAGCATAGGGAAAGCTATGGTGAAAAAGGAAATATCCTCAGACAAAAACTGGAACGAAGATTTCTGTGAAACTGCTTTGTGTTAGATATATTTATTCATCTTGCATAGTCAAAACTTGTTTTATTTTACGCAGTTTGGAAACTCCGTCATGAACATATCCACAAAGGGACATTCGGGAGCACATTCTGGCCTATGGTGAAAGAGGAGATATCTTCAAATGAAAACTGGATAGAAGCTTTCTGAGAAACTACTTTGTGATGTATGCTTTCCACTCAGAGAGTTACACCTCTTTTCTAACAAGGCTGTGTAAGAACACTGTTCCTGTGAAACAGAAAACGTGATATTTCGGAACGCATTGAGGACTATGGCGAGTAGTGAAATACACTGAAATAAAATCAAGGAAGAAGCATTCCAAGAATCTGCTCTCGGATATGTGCATTCACTTAACAGGGTTAATGCTTACTCTATGTTGCCCAGTTTCGAAACTCTGTCTTTGAAGAATCTGTGAAGGGATATTTAGTGATGTCCGGAGGCCTGTGGTGAGCAAGGAAACGTCTTCCGATGAAACCTGTAGAGAAACGTTCTGAGCAACTGCTTGGTGATGTGTGTATTTGTCTCCTAGAGTTAAACCTTACTTTGAATTGAGCAGCTTGAAATCATTTTTTTTTTTTTGTGGAATCTGAGGAAGGACATTTGGGATCGACCCTTATAATATGGAGAAAGAAATACCCTCAGGAGAAATTAAGTAGGAAGTTTACTGTTAAATTGCTCTGTGTTGTCTTAATTACTCTCGCTCCGTTAAGCCTCTCTTTTCATTGAGCAGTTTTCTAGCCCTGTGTATGTTTAGTGTGTGATGGGATATTCGGGAGCACTTTGAGGCTAATGGTGAACAAGGGAATATGTTCAGACCGAAACTGGAGAGAAGCTTTCTGAGGAACTGGTTTGTGACGTGTGCATTCCACTCACAGTGTTATACCTCTCTTCTCACACAGCATCGGGGAATCCCTTTTGGAGAAACAGGTACCAAGGGATATTCGGGAGCATGTTGATGCCAATGATGAAAAGGGAAATAGCCTCAGACAAAAACTGGAAAGAAGCTTTCTAGGAAACTACTCTGTGATATGTGTAATCACCTCACATAGCTAAAGCTTTCTTTACATTACGCAGCTTGGAAACTGTCATAGACGGATCCACGAAGGGATCTTCAGAAGCACATTCCGGACTATGGTAAAAAAGGAAATATCTTCAGATAAAAACTGGAAAGAAGCTTTCTGTGAATCTGCTTTTTGCTATGTTTATTCATCTCACATAGATGAAGCTTTCTTTATATTACACAGCTTGGAAACTCCCTCGTGGGTGGATCAGCGAAGCGATATTTGGGATCACATTTGGGCCTATGGTGAAAGAGGAAATATAGTCAGATAAAAACTGGAGAGAAGCTTTCTGAGAAACTGCTTGGTGATGTGTGCATTCCACTCAGGGAGCTATAACTTTCTTTTCATAAGGCACAGCTTGAACACTGTTTCTGTGAAACCAAAAGAGTGATATTTGGAGCACTTTGAAGACTATGGCAAAAAGTTAAATGGCGTCAAATAAAAAGCAGAAAGAAGTACTCGAAGAAACTGATCTCAAATGTCCATTCTTTTCGCAGGGTGAAAGCATACTCTACATTACCCTGTTTGAAAGTCAGTCTTTGAGGGTTCTGCGAAGGAATAGTAAGTGACAACCGGATGCCTGTGTCTAGAAAGAAAACGTTCTCCATCGAAAATTGGTGAGAAGCTTTCTGCGCAACTCTTTTGTGATGTTTGTGTTCATCTGATAGCATTAAATGGTTCTTTGCAATGAGCAGTTTGAAATCGGTCTTTGAGGGTTCTGCAAAAAGATAGTAAGTGGCGAGCGGAGGTCTGTGTGAAGCAAGGAAATATCTTCCATTGAAAATCAGAGAGAAGATTTCTGCACAACTCTTTTGTGATATTTGTATTCATCTCATGGAGTTAACTCATTCTTTGGATTGAGTAGTTTGAAATCACTGCTTCTGGGGAATCTGAGAAAGGACATTTGGAAACGCTTGTTAGAATATCCTGAAAAAGAAATAACCTCAGAGAGAAACCAGCAGGAAGCTTTCTGTGAAACTGCTCTGTGTCATGTGAATTCCACTCACAGAATTAAGCTTCTCTTTTCATTGGGCTGTATCATAACACTGTTTTTTTTTAGTCTGCGAAGGGATATTATGTAGGGCTTTGAGGCTTACGGTGAGAAAGGAAACTTCTTCAGATAGACAATGGAGAGAAGCTTTCTGAGGAGCTGCTTTGTGGCATGCACATTCCACTCACAGAAATATACATTTCTTCTCCTAGAGGTTTCTGGAATCCCTTTTTTTTTTTTTTTTTTTTTTTTTTTTTGAGACGGAGTCTTGCTCTGTCGCCCAGGCTAGAGTGCAGTGGCCGGATCTCAGCTCACCGCAACCTCTGCCTCCTGGGTTCACGCCATTCTCCTGCCTCAGCCTCCCGAGTGGCTGGGACCACAGGCGCCCACCACCTCACCCGGCTAATTTTTTGTATTTTTAGTAGAGACGGGGTTTCACCGTGTTAGCCAGGAGGGTCTCGATCTCCTGACCTGGTGATCCGCCCGTCTCGGCCTCCCAAAGTGCTGGGATTACAGGCTTGAGCCACCGCGCCCGGCTGGAATCCCTTTTGGAGAAAAAGCTACCAGGAAATATTCGGGAGTATAGTGACGACTATGGTGAAAAAGGAAATATCCTCAGACTAAAACTGGAAAGAACATTGCTATGAAACTGATTTGTGTTAGATATATTTATTCCCCTCGCATACTTAAAACTTTAATTATATTATGCAGTTTGGAAACTCCGTCACGCACAGATCTGTGAAGGGACGTTCGAGAGCACATTAAGGTCTATGGTGAAAGAGGAGATATCTTCAGATAAAAATTGGATACATGCTTTCTGACAAACTAGTAGGTGATGTACGCATTCCACTCAGGGAGTTATACCTCTTTTCTCACAAGGCAGCGTTTGAGCACTGTTCCTGTGAAACCTAAAAAGTGATATTGCAGAATGCATTGAAGACCATGGGGAATAGTGAAACATACTGAAATAAAATCGAGGAAGAAGCGTTCCAAGAATCTGCCCTCTGATATGTGCATTCACTTCACAGTGTTAATGCCTACGGTATGTTGACCAGTTTCGAAACTCTGCCTTTAAAGAATCTGTGAAGGGACATTTAGTGTCGCCTGGAGGTCTGTGGTGAGTGAGGAAACGTCTTCCAATGAAACCTGCAGAGAAACGTTCTGAGCAACTGCTTTGTGATGTTTGTATTTGTCTCATAGATTCAAACCATTCTTTGGATTGAGGAGCTGGAAATCACTGTTTTTGTGTAATCTGAGGAAGGACATTTGGGAAAGATCCTTAGAATATGGAGAAAGAAATATCCTCAGATAAAATCCAGAAGGAACCTTTCCTTGAAACTGCTATATATCGTCTTAATTCCTCTCGCTCAATTAAGCCTCCCTTTTCATTGAGCAGTTTTCTACCAATGTGTATGTTTAGCATGTGATGGGATATTCGGGGGCACTTTAAGGCTAACTGTGAAAAAGGAAATATGATGAGAATGAAACTGGAGAGAAGCCCTCCATGGAACTGCTTTGTGAAGTGTGCATTCCAGTCACAGTGTTATACCTCTCTTCTCATACAGTGTCTGGGAAACCAAAAGACGGATATTTGGAGCACTTTAAAGACTATGGCAAAAAGTGAAATGTCATCCCATATAACACACAGATACACTGGAAGAAACTGCGCTCTGACATGTCCATTCTTTTCACTAGGTTAAAGCTTACTCTACATTTCCCAGTTTGAAATTCTGTCTTTGAGAGTTCTGAGAAGGGATTGTAAGTGGTAACCGGAGTACTGAGTGAGGCAAGGACATATCTTCCATCGAAAATTGGAGAGAAGCTTTCTAGGCAACTCTTTTGGGATGTTTGCATTCATCTCAAGGAGTTAAATCATTCTTTGGATTGAGCAGTTTGGAATCACTGCTTCTGTGAAATCTGAGAAAGAACGTTTGGAAACGCTCTTTAGAATACCCTGAAAAATAAATAATATGAGAGAAAATCCAGAAGGAAGCTTTCTGTGAAACTACTCTGTGTCACGTGAATTCCGCTCACACAGTTAAGCTTCTCTTTTCATTGATCAGTATCATAACACTGTTTTTGTTTATTCTGCGAAGGGATATTCTGGAGTGCTTCGAGGGTTTCGGTGAGAAAGGAAACATCTTTAGACAGAAACTGGAGAGAAATTTTCCGTGGAGCTGCCTTGTGCCATGTGCATTCCACTCACAGAAATATACCTTTCGTATCATAGAGGATTTCGGACTTCCTTGTGGAGAAAAAGCTACCAAGAGACATTCGGGAGTATAGGGATGGGTATGGTGATAAAGGAAATAATCTCAGATAAAAACTGGAAAGAAGACTTCTGTGAAACTGCTTTGTGTTAGATACACTTATTCATCTCGCATAGTTAAAACTTTTCTTATATAACGCAGTTTAGAAACTCCCTCATGAACGGATTTGCGAAGGGATATTCGGGAGCACATTCAGGCCTACCTTGAAAGAGGATATATCTTCAGATAAAAACTGGATAGAAGCTTTCTGAGAAACTACTTTGTGGTGAATGCATTCCACTCAGGGACTTATAACTCTTTTCTCACAAGGCAGTGTTAGAACAGTGTTCCTGTGAAACCGAAAAAGTGATATTCAGGGCACATTGGGAACTATAGCGAATAGTGAAATATACTGAAATAAAATTGAGGAGGAAGTGTTCCAAGAATCTGCTCTCTGATACGTGCATTCACTTCACAGAGTTAATGCTTACTCTATGTGCCCAGTTTCGAAACTCTGTCTATGAAGAATCTGTGAAGGGATATTTAGTGACGTCTGGAGGCTTGTGGTGAGCGAGGAAACGTCTTCCGATGAATCCTGCAGAAAATCTTTCTGAACAACTGCTTTGCAATGTGTGTTCTTTGTATTGATCAACTTGAAATCACTGTTTTTGTGGAATCTGAGGAAGAACATTTAGGAATGACCCTTAGAATATGGAGAAAGAAATGTTCTCAGGTAAAATCCAGAAGAATAGTTTCTGTGAAGCTTCTCTGTGTCACATTAATTCCTCTCACTCAGATAAGCCTCTCTTTTCATTGAGCAGTTTTCTAGTCCTGTGTATGTTTAGCATGTGATGTGATATTCGGGAGCACTTGGAGGCTAATTTTAAAAAAGGAAATATGTTCAGAAGAAACTGGAGAGAAGCCTTCCGAGGAACTGCTTTGTGACATGTGCATTCCAGTCACAGTCTTATACGTCTCTTCTCTTACCGCGTTGGGGAAACCCATTTGGAGAAACAGGTACCAAGTGATATTCGGGAGCATGCTGATGCCAACGGTGAAAAAGGAAATAGCCTCAGACAAAAAGTGGAAAGAAGCTTTCTAGGAAGATACTCTCTGATATCTGTAATCAGCTCACATAGATAAAGCTTTCTTTACATTACACAGCTCGGATACTGTGATGGACGGATCCCCGAAGGGACCTTCGGAAGCACATTCTGGACTATGGTGAAAAAAAAATATCTTCAGAGAAAAACTCGAAGAAAGCTTTCTGTCAATCTGCTTTTTGCTATGTTTACTCATCTCACATATATGAAGCTTTCTTTATATTAACCAGCTTAAAACCACCTCCTGGATGGATCCGTGAAGGGATATTTAGGATCACCATCGGGCCTATGGTGAATGAAGAAATACAGTCAGATAAAAACTGGAAGGAGCTTTCTAAGAAACTACTTGGTGATGTGTGCATTCCACTCAGGGAGTTATAACTTTCTTCTCATAAGGCACAGTTTGACCACTGTTCCTTTAAAACCAAAAGAGTGATATTTGGAGCACATTGAGGACTATGGCATAAAGTGAAATGTCATCCAATAAAAAACAGAAAGAAGACTCAAAGAAACTGCTCTCTGACATGTCCATTCTTTTCACATGGTTAAAACTTACTCTACACTTCCCTGTTTGAAAGTTGGTCTTTGAGGGTTCTGCGAAGGGATAGAAAGTGGCAACAGGAGGCCTGTGTCTTGCAAGAAAATGTCCTCCATCGAAAATTGGAGAGAAACTTTCTGTGCAACTTTTTGTGATGTTTGTATTCAACACATAGAGGAGATATCTTCAGATAAAAACTGCATAGAAGCTTTCTGAGAAACTACTTTGTGATGTATACATTCCACTCAGGGAGTTCTACCTCCTTTCTCACAAGGCAGTGTTTGAACACTGTTCCTGTGAAACCGAAAAAGTGATATTTCCGAACACATTGAGGACTATGGCGAATAGTGAAATATAATGAATTAAAATTGAGGAAGAAGCGTTTCACGAATCTGTTCTCTGATACGTGCATTCACGTCACAGAGTTAATGCTTACTCTATGTTTCCCAGATTGGTAACTCTGTCTTTGAAGAATCGGTGAAGAGATATTTAGTGATGCCCAGAGGCTTGTGGTGAGCGAGGAAACGTCTTCCGATGAAACCTGCCGAGAAACGTTCTGAGCAACTGTTTTGCGATGTGTGTATTCGTCTCATAGAGTTATACCATTCTTTGGATTGAGCAGCTTGAAATCACTGTTTTTGTGGAATCTAAGGAAGGACACCTGGGAACTATCCTCAGAATATGGAGAAAGAAATATCCTAGGTAAAATCCCGAAGGAAGCTTGCTGTGAATGTGCTCTGTGTTGTCTTAATTCCTCTCATATAAGCCTCTCTTTTCATTGAGGAGTTTTCTAGCCCTTTGTATGTTTAGCATGTGATGAGATATTCGGGAGCACTTTGAGGCTAACAGTGAAAAAGGAAATATATTCAGACCAAAACTGGAGAGAAGCTTTCCGAGAAACTGCTTTGTGACGTGTGCATTCCAGTCACAGTGATATACCTCTCTTCTCATACTGCGTTGAAAAACTCTTTTGGAGAAACAGGTACCAAGTGATATTCGGGAGCATGTTGATGCTGATGGTGAAAAGGGAAATAGCCTCAGACAAAAATTGGAAAGAAGATTTCTGTGAAACTTCTTTGTGTTAGATATATTCTTTCGTCTCACATTGTTAAAATTCAAATTTTATTATGCAGTTTGGAAACTCCATCATGCACACATCCATGAAGGGACATTCGGGAGCACGTCCAGGACGGAAATATCCTCAGAAAAAACTGGAAAGAAGATACCTGTGAAACTGCTTTGTGTCAGAAGGAAGCTTTCTGTGAAATTGCTCTGTGTCACGTGAATTCTGCTCACACAGTTAAGCTTCTCTTTTCATTGAACAGTATCATAACATTGTTTCCATTTAGTCTGAGAAGGGATATTCAGGAGTGCTTTGAGATGCACGGTGTGAAAGGAAATGTCTTCAGATGGAAACTGGAAAAATGCTTTCTCAGGAGCTGCTTCGTGACGTGTGCATTCCACTCACAGAAACATACCTTTCTTCTCCTAGAGGATTCCTGAATCCCTTTTGGAGAAAAAGCTACCAAGAGACATTTGAGAATATAGGAATGGCTCAGGTGAAGAAGGAAATATCCTCAGAAAATAAAATGGAAAGAAGATTTCTTTGAAACTGCTTTGTGTTAGATATATTTATTAATCTCACAGAGTTAGAAAGTTTCTTATATTGTGCTGTTTCAAAACACCTTCATGCATGGATCCGTGAAGAGACTTTCAAGAGCACATTCAGGCCTACAGTGAAAGAGCAGATATCTTCAGCTAAAAACTGGATAGAAGCTTTCTGAGAAACTGTTTTGTGAAGTATGCATTCCACTCAGGGAGTTATATCTCTTTTCTCACAAGGCAGTTTTTGAACACTTTTCTTGTGAAACTGAAAATATGATATTTTGGAGTGCATTGAGATCTATGTTGAATAGTGAAATATGCTGAAATAAAATCGAGGATGAAGCATTACGGTGAAAAAGGAAATATGTTCAGAGGGAAACTGGAGGGAAGCTTTCCGAGGAACGGCTTTGTGACCTGAGCATTCCACTCACAGTGTTATATCTTTCTTCTCATACAGCGTCAGGGAAACCCTTTTGGGGAAACAGGTACCAAGTGATATTCGGGAGCATGCTGATGCTGATGGTGAAAAGGGAACTAGCCTCAGACAAAAACCGGAAAGACGCTTTCTAGAAAATTACTCTGTGATATGTATAATCATCTCACATAGATAAAGCTTTCTTTACACTACACAGCTTGGAACCTCTCATGAACGTATCCACGAAGGGACATTTGGGTGCACATTCAGGACTATGGTGAAAAAGGAAATATCGTCAGATAAAAACTGGAGAGAAGCTTTCTGTGAATCTGCTTTTTGCTATGTTTATTCATCTCATATAGATGAAGCTTTTCGACTTTACTCAGCTTGGAAATTCCATCGTGGATGGATCCCCAGACAAAAAGTGGAAAGAAGATTTCTGTGAAACTGCTTTGTGGTAGATATATTTATTCATCTCGCATAGTTAAAATTTTAATTATATTACACAGTTTGGAAACTCTGTCATGCACAGATCCGTGAAGGGACATTCGGCAGCACATGTAGGCCTACAGTGAAAGAGGAGATATCTTCAGATAAAAACTGGATAGAAGCTTTCTGAGAAACCACTTTGTGATGTATGCATTCCACTCAGGGAGATACACCTCTTTTCTCACAAGACAGTGTTTAAACACTGTTCCTGTGAAAACTAAAAAGTGATATTTTGGAAAGCATTAAGGACTATGGCAAAGAGTGAAATAAACTGAAATAAAATCGAGAAAGAAGCGTTTCAAGAATCTGCTCTCTGGTGTGTGCATTCACTTCACAGAGTTAATGCTTACCCTATGTTGCTCAGTTTTGAAACTCTGTCTTTGAAGGATTTGTGAAGGGATATTTAGTGACGCCCAGAGGCTTGTGGTGAGTGAGGAAGCATCTTCCGATAAAACCTGCAGAGCAACGTTCTGAGGAACTGCTTTCTGATGTGTGTATTCGTCTCCTAGAGATAAACCATTCTTTGGATTGAGCAGCTTGAAATCACTGTTTTTGTGGAATCTGAGGAAGGATATTTGGGAACAATCTTTACAATATGGAGAAAGAAATATCCTCTGATAAAATCCAGAAGGAAGCTTTCTGTGAAACTGCTCTTTGTCGTCTTAATTCCTCTACTCAGATAAGCCTCACTTTTCATTGAGTAGTTTTCTAGCCCTGTGTATGTTTAGCATGTGATGGGATACTCGGGACCACTTTGAGGCTAATGGTGAAAAAGGAAATATGTTCAGACCGATACTGGAGAGAAGCTTTACGAGGAACTGCTTTGTGACGTGTGCATTCCAGTCAGAGTGTTATACCTTTCTTCTCATAAAGGGTCCGGGAAACCCTTTTGGAGAAACAGGTACCAAGTGATATTCGGGAGCATGTTGATGCCGATGGTGAAAGGGGAAATAGCCTCAGACCAAAACTGGAAAGAAGCTTTCTAGGAAACTACTCTGTGGTATGTGTATCATCTCACATAGAGAAAGCTTTCTTTACATTATGCAGCTTGGAAAATGTCATGGACAAATCCATGAAGGGATGTTCGGGAGCACTTGCTGGACTATGGTGAAAAAGGAAATATCTTCCGATAAAGCCTGGAAAGAAGTTTTCTGTGAATCTGCTTTTCGCTATATTTATTCATCTCACAGAAACGAAACTTCCTTTACATTACGCAGCTCTGAAACTCTCTCATGGATGGAGCCGCAAAGGGGTATTTGAGATCATATTTGGGCCTATGGTGAAAGACGAAATATAGTCAGATAAAAACTGGATAGAAGCTTCCTGAGAAACTGCTTGGTGATGTATGCATTCCACTCAGGGAGTTATAACTTTCTTCTCATAAGGCACAGTTTGAACACTGTTCCTTTAAAACCAAAAGAGTGATATTCGGAGCACTTTGATGACTATGGCAAAAAGTGAAATGTCGTCCAATAAAAAACAGAAAGAAGCACTCGAAGAAACTCCTCTCTGACGTGTGCATTGCTCTCACAGGGTTAAACCTTACTCTACATTTCCCTGTTTGAAAGTCGATCTTTTACAGTTCTGCGAAGGGATAGTAAGTGACAACCGGAGGCCTGAGTCTAGCAATAAAATATCCTCCATTGAAAATTGGAGAGAAGCTTTCTGTGCAACTCTTTTGTGATGTTTGTATTCACCTCATAGAGTTAAATCATTCTTTGCATTGAGCAATTTGAAATCCCTGTTTCTGTGGGGATTTCTCTCTTCTCATACAGTGTGGGGAAACCCTTTTGGAGAAAAAGGTACCAACTTATATTCGGGAGCATGTTGATGTCGATGGTGAAAAGGTAAATAGCCTCAGACAAAAACTGGAAAAAAGCTTTCTAGGAAACTCTCTGTGATATGTGTAATCCTCTCACATCAATAAATCTTTCTTTACATTACGCAGCTGGGAAACTGTCATGGACGGATCCATGAAGGGATCTTCGGGAGCACATTCTGGACTACAGTGAAAAATGAAATATCTTCCAATAAAAACTGGAGAGAAGCTTTCTGTGAATCTGATTTCTCCATGTTTATTCATCTCACATAGGTGAAGCTTACTTTACATTACGCAGCTTGGAAGCTCCCTCGTGGATGGATCCGCAAAGGGATATTTGGCATCATTTTCGAGCCTATGGTGAAAGAGGAAATATAGTCAGATAAAAACTGGAGAGAAGCTTTCTGAGAAACTGCTTGGCCATGTGAGCATTCCACTCATGGAGTAAAAATCTTCTCATAACGCACAGTGTGAATACTGCTCCTGTAATCCAAAAAGGTGATATTCAGAGCACATTGAAGACTATGGCAAAAAGTGAAATGACGTACAATAAAAAACAGAAAGAAGCACTCGAAGAAACTTCTCTCTGACATGTCCGTTCTTTTCACAGGGTTATTTGAGGATTCTGCGAAGGGATAGTAAGTGGCAACCGGAGGCCTGTGTGAGGCAAGGAAATGTCTTCTACCTAAAATCGGAGACTAGCTTTCTGTGCAACCCTTTTGTGATGTTGGTATGCATCTCATAGCATTAAATCTTTCTCTGGATTGAGCAGTTTGAAATCACTGTTTCTGTGGAATCTGAGAAAGGACATTTGGAAACGTTCTTTAGAATATCCTGTAAATAAAAATAACCTCAGAGAGAAACCAGAAGGAAGCATTCTGGGAAACTGATTTGTGTCACATAAATTCCACTCACACAGTTAAGCGTCTCTTCTCATTGAGCTGTATCATAACAGTTTTTGTTTAGTCTCTGAAGGTATATTCTGGAGGGCTTTGAGACTTACGGAGAGAAAGAAAACGTCTTCAGATGGAAATTGGAGAGAAGCTTTCTGAGGATCTGCTTAGTGACGTGTGCATTTCACTCACAGAAATATACCTTTCTTCTCCTAGAGGATTCAGGAATCCGTTTTGGAGGAAAAGCTACCAAGAGATATTCGGGAGTATAGCGACGACGATGATGAAAAAGGAAATATCCTCAGACAGAAACTGGAAAGAAGATTTCTGTGAAACTGCCGTGTATTAGATATATTTATTCCCCTTGCATAGTTAAAACTTTAATTATATTACGGAGTTTGGAAACTCCGTCAACACAGATCCGCGAAGGCACATTCTGGAGGATATTCAGCCTTACGGTGAAAGAGGATATAATTTCAGTTAAAAACTGGATAGAAGCTTTCTGAGAAACTCCTTTGTGATGTGTGCATTCCACTAAGGTTGTTATACCTCTTTTCTCACAAGGCAGTGTTAGAACACTGTTCCAGTGAAACCAAAAATGTGATATTCGGGGCACATTGGGAACTATGGCGAATAGGGAAATATACTGAAATAAAATTGAGGAAGAAGCATTCCAAGAATCTGCTCTCTGATATGTGCATTCACTTCAAAGAGTTAATGCTTACTCTATGTTGCCCAGTTTCAAAACTCTGTCTAGAATAAATCTGTGAAGGGATATTTAGTGATGCCCGAAGGGTTGTGGTGAATAAGGAAACGTCTTCTGATGAATCCTGCAGAAAAACATAATGAACAATTGCTTTGTGATGTCTGTATTCGTCTCATAAAATTATACTATTCATTGTATTGAGCAGCTTCAATTCACTGTGGCATCTGAGGAAAGACATTTGAGAACAATCCTTTGAATACGGAGAGAGAAATATCCTCAGTTAAAATCCAGAAGGAAGCTTTCTCTGAAACTACTCTAGGACTTCTCAATTCCTCTCGCTCAGTTAAGCCTCTCTTTTCATTGAGCCGTTTTCTAACCCTGTGTATGTTTAGCGTTTGATGGGATAATCCAGAGCACTTTGAAGCCATCGGTGAAAAAGCCAATATGTTCAGACCGAAACTGGAGAGAAGCTTTCAGAAAAACTGCTTTGTGATGTGTTCATTATAGTCACAGTGTTATACTTCTCTTCTCATAGAGAGATGGGGAAACTCTTTTGGAGAAACAGGTACCAAGTGATATTCGGGAGCACGTTGTTGCCGATGGTGAAAAGGGAAGTAACCTCAGAGAAAAACTGGAAAGAAGCTTTCTAGGAAACTACTCTGTGATATGTGTAATCATCTCATGTAGATAAAGCTTTCTTTACATTACGCAGCTAGGAAACTGTCATGGACGGATCCATGAAAGGACCTTCGGGAGCATATTCTGGACTATGGTGAAAAACGAAATATCTTCAGATAAAAACTGGAAAGAAGCTTTCTGTGAATCCGCTTTTTTCCATGTTTTCTCATCTCACATAGATGAACCTTTCTTTACATTATGCAGCCTGGAAGCATAATATCTTTACATTATACTATCCCTGGTGGATGGATCTGCGAAGGGATATTTGGAATCACATTCGGGCCTACGGTGAAACAGGAAATATAGTCAGATAAAAACTGGAGAGAAGCTTTCTGAGAAACTGCTTGGCGATGTGAGCATTCCACTCACGGAGTAACAACTTTCTTCTCATAAGGCACTGTTTGAACACTGTCCCTATAATCCAAAAGGGTGATATTCAGAGCACATTGTACACTATGGCAAAAAGTGAAATGTCGTCTAATAGAAAACAGAAAGAAGGACTCGAAGAAACTGCTCTGTGTCAAGTGCATTCTTTTCACAGGGTTAAAGCTTACTGTACATTTCGCAGTTTGAAAGTCGTCCTTAGAGGGTTCTGCGAAAGGATAGTAAGTGGTAACTGGAGGCATGTGTCGGGCAAGGAAATGTCTTCCATCGAAAATTAGAGAGAACTTTTCTGTGCAACTATTTTGTGATGTTTGTATTCATCTCATAGAGTTAAATCATTCTTTGGATTGAGCAGTTTGAAATCACTGTTTCTGTGGAATCTGAGAAAGGACATTTGGAAACGTTCTTTAGAATATGCTGAAAAAGAAATAACCCCAGAGAGAAACCAGAAGGAAGCTTTCTGTGAAACTGCTCTGTAGCACGTGCATTTCACTCAAACAGTTAAGCTTCTCTTTTAATTGAGCAGGATCATAACATTGTTTGTGTTTAGTCTGGGAAGGGACATTTAGGAGCACTTTGAGATGCATGGTGTGAAAGGAAATGTCTTCAGATAGAAACTGTAAAAAAGTTTTCGGAGGAGCTGCTTTGTGACGTGTGCAGTCCACTCACAGAAATATACCTTTCTTCTCCTAGAGAATTCAGGAATTCCTTTCGGAGAAAAAGCTACCAAGAGACATTCCAGTGTATAGGGACGGCTCTGGTGAAGAAGGAAATATCCTCAGACAAAAATTGGAAAGAAGATTTCTGTGAAACTGCTTTGTGTTAGATATATTTATTAATCTCGCAGAGTTTGAAAGTTTCTCTATTATGCTGTTTGTAAACACCTTCATGCACGGATCTGAGAAGGGACATTCGAGAGCACATTCAGGCCTATGGTGAAAGACCAGATATTTTCAGATGAAAACTGGATAGAAGCTTTCTGAGAAACTACTTTGTGATGTATGCATTCCACTCAGGGAGTTATACCACTCCTCTCACAAAGGAGTTTTTGAACACTGTTCTTGTGAAACTGAAAATGTGATATTTCGGAGCGCATTGAGGACTATGGCGAATAGTGAAATATGCTGAAATAAAATCAAGGAAGAAGCATTCCAAGAATCTGCTCTATGATATGTGCATTCACTTCACAGAGTTAATGCTTACCCTATGTTGCTCAGTTTCGATACTCTGTATTTGAAGAATCTGTCAAGGGATATTTAGTGACCTCCGAGGCTTATGCTGAGCAAGGAAATGTTCTCCGATGAAACGTGCAGAGAAATTTTCTGAGCAACTTCCTTGCGATGTGTGTATTTGTCTCATAGAGTTAAATCATTCCTTTGATTGAGCAGGTTGAAATCACTGTTTTTCCGGCATTGGAGGAAGGACATTTGGGAAAGATCCTTAGAATACGGAGAAAGAAATATCCTCAGGTAAAATCCACGATGAAGCTTTCTGTGAAACTACACTGTGTCGTTTTAAATGGTCTCACTCAGTTAAGCCTCTCTTTTCATTGAGCAGTTTTCTTACCCTGTGTATGTTTAGCATGTGATGAGGATATTCGGGAGCAGTTTGAGGCTTACGGTGAAAAAGGAAATATGTTCGTATGGAAACCGGAGTGAAGCTTTCCGAGGAATGGCTTTGTGACGTGTGCATTCCACTCAGAGGGTTATACCTCTCTTCTCATACAGTGTCAGGGAAACCCTTTTGGAGAATCAGGTACCAAGTGATATTCGGAAGCATGTTGATGCCGATGGTGAAAAGGGAAACAACCTCAGAAAAACCTGGAAAGACGCTTTCTAGGAAATTCCTCTGTGATATGTGTAATGATCTCACATAGAGAAAGGTTTCTTTGCATTATGCACCTTGGAACCTGTCATGGACAGATCCTCGAAGGGACCTTTGGGAGCACATTCAGGAATATGGTGAAAAAGGAAATATCTTCAAATAAAAAGTGGAAAGAAGCTTTCTGTGAATCTGCTTTTTGCTATGTTTATTCACCTCACACAGATGAAGCTTTTTCACATTACGCAGCTTGGAAATTCCCTCTTGATGTATCCGCGAATGGATGTTTGGGATCACATTCAGGCCTATGGTGAAATAGGAAATATAGTCAGATATAAACTGGAGAGAAACTTTCTGACAAACTGCTTGGTGATGTGTGCATTGCACTCAGGGAGTTATAACTTCCTTCTCATAAGGCACCGTTTGAACACTGTTTTTGTAAAACCAAAAGACTGACATCAGAGCACTGTGAAGACTTTGGCAAATAGTGAAATGACATCCAATATAAAACAAAAAGAGGCACTCGAAGAAATTGCTCCCTGACATGTACATTCTTTTTACTGCGTTAAAGCTTACTCTATATTTCCCAGTTTGAAAGTCGGTCTTTGAGGGCTGTGCGAAGGGATAGTAAGTGGTGATTGGAGGTCTGTGTCTAGCAAGAAAGTGTCCTCCATCGAATATTGGAGAGAAGCTTTCTGTGCAACTCTTTTGTGATGTTTGTATTCACCTCATAGAGTTAAATCATTCTTTGGATTGAGCAATTTGAAATCACTGTTTCTGTGGAATCTGAGAAAGGACCATTGGAAACGCTCTTTAAAATATCCTTTAAAAAAATAACCTCAGAGAGAAACCAGAAGGAAGTTGCCTGTGAAACTGCTCTGTGTCATGTGAATTCCGTTCACACAGTTAAGCTTCTCTTTTCATTGAGCTGTATCAAAACACAGTTTTTGTTTATTCTGCGAAGGGATATTCTGGAGGGCTTTGAGGCTTACGGTGAGAAAGGAAACGTCTTCAGATAGAAACTGGAGAGAATCTTTCTGAGGAGCTGTTTTTTGACGTGTGCATCCCACTCACAGAAATATACCTTTCTTCTCCTAGAGGATTCCGGAATCCCTTTTGGAGAAAAAGGTACCAAGAGATATTCGGGAGTATAGCGACAACTATGGTGAAGAAGGAAATATCCTCAGAGAAATACTGGAAAGAAGATTTCTGTGAATCTGCCTAGTGTTAGATATATT
Source organism: Piliocolobus tephrosceles (assembly GCF_002776525.5). Lineage (NCBI taxonomy): Eukaryota > Metazoa > Chordata > Mammalia > Primates > Cercopithecidae > Piliocolobus > Piliocolobus tephrosceles. The sequence continues at coordinate 704,718 of NW_022334374.1, read as the reverse complement.
TATTGCTCTTGCATAGTTGAAACTTTAATTATATTACACAATTTGGAAACTCCGTCAAGCACAGATCTGTGAAGGCATCTTCGGGAGCACATTCAGGCCTACGGTGAAAGAGGAGATATCTTCAGATAAAAACTGGATAGAAGCTTTCTGAGAAACTACTTTGTGATGTATGCATTCCACTCAGGGAGTTCTACCTCTTTTCTCACAAGGCAGTGTTTCAACAACGTTCCTGTGAAACCGAAAATATGATATTTCGGAACGCATTGAACTGGCACGAATAATGAAATATAATGAATTAAAATCGACGAAGAAGCGTTTCAGAATCTGTTCTCTGGTATGTGCATTCACGTCACAGAGTTAATGCTTACTCTATGTTGCCCAGTTTCGAAACTTTGTCTTTGAAGAATCTGTGAAGGGATATTTAGTGACGCGCAGAGGCTTGCGGTGAGCGGGGAAACATCTGATAAAACCTGCTGAGAAACCTTCTGAGTAACTGTTTTGCGATGTGTGTATTCATCTCATAGAGTTAAACCGTTGTTTGGATTGAGCAGCTTGAAATCACTGTTTTTGTGGAATCTGAGGAAGGACATTTGGGAATGATCCTCAAAATATGGAGAAAGATATATCCTCAGGTAAAATCGAGAAGGAAGCTTGCTGAGAGGCTGCTCTGTGTTGTCTTAATTCCTCTCAGATAAGGCTCTATTTTCATTAAGCAGTTTTGTAGCACTGTGAATGTTTAGCGTCTGATGAGATTTTCGGGAGCACTTTGAGGCTAAGAGTGAAAAAGGAAATATGTTCAGACCGAAACTGGAGAGAAACTTTCTGAGAAACTGCTTTGTGACTTGTGCATTCTAGTCACAATGATATACCTCTCTTCTCATACAGCGTCGGGGAAACCTTTTTGAAGAAACATGTACCAAGTGATATTCGGGAGCATGTTGATGCTGATGTTGAAAAGGGAAGTATCCTCAGACAAAAACTGGAAAAAAGATTTCTGTGAAACTACTTTGTGCTAGATATATTCATTCATCTCGCATAGTTAAAACTCAATTTGTATTACGCAATTTGGAAACGCCGTCATGCACATATCCGTGAAGGGACATTCGGGAGCACGTCCATGACGGAAATATCTGCAGAAAAAACTGGAAAGAAGATTCCTGTGAAACTGCTTTGTGTCAGAAAGAAGCTTTCTGTGAAGCAGAATCATAACACTGTTTTTGTTTTGTCTTAGAAGGGATACTCTGGAACACTTTGAGATGCACGGTGTGAAAGGAAACGTCTTCAGATGGAAACTGGAAAAAACTTTCTGGAGAGCTGCTTTGAGATGTATGCATTCCACTCACAGAAATATACCTTTCTTCTCCTAGAGGATTCCGGAATCCCTTTCGGAGAAAAAGCTACCAAGAGACATTCGAGAATATAGGGTCGGCTCAGATGAAGGAGGAAATATCCTCAGACAAAAAGTGGAAAGAAGATTTCTGTGAAACTGCTTTGTGCTAGATATATTTCCAGATTTGGAAAGTTTCTTATATTGTGCTGTTTCGAAACACTTTCATGCACAGATCCATGAAGGGACATTCGAGAGCCCATTCAGGCCTACAGTGAAACAGCAGATATCTTCAGATAACAACTGGATACAAGCTTTCTCAGTGATTGTTTTGTGATGTATGCATTCCACTTAGGAAACTGTACCTCTTTTCTCACAAGGCAGTTTTTGAACACTGTTCTTGTGAAACCAAAAATGTGATATTTCAAAGTGCATTGAGGACTATGTTGAATAGTGAAATATGCTGAAACAAAATCGAGGAAGTAGCATTACGGTGAAAAAGGAAATATGTTCAGACAGAAACTGGAGAGAAGCTTTCCGAGAAATGGCTTTCTGACGTGTGCATTCCACTCACAGTGTTATACCTCTCTTCTCATACAGCATCGGGGAAACTCTTTTGGAGAAACAGGTACCAAGTGATATTCGGGAGCATGCTGATGCAGATGGTGAAAAGGGAAATAGCCTCAGACAAAAATCGGAAAGACGCTTTCTAGAAAATTACTCTGTGATATGTGTAATCATCTCACATAGATAAAGCTTTCTTTACATTATGCAGCTTGGAACCTCTCATGGACGGATCCACGATGGTAACGTTGGGAGCACATTCACGACTATGATGTAAAAGGAAATATCCTCAGATAAAAACTGGAAAGATGCATTTTGTGAATCTGCTTTTTGCTATGTTTATCCATCTCATATAGATGAAGCTTTTTCACATTATGCAGCATGGAAATTCCATCGTGGATGGATCCTCAGACAAAAACTGGAAACAACATTTCTGTAAAACATCTTTGTGTTAGATATATTTATTCATCTTGCATAGTTAAAAGTTTAATTATATTACACTGTTTGGAAACTCCGTCATGTACAGATCTGCAAAGGGACATTCGGCAGCACATGCAGGCCTACAGTGAGAGAGGAGATATCTTCAGATAAAATCTGGATAGAAGCTTTTTGAGAAACTACTTTGTGATATATGCATTCCACTCAGGGAGATATACCACCTTTCTCACAAGACAGTGTTTGAACACTGTTTCTGTGAAAACTAAAATGTGATATTTTGGAAAGCATTGAGGACTATAGCAAAGAGTGAAATAAACTGAAATAAAATCGAGAAAGAAGCGTTCCAAGAATGTGCTCTCTTATATGTGCATTCATAACACATGGTTAATGCTTACTCTGTGTGGCCCAGTTTCGAAACTCTGTCCTTGAAGTATCTGTGAAGTGATATTTAGTGGCCCCCAGAGGCTTGGGGTGAGTAAGAAGCGTCTTCTGATGAAACCAGCAGAGAAACACTCTGAGCAACTGCTTTGTTATGTGTAAATTCCTCTCAGAGAGTTAAACCATTCTTTGGATTGAGAAGCTTGAAATCACTGTTTTTGTGTAATCTGAGGAAGGACATTTGGGAAAGATCCTTAGAATATGTAGAAAGAAATATCTTCAAGTAAAATCCAGAAGGAAGCTTTCCGTGAAACTGCCCTGTGTTGTGTTAATTCCCCTCTCTCAGATAAGCTTCTCTTTTCATTGAGCACTTTTCTAGCCCTGTGTATGTTGAGCATGTGATGGTATATTCGTGAACTCTTTGAAGCTAACTGAGAAACAGAAAATATGTTCAGACGGAAACTGGAGAGAAGCTTTCCGAGGAACTGCTTTGTGACATGTGCATTCCAGACACCATGTTATACCTTTCTTCTCATATGGCATTGGGGAAACCCTTTGGAGAAACTGGTAACAAGTGATATTCAGGAGCATGTTGATGCCGATGGTGAAAAGGGAAATAGCCTCACACAAATACTGGATAGAAGCTTTCTAAGAAACTACTCTGTGATATGTGTAATCATCTCACATAGATAAAGCTTTCTTTCCATTACGCAGCTCGGAAACTGTCATGGACGGATCCACGAATGGACTTTCGGGAGCCCATTCTGGACTATGGTGAAAAAGGAAATATCTTCAGATAAAAACTGGAAAGAAGCTTTCTGTGAATCTGCTTTTTGCTATGTTCATTCATCTTACATAGATGAAGCTTTCTTTACATTGCGCAGCTTGGAAGCTCCCTCGTGGAAGGATCCACGAAGGGATATTTGGAATCACATTCGGGCCTATGGTGAAAGAGGAAATATAGTCAGATAAAAATTGGAGAGAAGCTTTCTGAGAAACTGCTTGGCGATGTGTGGATTCCACTCAGGGAGTAATAACTTTCTTCTCATAAGGCACAGTTTGAACATTGTTTCTGTCAAACCAAAAGAGAGATATCCAGAGCACATTGAAGACTATGGCAAAAAATGAAATGTCGTCCAATAAAAAACAGAAAGAAGCACTCGAAGAAACTGCTCTCTGACATGTCCATTCTTTTCTCAGGGTTAAAGCTTACTGTACATTTCCCAGTTTGAAAGTCAGTGTTTGAGGATTCTGTGAAGGGATAGGAAGTGGCGACAGGAGGCCTGTGGGAGGCAAGGAAATGTCTCCCATCGAAAATTGGAAAGAAGCTTTCTGTGCAACAGTTTTCTGATGTTTGTATTGATCTCATAGAGTTAAATCATTCTTTGGATTGAGCAGTTTGAAATCACTGTTTCTGTGGAATCTGAGAAAGGTCATTTGGAAATGCTCTTTAGAATATCCTGTAAAAGAACTAACCTCAGATAGAAAACAGAAGGAAGCTTTTCGTAAAATTGTGCTGTGGCATGTGAATTCCACTCATAAAGATAAGCTTCTCTTTTCATTCAGCTGTAGCATAACATTGATTTTGTTTAGTCTGTGAAGGTATATTATGGAGGGCTTTGAGGCTTATGGTGAGAAAGGTAACGTCTTCAGATGGAAACTGGAGAGAGGCTTTCTGAGGAGCTGCTTTGAGACGTGTGCATTCCACTCACAGAAATATACCTTTCATCTCCTAGAGGATTCCGGAATCCAGATTGGAGAAAAAGGTACCAGGAGATATTCGGGAATAGAGTGATGACTATGGCCAAAAAGTAAATATCCTCAGACAAATACTGCAAAGACGATTTCTGTGAAACTGCTTTGTGTTACATATATTTATTCATCTCACATACTTAAAACTTTAATTATATTACGCAGTATGGAAATCCGTCATGCACAGAACTGCGAAGAGACATTCGGGAGCACATTCAGGCCTACGGTGGAAGACGAGATGTCTTCAGATAAAAACTTGATAGAAGGTTTCTGAGAAACTAATCTGTGATGTATGCATTCCACTCAGGGAGTTATACGTTTTTTCTCACAAGGCAGCATTTGAACACTATTCCTGTTAAACCGAATAGGTGATATTATGGAACGCATTGAGGACTATGGTGAATAGTGAAATATATGGAAAAAAAATCGAGGAAGAAGCGTTGCAAGAATCTGCTCACGAAAATGTGCATTCACGTCACAGAGTTAATGCTTACTCTTTGTTGACGAGTTTTGAAACTCTGTCTTTAAAGAATCTGTGAAGGGATATTTAGTATCGCCCAGAGGCTTGTGGTGTGCGAGGAAACGTCTTCCGATGAAACCTGCAGAGAAACGTTCTGAGCAACTGCTCTGCAATGTGTGTATTCGTCTCCTAAAATCAAACCATTCTTTGGATTGAGCAGCTTAAAATCACTGTTTTTGTGGAATCTGAGGAAGGAAATTTGAGAATGATCCTTAGAATATGGATAAAGAAATATCCTCATGTAAAATCCAGAAAAGCTTTCTGAGAAACTACTGTGTGTCATCATAATTCCTCTCAGATTAGCCTCTCTTTTCATTGAGCAGTTTTCCAGCCCTGTGTGTGTTTAGCATGTGATGAGATGTTCAGGAGCACTTTGAGGCAAACGATGAAAAAGGAAATACGTTCAGACCGAAACTAGAGAGAATCTTTCTGAGAAACTGCTTAGTGACGTGTGCATTCCAGTCACAGTGTTATACCTCTCTTCTCACACAGCGTCGGGGAAACCCTTTTGGAGAAACAGGTACCAAGTGATATTCGGGAGCATGTTGATGCTGATGGTGAAAAGGGAAATAGCCTCAGACAGAAACTGGAAAGAATCGTTCTATGAAACAACATCGTGATATGTATAATCATCACACATAGATAAAGCTTTCTTTACATTATGCAGCATGGAAAATGTCATGGACGGATCCACAAAGGGACCTTCGGGAGCACATTCTGAATTATGGTGAAAAAGGAAATATCTTCAGATAAAAAGTGGAAAGAAACTTTCTGTGAATCTGCTTTTTGCTATGTTTATTCATCTCACATAGATGAAGCTTTCTTTACATTACGCAGCTTGGAAACTCCCTCCTAGATGAATCCACGAAGGGATATTTGGGATCACATTTAGGCGTATGGTGAAATGAGAAATATACTCTGGTAAATACTGGAGAGAAGTTTTTTGAGAAACTTTCTGGATGTGTGCATTCCACTCAGGGAGTTGTAACTTTCTTCTCAAAAGGCACTGTTTGAGCACTGTTCCTGTAAAACCAAGAGAGTGATATTCGCATCACATTGAAGACGATGGCAAAAAATGGAATGTAGTCAAATAAAAAACAGAAAGAAACACTCGAAGAAACTGTTCTCTAACATGTCCCTACTTTTCACAGCGTTAAACCTTACTCTACATTTTGCAGTTTGAAAGTCGGTCTTTGAGGGTTCTGTAAAAGGATAGCAAGTGGCGACCAGAGGTGTGGTGAGGCAAGGAAATGTCTTCCATCGAAAATAGGAGAGAAGCTTTCCACGCAACACTTTTGTGATGTTTGTATGGATCTCATAGAGTTAAATCGTTTTTTTGGATTGAGCAGTTTGAAATCACTGTTTCTGTGGATTCTGAGAAAGGACATCTTGAAATGCTCTTTAGAATATCCTGAAAAAGAAATAACCTCAGTGAGAAACCACAAGGAAGCTTTCTGTGAAACTGCTCTGTGTCACGTGAATTCTGCTCACACAGTTAAGTTTCTCTTTTCATTGAGCTGTATCAAAACACTGTTTATGCTTAGGCTGCGAAGGATATTCTGGAGGGCTTTCAGGCTTACAGTGAGAAAGGAAATGTCTTCAGATAGAAACTGGTGAGAATCTTTCTGAGGAGCTGCTTTGTGACGTGTGCATTCCACTGACAGAAATATACCTTTCTTCTCCTAGAGGATTCCGGAAACCCTTTTGGAGAAAAAGCTACCAAGAGATATTCGGGTGTATAGTGACGACTATGGTGAAAAAGGAAATATCCTCAGACAAATACTGGAAAGATTTCTGTGAAATTGCTTTGTTTTAGATATATTTATTCATCTCACATAGATAAAAGTTTAATAACGTTACACAGTTTGGAAACTCCCTCATGCACAGATCCGCGAAGGGACATTCGACAGCACATGCAGGCCTATGGTGAAAGAGGAGATGTAATTAGATAAAAAATGGATAGAAAAGTTTCTGAGAAACTACTTTGTGATGTATGCATTCCACTCAGGGAGTTATACCTCTTTTCTCACAAGGCACTGTTTGAACACTGTTCCTGTGAAATTGAAAGAGAGATATGTCAGAACGCATTGAGGACTATGGAGAATAGTGAAATATACTGAAATAAAATCGAGGAAGACACGTTCCAAAATCTGCTCTCTGATATGTGCATTCTCTTCACAGGGTTAATGCTTACTCTACATTGCCCAGTTTCGATACACTGTCTTTGAAGTATCTGTGAAGGGATATTTAGTGACGCTCGGAGGCTTGTGGTGAGCGAGGAAACGCCTTCCGATAAAACATGCAGAGAAACATTCTGAGCAACTGCTTTGCAATGTGTGTAGTCGTCTCCTAGAGTTAAACCATTCTTTGTATTGAGCAGCTTCAAATCACTGTTTTTGTGGAATCTGAGGAAGGACATTTGGGAACAATCCTTAGAATATGGAGAAAGAAATATCCGCAGGTAAAATCCAGAAGGAAGCTTTCTGTGAAACTGCTCTGTGTCGTCTTAATTCCTCTCACTCTGTTAAGCTTCTCTTTTCATTGAGCAGTTTTCTAGCCCTGTGTATGTTTAGCGTTTGATGGGATATTCGGGAACACTTTGAGGCTAATGGTGAAAAAGGAAATATGTTCAGATCGAAAGTGGGGAGAAGCCTTATGAGGAACTGGTTTTTGACATGTGCATTCCAGTCACAGTGTTATACCTCTCTTTTCATACAGAGTCAGGGAAACCCTTTTGGAGAAACAGGTACCAAGGGATATTCTGGAGCATGTTGATGCCAATGGTTGAAAAGGGAAATAGCCTCAGACAAAAACAGGAAAGAAGCTTTTTAGGAAACTACTCTGTGATATGTGTAATCATCTCACAGAGATAAAGCTTTCTTTACATTACACAGCTTGGAAACTGTCATGGACGAATCCTCGAAGGGACCTTCGGGAGCCCATTCTGGACTATGGTAAAAAAGGAAATATCTTCAGATAAAAACTGGAAAGAAGCTTTCTGTGAATCTGATTTTTGCCTTGTTTATTCATCTCTCATAGATGAAGCTTTCTTTATGTTACACAGCTTGGAAACTCCCTCGTGGATGGATCAGCAAAGTGATATTTGGGATCACATTTGGCCTATGGTTAAAGAGAAAATATAGTCAGGTAAAAACTGGAGAGAAGCTTTCTGAGAAACTACTTGGTGATGCGTACATTCCCCTCATAGAGTTATAACTTTCTTCTCATAAGGAACAGTTTGAACACTGTTCCTGTGAAACCAAAAGAGTGATATTCGGAACACTCCGAAGACTATGGCAAAAAGTGAAATGGTGTCCAATATAAAGCAGAAAGAAGCACTCGAAGAAACTGCTCTCAAAAGTCCATTCTTTTCGCAGGGTGAAACCATACTCTACATTTCCTTGTTTGAAAGTTGATCTTTGAGGGTTCTGAGAAGGGATAGTAAGTGAGAACCGGAGGCCTGTGTCTAGCAAGAGAACGTCCTCCATCGAAAATTGGTGAGAAGCTTTCTGTGCAACTCTTTTGTGATGTTTGTGTTCATCTAATAGCATTAAATGGCTCTTTGGAATGAGTATTTTGAAATCTCTGTTTAAGTATAATTTGAAAAAGGACATTAGGGAACGCTCTTTAGAAAATCCTGAAAAAGAAATAACCACAGAGAGAAACCAGAAGGAAGCTTTCTGTTAAACTGCACTGTGTCAAGTGAATTCCGGTCACACAGCTAAGCTTCTCAGCTTCTCTTTTCATTGAGCTGTATCATAACACTGTTTTTGTTTAGTCTGCGAAGGGATACTCTGGAGGGCTTTGAGGCTTACGGTGAGAAAGGAAACGTCTTCAGATAGAAACTGGAGAGAAGCTTTCCGAAGAGCTGCTTTGTGACGTGTGCATTCCTCTCACAGAAATATACCTTTCTTCTCCTAGAGGATTCCGGAATCCCTTTTGGAGAAAAAGCTACCAAGAGATATTCTGGAGTATAGTCACGACTATGGTGATGAAGGAAATGTCCTCAGACAATTCCTGGAAAGATTTCTGTGAAACTGCTTTGTGTTAGATACATTTATTCATCTTGCATAGTTAAAACGTTAATTATATTACGCAGTTTGGAAACTCCATCATGCACAGATCTGCAAAGCAACGTTCGGGAGCACATTCAGTTCTATGGTGAAAGAGGAGATATCTTCAGACAAAAACTGGATAGAAGCCTTCAGAGAAACTATTTTGTGATGTATGCATTCCACTCAGGGAGTTACACCTCTTTTCTCACAAGGCAGTCTTTGAACACTGTTCCTGTGAAACCGAAAAAGTGATATGTTGAAACCCCTTGAGGACTATGGTGAATAGTGAAATATATTGAAATGAAACCGCGGAAGCATTAAAAGAATTTGCTCTATGATATGTGCATTCACTTCACAGGGATAATGCTAACTCTATGTTGCCCAGTTTTGAAACTCTGTCTTTGAAGAATCTGCGAAGGGATATTTAGTGACACCCGGAGGCCTAATGTGAGTGAGGAAACGTCTTATGATGAAACCTGCAGAGAAACATTCTGAGCAACTTCTTTGTGATGCATGTATTTGTCTCATAGAGTTAAACCATTGTTTGTATTGAGCAGCTTGAAACAACTGTTTTTGTGGAATCTGAGGAAGGACATTTAGGAATGATCCTTAGAATATGGAGAATGAAATATCCTCAGGAAAATCCAGAAGAAAGCTGTCTGTGAAGGTACTCTGTGCTGTCCTAATTCCTCTCACTCACATAAGCCTCCCTTTTCATTGAGCAGTTTTCTAACCCTGTGTATGCTTAGCATGTGATGGGATATTTGGGAGCACTTTGAGGCTTACGGTAAAAAAGGAAATAAGTTCAGACCGTAACTGGAGAGAAGCTTTCTCTGGAACTGCTTTGTGATGTGTGCATTCCAGTCACAGTGTTATACCTCTTTTCTCATACAGCGTGGAGGAAACCCTTTTGGAGAAAAAGCTACCAAGTGATATTCGGGAGCATGTTGATGCTGATGGTGAAAAGGGAAATAGCCTCGGACAAAAATTGGAAATAAGCTTTATAGGAAACTTCTCTCTGATATGTGTAATCATCTCACATAGATAAAGCTTTCTTTACATTACGTGGCTTGGAAACGGTCATGGACGGATACACGAAGGGACTTTCCAGAGCACATTCTGGACTATGGTGAAAAAAGAAATATCTTCAGATAAAAACTAGAAATATGCTTTCTATGAATCTGCTTTTTGCTATGTTTATTCATCTTACATATATGAAGCTTTCTGTATATTATACAGCTTGGAAACTCCCTCGTGGATGGATCCGAGAAGGAATATTTGGGATCACCTTCAGGCCTATGGTGAAATAGTAAATATAGTCAGATAAAAACTGGAGAGAAACTTTCGGAGAATCTGCTTGGTGATGTGTGCATTTTACTCGGGGAGTTTTAAATTTCTTCTCATAAGGCATAGTTTGAACACTGTTCCTGTAAACCAAAAGAGTGATATTCAGAGCACTTTGAAGACTATGGCAAAAAGTGAAATGTCATCCAATAAAAAACAGGAAGCAGAACTCAAAGAAACTGCTCTCTGCCATGTCCATTCTTTTCACAGGGTTAAAGCTTACTCTACATTTCCCAATTCAAAAGTCCATCTTTGAGGGTTCTGCGAAGGGATTGTATGTGGCTACCGGAGGCCTGTGTGTGCCAAGGAAATATCTTCCATTGAAAATTGAAGAGAATTTTTCTGCACAAATCTTTTGTGATGTTGGAATTCATCTCATAGAGTTAAGTCATTCTTTGGATTGAGCAGTTTGAAATCACTGTTTCTGTGGAATCTGGGAAAGGACATTTGGAAATGCTCTTTAGAATATCCTGAAAAAGAAATAACCTCAGAGAGAGACCAGATGGAATCTTTTGTGAAACTGCTCTGTGTCACGTGAATTCCACTCACACAGTTGAACTTCTCTTTCATTGAGCTGGATAATAACAGTGAATTTTTTTATTCTGCAAAGGGATATTCTGGAGGGCTTTGATGCTTACGGTGAGAAAGGAAACGTCTTCAGATAGAAGCTGGAGAGAAGATTTCTGAGGACCTGCTTTATGACGTGTGTATTCCACTCACAGAAATATAGCTTTCTTCTCCTAGAGGATTCCAGAATCCCTTTTGGAGAAAAATCTATCAAGAGATATTCGGGAGTATAGCAATGACTATGGTGAAAAAGGAAATATCCTCAGGCAAATACTGGAAAGAAGATTTCTGTGAAAATGCTTTGTGTTAGATATATTTCTTCATCTCGCATACTTAAAACTTTAATTATGTTACACAGTTTGGAAACTCCATCATGCACAGTTCCGCGTAGGGAATTTCAGGATCACATTCAGTCCTACTGCAAAAGAGGAGATATCTTCTGATAAAAACTGGATAGAAGCTTTCTGAGAAACTACTTTGTGATGTATGCATTCCACTCACGGAGTTGTACCTCTTTTCTCTCAAGGCATTGTTTAAACGCTGTTCTTGTGAAACTGAAAAGGTGATATTTCAGAACGCATTGAGGACTATGGCAAAGAGTGAAATATATTGAAGTAAAATCGAGGAAGAAGGGTTCCAAGAATGTGCTCTCTGATATGTGCATTCACTTCACAGAGTTAATGCTTACTGTATTCCCAGTTTCGAAACTCTGTCTCTGAAGGATTGGTGAAGGGATATTTAGTGACGCCCGGAGGCCTGTGGTGAGTGATGACACGTCTTCCAATGAAACCTGTGGAGAAGTATTCTGAGCAACTGCTTTGCGATGTGTGTATTTGTCTCACAGAAATAAACCATTCTTTGTATTGAGCAGCTTGAAATCACTGTTTTTGTGGAATCTGAGGAAGGACATTTTGGAACGATCCTTAGAATATGGATAAAGAAATATCCTCAAGTAAAATCCAGAAGGTAGCTTTCTCTTAAACAGTTCTGTGTCGTCTTAATTTCTCTCACTCAGATAAGTCTCTCTTTTCATTGAACAGTTTTCTACCCCTGTGTATGTTTAGCATGTGATGGGATATTCGGGAGCACTTTGAGGCTAACGATGAGAAAGGAAATATGTTCAGACCGAAACTGGAGAGAAGCTTTCCGAGGAACTGCTTTGTAACTTGTGCATTCCAGACACAGTGTGATACGCGTTTTCTCATACAGCATCGGGGAAACCCTTTGGAAGAAACAGATATCAAGTGACATTCGGGAGCTTGTTGACACCGATGGTGCAAAGGGAAATAGCCTCAGACAAAAACTGGTAAAGAAGCTTTCTAGGAAACTACTCTGTGATATGTGTAATCATCTCACGTAAATAAAGCTTCTTTACATTACGCAGCTTGGAAACTGTCATGGACGGATACACGAAGGGACCTTTGGGAGCACATTCCGGACTATGGTAAAAAAGTAAATGTCTTTAGGTAAAAACTGGAAAGAAGCTTTCTGTGAATCTGCTTTTTGCTATGTTTATTCATCTCACATAGATGAAGCTTTCTTTACATTACGCAGCTTGGAATCCCCCTCGTGGATGGATCCCCGAAGGGATATTTGGGATCATGTTTGGGCCTATGGTGAAAGAGGAAATACAGTCAGATAAAAACTGGAAGGAAACTTTCTGAGAAACTGCTTGGTGATGTGTGATTTCCACTCAGGAAATTATAACTTTATTCTCATAAGGCACAGTTTGATCACTGTTCCTGGAAAACCAAAAAAGTGATATTTGGAACACATTGAAGACTACTGCAAAAAGTGAAATGTCGCCCAATAAAAAGCAGAAAGAAGCATTGGAAGAAACTGCTGTCTGACATGTCCATTCTTTTCAAAGGATTAAAGCTTACTCTACGTTTCCCAGTTTGAACGTCGGACTTTGAGGATACTGCGACGGGATACTAGGTGGAAACTGGAGGCATGTGTGAGGGAAGCAAATGCCTTAAATTGAAAATTGGAGAGAAGCTTTCTGTGCAACTATTTTGTGATGTTTCCATTCATCTCATAGTGTTAAATCATTCTTTGGATTGAGCAGTTTGAAATCACTATTTCTGTGGAATCTGAGAAAGGACATTTGGAAACGCTATTTAGAACATCCTGAAAAAGAAATAACCTCAGAGAGAAACCAGAAGGAAGCTTTCTGTGAAACTGCTCTGTGACACGTGAATTCCGCTCACAGAATGAAGCTTCTCTTTTCATTGAACTGTATCATAACACTGTTTTTGTTTAGTCTGCGAAGGGACATTCTGGAGGGTTTTGAAGCTTATGATGGGAAAAGAAACATCTTCAGATAGAAACTGAAGAGGAGCTTTCAGAGGAGCTGTTTCGTGACGTGTGCATTCCACTCACAGAAATATATCTTTCTTCTCCTAGAGGATTCCGGAATCCCTTTTGGAAAAAAGCTAACAAGAGATATGAGGGAGTATAGCAACGACTCTGGTGAAAAAGGAAATATCCACAGACAAATACTGGAAAAAACAATTCTGTCAAACTGCCTTGTGTTAGATATATTTATTCATCTGGCATAGGTAAAGCTTTAATTATATTACACAGTTTGGAAACTACATCATGCACAGATCCATGAAGGGCCATTAGGGAGCACATTCAGGCCTATGAAAGAGGAGATATCTTCAGATAAAAACTGGATAGAAGCTTTCTGAGAAACTACTTTGTGATGTATGCATTCCACTCAGGGGGTTTTACCTCTTTCCTCACAAGGCAGTGTTTGAACACTGTTCCTATGAAAACGAAAAAGTGATATTTCGAAATGCATTGAGGACTATGGCAAGTAGAGAAATACACTGAAATAAAATCGAGGAAAAAGCATTCCAAGAATCTGCTGTCTGACATATGCATTCACTTCACAGAGTTAATGCTTACTCTATGTTGCTCAGTTTCAAAACTCTGTCTTTGAAGAATCTGTGAATTGATATTTAGTGACGCCCGTAGGCCAGTGGTGAGCGAGGAAACGTCTTCCGATGAAACCTGCAGAGAAACGTTCTGAGCAACTGCATTGTGATGTGTATTTTCGTCTCATAGAGTTAAACTGTTCTTTGGATTTCACAACTTGAAATCACGGTTTTTGTGGAATCTGAGGAAGGACATTTCGGAATGATCCTTAGAATATGGAGAAATAAATATCCTCAGATAAAATCCAGAAGGATGCTTTCTGTGAAACTGCTCTGTGTCATCTTAATTCCTCTCACTCAGATAAGGCTCTCTCTTCATTGAGCAGTTTCCTAGCCTTGTGTATGTTTAGAGTGTGATGGGATATTCGGGAGCACTTTGAGGCTAACGGTGAAAAAGTAAAAATGATTAGACCAATACTGGAGAGAAGCTTCCTGAGGAACTGCTTTGTGACATGTGCATTCCAGTCACAGTGTTATACCTCTCTTGTCATACAGCGTCGGTGAAACCCTTTTAGAGAAACAGGTACCAAGTGATATTCGGGAGCATGTTGATGCCGATGATGAAAAGGGAAATAGCCTCAGACAAAAACTGGAAAGAAGCTTACTAGGAAAGTACTCTCTGATATGTGTAATCCCCTCACATAGATAAAACTTTCTTTACATTAAGCAGCTTGGAAACTGTCATGGACGGATCCACGAAGGGACCTTCGAGAGAACACTCTGGACTGTGGTGAAAAAGGAAATATCATCAGTTAAAAACTGCAAAGTGGCTTTCTTTGAATCTGCATTTTGCTATGTATATTCATCTCAAATAGATGAAGTTTTCTTTACATTACACAGCTTGGAAACTCCCTCAAAGACGGATCCACGAAGGGATATTTGGGATCACATTCGGGCCTATGATGAAACTGGAAATATATTCAGATAAAAACTGGAGAGAAGCTTTCTGAGAAACTGCTTGGTGATGTGTGCATTCCACTCAGGGAGTTGTAACTTTCTTTTCATAAGGCACATTTTGAACACTGTTCCTGTAAAATCAAAAGAGTGATATTCGGAGTACATTGAAGACTATGGCAAAAAGTGAAATGTCGTCCAATAACAAAGAGACAGAAGCACGCAAAGAAACTGCTCTCTGACATATCCATTCTTTTCACAGGCTTAAAGCTTACTCTACATTTCCCAGTTTGAAAGTCGGTCTTTGAGGCTTCTGTGAAGGGATAGTAAGTGGCGACCGGAGGTCTGTGTGAGGCAAGGAAAATGTCTTCATAGAAAATCGGAGAGCAGCTTTCTGCGCACCTCTTTTGTGATATTTGCAAGCATATCATAGTGTTAAATCTTTCTTTGGATTGAGCAGTTTGAAATCAATGTTTCTGTGGAATCTGGGAAAAGACATTTGGAAACACTCTTTAGAATATCCTGAAAAAGAAATAGCCTCAGAGAGAAAGCAGAAGGAAGCTTTCTGTGAAACTGCTCTGTGTCCTGTGAATTTCACTCACACAGTTAAATATCTCTTTTCATTGAACTCTATGATAATACTGATTTTGTTTAGTCTGTGAAGGGATATTCTGGAGGGTTTTGAGGCCTACGGTGAGAAAGGAAACATCTTCAGATAGAAACTGGAGAGAAGCCTTCTGAGGAGCTGCTTTGTGACGTGTGCATTCCACTCACAGACATATACCTTTCTTCTCCTAGAGAATTCCGGAATCCCTTTTGAAGAAACAGCTAACAAGAGATATTCGGGAGTATAGCAACGACTATGGTGAAAAAGGAAATATCCTCAGACAAATATTGGAAAAATGATTTCTGTGAAACTGCTTTGCATTAGATATATTTATTCGTCTCACATAGTTAAAACTTTAATTATGTTATGCAGTTTGGAAACTCCATCATGCACAGATCCGCAAAGGGACATTCGGGAGCACATTCAAGCCTAAGGTGAAAGAGGAGATATCTTCAGATAAAAACTGGATAGAAAACATTTTGAGAAGGTATTTTGTGATGTATGCATTCCACTCAGGGAGTTGTACCTCTTTTCTCACAAGGCAGTGTTTGAACACTGTTTCTGTGAAACCGAAAATGTGATATTTCAGAATGCAATGAACACTATGGCGAATAGTGAAATATGCAGAAATAAAATCAAGGAAGAAGCGTTCCAAGAATCTCCTCTCAGATATGTGCATTCAATTCACCGAATTAATGCTTACTCTATGTTGCCCAGTTTGGAAACTCTGTCTTTGAAGGATCTGTGAAGGGATAATTCTTGACGCCCAGAGGCTTATGGTGAGCAAGTTAACGTCTTCCCATGAAACCTGCAGAGAAACGTTCTGAGCAACTGCTTTGTTACATGTGTATTCATCTCCTAGAGTTAAACCATTATTTGGATTGAGCAGCTTGAAATCACTGGTTTTGTTGAATCTGAAGAGGGACATTTGGGAACGATGCTTAGAATGTGGAGAAAGAAATATCCTCAGGTAAAATCCAGAAGGAAGCTTTCTCTGAAACTGCTCTGTGTCATCTTAATTCCTCTCACACAGATAAGCCTCTCTTTTCTTTGAGCAGTTTTCTAGCCCTGTGTATGTTTAGCATGTGATGGGATTTTCGGTAGCACTTTGAGGCTGACGGTGAAAAAGTAAATATGTTCAGACCGAAACCGGAGGGAAGCTTTCCGAGGAACTACTTTGTGACGTGTGCATTCCACTCACAGTGTTGTACCTCTCTTCTCATACAGCATGGGGGAAAATCTTTTAGAAAAGCAGGTACCCAGGTACCAAGAGATATTCGGGAGCATGTTGATGCCAATGGTGAAAAATGAAATAGCCTCAGACAAAAATTCGAAAGAAACATTCTAGGAAACTACTCTGTGATATGTGATATCATCGCCACATAGATAAAGCTTTCTTTACATTACGAAGCTTGGAAACTGACTTAGACGGATCTATGAAGGGACCTTCGGGAGCACATTCAGAACTATGGTGAAAAAAAGAATATCTTCAGATAAAAACTGGAAAGAGGCTTCCTGTGTGTCTGCTTTTTCCTATGTTTATTAATCTCACATAGATGAAGCTTTCTCTACATTATGCAGCTTGGAAATCCCTCGTGGATGGATCCGCAAAGGGATATTTGGGATCATTTCGGTCCTCCGGTCAAATACGATATATATTCAGATAAAAACTGGAGAGAACCTTTCTGAGAAACTGCTTGGTGATGTGTGCATTCCACTCAGGGTGTCATAACTTTCTTATCATAAGGCACAGTTTGAACACTGTTCCTGTGAATCCAAAAGAGGGATATTCAGAGCACATTGAAGACTATGGCAAAAAGTGAAATGTCATCTAAAACAAAACAGAAAGAAGCACTCGAGGACACTGCACTCTGACATGTCCATTTTTTTCACAGGGTTAAAGCTTGTTCTACATTTCCCAGTTTGAAAGTCGGTCTTTGAGGGTTCTGTGAAGGGATAGTAAGTCACAACTGGAGGCCTGTGTTGAGCAACGAAATGTCTGCCATCGAAAATTGGAGAGAAGCTTTCTGCGCAACTCTTTTGTGATGTTTGTATTGATGTCATAGAGTTAAATCATTCTTAGGATTTAGCAATTGGAAATCACTGTTTCTGTGGAATCTGAGAAAGGATATTTGGAAAGCCTCTGTAAAATATCCTGAAAAAGAAATAACCTCAGAGAGAATGCAGAAGAGAGCTTTCTGTGAAACTGCTCTGTGTCACGTGAATTCTGCTCACACAGTTAAGCTTCTCTTTTCATTGAGCTGTACCATAACACTGATTTTCTTTAGTCTGCGAGGGATATTCAGGAGCGATTTGAGACTTACGTGAGAAAGGAAACGTCTTCAGATTGAAACTGGAGAGCTTTCTGAGGAGCTGCTTTGTGACATGTGCATTACACTCACAGAAATATACCTTTGTTCTCCTATAGGATTCCGGATTCCCTTTTGGAGAAAGAGCTACAAAAAGATATTACGGAGTATAGCGACGACTATGGTGAAAAAGGAAATATCCTCAGACAAATACTGGAAAGGAGATTTCGTGAAACGGCTTTGTGTTAGATATATTTATTAATCTCGCATAGTCAAAACTTTTCTTATATTACGCAGTTTGGAAACTCCATCATACAAGCATCCATGAAGGGACATTCTGGAGAACATTCAGGCCTATGTTGAAAGAGAAGATATATTCAAATAAAACTGTATAGAAGCTTTCTGAGAAATTACCTTCTGATATACGCATTCCACTCAGGGAGTTACATCTCTTTTTTTCACAAGGCAGCATTTGAACACTGATCCTGTGAAACCGAATTGGTGATACTTTGGAGTTCATTGAGGACTATGGTGAATAGTGAAATATACTGAAATAAAATACAGGAAGAAGCGTTCCAAGAATCTGCTCTCTGATATGTGCATTCACTTCACCGAATTAATGTTTTCCAGTTTCGAATCTCTGTCTTTGATGAATCTGTGAAGGGATATTTAGTGACGCCCGGAGGCTTCTGTTGAGCAAGGAAACGTCTTCCGATGAATCCTGCAGAGAAACATTCTGAGCCACTGCTTGATGATGTGTGTATTCATCTCATAGTGTTAAACAATTCTTTTGATTGACCAGCTTGAAATCACTGTTTTTGTGGAATCTGAGGAAGGACATTTGAAAATGATCCTTAGATTATGGAGAAAGATATCCTCAGGAAACATCCAGTAGGAAGCTTTTTGTGAATTGCTCTGCATCGTCCTAATTCCTATCGCTCCATTAAACCTCTCTTTTCATTAAGCAGTTTTCTAACCCTGTGTATGTTTAGAGTGTGTTGGGATATTTGGGAGCAATTTGAGGCTTATGGTGAAAAAGCAAATATGTTCAGACCAAAACTGGAGAGAAGCTTTCAGAGGAACTGCTTTGTGATGTGTGCATTCCAGTCTCAGTGTTATACCCCTCTTCTCATACAGAGTCAGGGAAACAATTTGGAGAAACAGGTACCAAGTAATATTCAGGAGCATGTTGTTGCCGATGGTGAAAAGGGAAGTAGTCTCAGACAAAAACTGGAAAGATGCTTTCTAGGAAACTGCTCTGTGATATGTGTAATCATCTCACATAGATAAAGCTTTCTTTACATTACACAGCTTGGAATCCCTCATGGACTGATCCACGAAAGCACCTTCGGGAGCACATTCACGACAATGGTGAAAAGGGAAATATCTTCAGATAAAACCTGGAAAGAAGTGTCTGTGAATATGCTTATTGCCATGTTTATTAATCTCACATAGATGAAGCTTTCTTTACATTACACAGCTTGGAAACTCCCTAGTGGATGGATCAGCGAAAGGATATTTGGGATCAAATTCGGGTCTATGGTGAAAGAGGAATTATAGTCACATAAAAACAAGAGGGAAGCTTTCTGTAAAACTGCTTGGTGATGTGAGCGTTCCAATCAGTGAGTTTTAACTTTCTTCTCATAGGCACTTTTGAAAATTTTTCCTGTAAAACCAAAAGAGTGATATTCAGAGCACATTGAAGAGTATGGCAAAAAGTGAAATGTCATCTAATAGAAAACAGAAAGAAGGACTCGAAGAAACTGCTCTGTGTCATTTCCATTCTTTTCACAGGGCTAAAGCTTAGTGTACATTTCCCAGTTTGAAAGTCGTCCTCTGAGGGTTCTGCGAAAGGATAGTAAGTGGTAACAGGAGGCATGTGTCAAGAAAGGAAATGTCTTCCATCGAAAATTGGAGAGAACCATTCTGCACAACACTTTTGTGATGTTTGTATTCATCTCATAGAGTTAAATCATTCTTTGGATTGAACAGTTTGAAATCACTGTGTCTGTGGAATCTGAGAAAGGACATTTGGAAACACGCTTTAGAATATCCTGAAAGAGAAATAACCTCAGAGTGAAACCACAAGGAAGAGTTCTGTGAAACTGCTCTGTGCCACGTGAATTCCGCTCAAACACTTAAGCTTCTCTTTTCATTGAGGAGTATCATAACACTGTTTTTGTTCAGTCTGAGAAGGGATATTCAGGAGTGCTTTGAGACGCATGGTGTGAAAGGAAACGTCTTCAGATAGAAACCGGAAATAAGTTTTTTGAAGAGCTGCTTTGTGACGTGTGCATTCAACTCACAAAAATATACCTTTCTTCTCCTAGAGGATTCCGCAATCCCTTTTGGAGAAAAAGCTACCAAGAGACACTCGAAAGTATAGGGACGGCTCTGGTTAAGAAGGAAATGTCCTCAGACAAAAAGTGGAAAGAATATTTCTGTGAAACTGCTTTGTGTTATATATATTTATTAATCTTGCAGAGTTAGAAAGTTTCTTTTATTGTGCTGTTTGGAAACACCTTCATGCATGGATTCGTGAAGGGACATTCGAGAGCACATTCAGGCCCATGGTGAAAGACCAGACATCTTCAAATAAAAACTGGATAGAAGCTTCCTGAGAAACTACTTTGTGATGTATGCATTCCACTCATGGGGTTATACCACTTTTCTCACAAGGCAGTTTTTGAACACTGTTCTTGTGAAACTGAAAATGTTATATTTCGGAGCACATTGAGGACTACGGCGAGTAGTGAAATATGCTGAAATAAAAACGTAGAAGAAGCATTCCAAGAATCTACTCTGTGATATGTGCATTCACGTCACAGAGTTAATGCTTACTCTGGGTTGCTCAGTTTCAAAACTCTGCATTTGAAGAATCTGTCAAGGGATATTTAGTGACGCCGGGAGGCTTATGTTGAGCGAGTAAACGTCTTCCGATGAAACACGCAGAGAAACATTTTGAGCAACTTCCTTGTGATGTGTGTATTCGTCTCATAGAGATAAATCATTCCTTGGATTGAGCAGGTTTAAATCACTGTTTTTGCGTCATCTGAGGAAGGACATTTTGGAATGATCCCTAGAATACAGAGAAAGATATATCCTCAGGTAAAATCCAGAATGAAGCTTTCTGTGAAACTACACTGTGTCATTTTAAATCCTCTCACTCAGTTAAGCCTCTCTTTTCATTGAGCAGTTTTCTTACCCTGTGTATATTTAGTGTATGATGGGATATTCGGGAGCACTTTGAGGCTTATGGTGAAAAAGGAAATATGTTCAGAGGAAACTGGAGAGAAGCTTTCCGAGGAATGACTTTGTGACGTGTGCATTCCACTCACAGAGTTATACCTCTCTTCTCATACAGCGTCGGGGAAACCCTTTTGGAGACACAGGTACCAAATGATATTTGGGAACATGTTGATGCTGATGGTAAAAAAGGAAATAGCCTCAGACAAAAACTGGAAAGATGCTTTCTAGGAAATTCCTCTCTGATATGTGTAATCATCTCACATAGATAAAGCTTTCTTTGCATTACGCACCTTGGAACTGGTCATGGACAGATCCACGAAGGGATCTTCGGGAGCACATTCAGGACTATGGTGAAAAAGGAAAAATCTTCACATAAAAATTGGAAAGAAGCTTTCTGTGAATCTGCTTTTGGCTATGTTTATTAATCTCACATAGATGAAGCTTTTTTACATTAAGCAGCTTGGAAATTCCCTCGTAGATGTGTCTGCAAATGGATGTTTGGGATCACATTCTGGCCTATGGTGAAATAGGAAATATAGTCAGATAATAAGTGGAGAGAAACTTTCTGACAAACTGCTTGGTGTTACGTGCATTCCACTCAGGGAGTTATAACTTTCCTCGCATAAGGCACCATTTGAAGACTGTTTTTGTAAAACCAAAAGACTGATATTCGGAGCACTTTGAAAACTTTAGCAAATAGGGAAATAAGAGACACTCGAACAAACTGCTCTCTGACATGTCTATTCATTTTATTGGGTTAAAATTTACTCTACATTTCCCAGTTTGAAAGTCGGTCTTTGAGGGTTTTGTGAAGGGATAGTAAGTGGCGACTGGAGGCCTGTGTCTAGCAAGGAAATGTCATCCATCGAAAATTGGAGAGAAGTTTCTGTTGAACTCTTTTGTGATGTTTGTATTCATCTCATAACGTTAAATCATTCTTTGGATTGAGCAATTTGAAATCACTGTTTCTGTGGAATCTGAAAAAGGACATTTGGAAACGCTTTTTAGAATATCCTGAAAAAGAAATAACTGCAGAGAGAAAAAAGAGGGAATCTTTCTGTGAAACTGCACTGTGTCACGTAAATTCCACTCACACAGTTAAGCTTCTCTTTTCATTGAGCTGTATCATAACACTGTTTTTGTTTAGTCTGTGCAAGGATATTCTGGAAGGCTTTGAGTCTTATGGTGAGAAAGGAAAGGTCTTCAGATAGAAACTGGAGAGAAGCTTTCTGAGGAGCTGCTTTGTGACGTGTGCATTCCACTCACAGAAATACACCTTTCTTCTCCTAGAGAATTCCGGAATCCCTTTTGGAGTAAAAGGCTGCCAAGAGATATTCAGGAGTATAGTGACGACTATGGATAAAAAGAATATATCCTCAGACAAACACTGGAAAGAAGATTTCTGTGACACTGCTTTGTGTTAGATATATTTATTCATCTTGCATAGTTAAAACTTTAATTATATTACGCAGTTTAAAAAGACCATCACACACAGACCCACGAAGGGACATTCGGGAGCACATTCTGGCCTACGGTAAAGAGGAGATATCTTCAGATAAAAACTAGATAGAAGCTTTCTGAGAAACTACTTTGTGATGTGTACATTCCACTCAGGGAGTTCTACCACTTTTCTCCAAAGGTAGTGTTTGAACACTCTTCCTGTGAAACCGAAAAAGTGATATTTTGGAATGCACTGAGTTCTATGGCGAATAGTGAAATATACTGAATTCAAGTCGAGGAAGAAGCGTTTTAAGAATCTCTTCTCTGATATATGCATTCAAGTCACAGAGTTAATGCTTACTACATGTTGCCCAGTTTCAAAACGCTGTCAAAACGCTGAAGAATCTGTGAAGGGATATTTAGTGATGCCCAGAGGCTTCTGGTGAGCAAGGAAACATCTTCAGATGATATCTGCCGAGAAACGTCCTGAGCAACTGTTTTGTGGTGTGTGTATTCGTCTCATAGAGTTAAACCATTCTGTGGATTGAGCAGCTTGAAATCACTTTCTCTGGAATCTGAGGAAGGATATTTGGGAACGATCCTCAGAATATGGAGAAATAAATATCCTCAGGTAAAATCCAGAAGGAAGCTTGCTGTGAAACTGCTCTGGGTTGTCTTAATTCCTCTCAGATAATCCTCTCTTTTCATTGAGCAGTTTTGTAGCCCTGTGTATGCTTAGCATGTGATGAGATATTCGAGAGTACTTTGAGGCTAATGGTGAAAAAGGAAATATGTTCAGCCCGAAACTGGAGAGAACCTTTCCGAGGAACTGCTTTGTGACTTGTGCATTCCAGTAACAGTGTTAAACCTCTCTTCTCACACAGCGTTGGGGAAATCCTTTTGGAGAAACAGGTGCCAAGTGATATTCGGGAGCATGTTGATGCTGATAGTGAAAAGGGAATTAGCCTCAGACAAAAAATGGAAAGAAGATTTCTGTGAATCTCCTTTGTGTCAGATATATTCATTCATCTTGCCTAGTTAGAACTCAAGTTATATTACCGAGTTTGGAAACTCCATCATGCACATATCCGTGAAGGGACATTCGGGTGCACGTCCATGACGGAAACCACCTCAGACAAAACTGGAAGGAAGATTCCTGTGAAACTGCTTTGTGTCAGAAGGAAGCTTTCTGTGAAACTGCTCTGTGTCACGTGAGTTCCGCTCATACAGTTAAGCTTCTCTTTTCATTGAGCAGTATCATAAAACTGTTTTGGTTTAGTCTGAGAAGGGATATTCAGGAGTGCTTTGAGATGCATGGTGTGAAAGGAAACGTCTTCAGAAGAAAACAGAAAAAACTTTCTGAGTATCTGTTTGGGACGTGTGCATTCCACTCACAGAAATATACCTTTCTTCTCCTAGAGGATTCCAGAATCCCTTTTGGAGAAAAATCTACCAAGAGACATTCAAGAGTGTAGGGATGGCTCAGGTAAAGAAGAAAAAATTCTCAAACAAAAAGTGCAAAGAATATTTCTGTGAAACTGCTTTGTGTTAGATATATCTATTAATCTCAAGGTGTTAAAAAGTTTCTTATATAGTGCTGTTTCAAAACACCTTCATGCACGGATCCGTGAAGGGACATTCGAGAGCACATTCAGGCCTATGGTGAAAGAGCAGATATCTTCAGATAAAAACTGGATAGAAACTTTGTGAGAAACTGTCTTGTGATGCATGCATTCCACTCAGGGAGTTATACCTCTTTTCTCACATGGCAGTTTTTGAAAACTGTTCTTGTGAAACCGAAAATGTGATATTTCGGAGCTCATTGAGGACTATGTTGAATAGTGAAATATGCTGAAATAAAATCGAAGAAGAAGCATTCCAAGAATCTGCTCTCTGAAATGTGCATTCACTTCACAGAGTTAATGCTTACTCTATGTTGGTCAATTTTAAAACTCTGTCTTTGAAGAATCTGTCAAGGAATATTTAGTGATGCCCAGAGTCTTGTGGTGAGTGAGGAAACGTCTTCCGATGAAACCTGCCAAGAAACGTTTTGAGCAACGACTTTGCGATGTGTGTATTCGTCTCAAAGAGTTAAACCATTCTTTGGATAGAGCAGCTTGAAATCACTGTTTTTGTGGAATCTGAGGAAGGACATTTGGGAACGATCCTCAAAATATGAAGAAAGACATATCCGCAGGTAAAATCCAGAAGGATACTTGCTGAGAACCTGCCCTGTGTTGTCTTAATTCCTCTCAGACAAGGCTCTCTTTTCATTGAGCAGTTTTGTAGCCCTGTGTATGTTTACCGTGTGATGAGATATTCGGGAGCACTTTGAGGCTAACGGAGAAAAAGGAAATATGTTCAGATCGAAACTGGAGAGAAGCTTTCTGAGAAACTGCTTTGTGACGAGTGCATACCAGTCACATTGATATACCTCTCTTCTCATACAGGGTCGGGGAAACCCTTTGGGGAAACAGGTACCAAGTGATACTCGTGAGCATGTTGATGCTGATGGTGAAAAGGGAAATAGCCTCAGACAAAAACTTGAAAGAAGATTTCTGGTTTAGTCTTGGAAGAGTGTAAGTGTCCAGGAAATTATCCATTTCTTCTAGATTTTCTAGTTGATTTGCATAGAGGTGTTTACAGTATTCTCTGATGGTAGTTTGCATTTCTGTGGGGTCGGTGGTGATATCCCCTTTATCATTTTTTAATGCATCTATTTGATTCCTCTCTCTTTTCTTCTTTATTAGTCTTGCTAGCGGTCTGTCAATTTTGTTGATCTTTTCAAAAAACCAACTCCTGGATTCATTGATTTTTTGGAGGGTTTTTTGTGTCTCTATCTCCTTAAGTTCTGCTCTGATCTTAGTTATTTCTTGCCTTCTGCTAGCTTTTGAATGTGTTTGCTCTTGCCTCTCTAGTTCTTTTAATTGTGGTGTTAGAGTGTCAATTTTAGATCTTTCCTGCTTTCTCTTGTGGGCATTTAGTGCTATAAATTTCCCTCTACACACTGCTTTAAATGTGTCCCAGAGATTCTGGTATATTGTATCTTTGTTCTCATTGGTTTCAAAGAACATCTTTATTTCTGCTTTCATTTCGTTATGTACCCAGTAGTCATTCAGGAGCAGGTTGTTCAGTTTCCATGTAGTTGAGCGGTTTTGATTGAGTTTCTTAGTCCTGAGTTCTAGTTTGATTGCACTGTGGTCTGAGAGACAGTTTGATATAATTTCTGTTCTTTTACATTTGCTGAGGAGTGCTTTACTACCAATTATGTGGTCAATTTTGGAATAAGTGTGATGTGGTGCTGAGAAGAATGTATATTCTGTTGACTTGGAGTGGAGAGTTCTATAGATGTCTATGAGGTCCGCTTGGTGCAGAGATGAGTTCAATTCCTGGATATCCTTGTTAACTTTCTGTCTCGTTGATGTGTCTAATGTTGACAGTGGAGTGTTGAAGTCTCCCATTATTATTGTATGGGAGTCTAAGTCTCTTTGTAAGTCTCTAAGGACTTGCTTTATGAATCTGGGTGCTCCTGTATTGGGTGCATATATATTTAGGATAGTTAGCTCTTCCTGTTGAATTGATCCCTTTACCAATATGTAATGGCCTTCTTTGTCTCTTTTGATCTTTGATGGTTTAAAGTCTGTTTTATCAGAGACTAGGAATGCAACCCCTGCTTTTTTGTTGTTGTTGTTCTCCATTTGCTTGGTAGATCTTCCTCCATCCCTTTATTTTGAGCCTATGTATGTCTCTGCATGTGAGATGGGTCTCCTGAATACAGCAGACTGATGGGTCTTGACTCTTTATCCAGTTGGCCAGTCTGTGTCTTTTAATTGGAGCATTTAGTCCATTTACATTTAAGGTTAATATTGTAATGTGTGAACTTGATCCTGCCATTATGATATTAACTGGTTATTTTGCTCATTAGTTGATGCAGTTTCTTCCCAGCCTCAATGATCTTTACTGAATAGACCAATAGCAGGCTCTCAAATTGAGGCAACAATTAATAGCCTACCCACCAAAAAAAGCCCAGGACCAGATGGATTCACAGCTGAATTCTACCAGAGGTACAAGGAGGAGCTGGTACCATTCCTTCTGAAACTATTCCAATCAATAGAAAAAGAGGGAATCCTCCCTAACTCATTTTATGAGGCCAACATCATCCTGATACCAAAGCCTGGCAGAGACACAACAAAAAAAGAGAATTTTAGACCAATCTCCCTGATGAACATCGATGCAAAAATCCTCAATAAAATACTGGCAAACCGGATTCAGCATCACATCAAAAAGCTTATCCACCATGACCAAGTGGGCTTCATCCCTGGGATACAAGGCTGGTTCAACATTCGCAAATCAATAAACGTAATCCAGCATATAAACAGAACCAAAGACAAGAACCACATGATAATCTCAATAGATGCAGAAAAGGCTTTTGACAAAATTCAACAGCCCTTCATGCTAAAAACGCTCAACAAATTTGGTATTAATGGAACGTACCTCAAAATAATAAGAGCTATTTATGACAAACCCACAAATAATATCATACTGAATGGGCCAAAACTGGAAAAATTCCCTTTGAAAACTGGCACAAGACAGGGATGCCCTTTCTCACCACTCCTATTCCACATAGTGTTGGAAGTTCTGGCTAGGGCAATCAGGCAAGAGAAAGAAATCAAGGGTATTCAGTTAGGAAAAGAAGAAGTCAAATTGTCCCTGTTTGCAGATGACATGATTGTATATTTAGAAAACCCCATCATCTCAGCCCAAAATCTTCTTAAGCTGATAAGCAACTTCAGCAAAGTCTCAGGATACAAAATTAATGTGCAAAAATCACAAGCATTCTTATACACCAGTAACAGACAAGCAGAGAGCCAAATCACGAATGAACTTCCATTCACAATTGCTTCAAAGAGAATAAAATACCTAGGAATCCAACTTACAAGGGATGTAAAGGACCTCTTCAAGGAGAACTACAAACCACTGCTCAGTGAAATCAAAGAGGACACTAACAAATGGAAGAACATACCATGCTCATGGATAGGAAGAATCAATATCGTGAAAATGGCCATAGTGCCCAAGGTTATTTATAGATTCAATGCCATCCCCATCAAGCTACCAATGAGTTTCTTCACCGAATTGGAAAAAACTGCTTTCAAGTTCATATGGAACCAAAAAAGAGCCCGCATTGCCAAGACAATCCTAACTCAAAAGAACAAAGCTGGAGGCGTCACGCTACCTGACTTCAAACTATATTACAAGGCTACAGTAACCAAAACAGCATGGTACTGGTACCAAAACAAAGATATAGACCAATGGGACAGAATAGAGTCCTCAGAAACAATACCACACATCTACAGCCATCTGATCTTTGAAAAATCTGAGAGAAACACGAAATGGGGAAAGGATTCCCTATTTAATAAATGGTGCTGGGATAATTGGCTAGCCATAAGTAGAAAGCTGAAACTGGATCCTTTCCTTACTCCTTATACGAAAATTAATTCAAGATGGATTAGAGACTTAAATGTTAGGCCTAATACCATAAAAACCCTAGAAGAAAATCTAGGTAGTACCATTCAGGACATAGGCATGGGCAAGGGCTTCATGTCTAAAACACCAAAAGCAACGGCAGCAAAATTGACAAATGGGATCTCATTAAACTAAAGAGCTTCTGCACAGCAAAAGAAATTGCCATCAGAGTGAACAGGCCACCTACAGAATGGGAGAAAATTTTTGCAATCTACTCATCTGACAAAGGGCTAATTTCCAGAATCTACAAAGATCTCAAACAAATATACAAGAAAAAAACAAACAACCCATCAAAAAGTGGGGAAAGGAATTCAACAGACATTTCTCAAAGAAGACATTCATACAGCCAACAGACACATGACAAAATGCTCATCATCACTCGCCATCAGAGAAATGCAAATCAAAACCACAATGAGATACCATCTCACACCAGTTAGAATGGCAATCATTAAGAAATCAGGAAACAACAGGTGTTGGAGAGGATGTGTAGAAATAGGAACACTTTTACACTGTTGGTGGGATTGTAAACTACTTTAACCATTATGGAAAACAGTATGGCAATTCCTCAAGGATCTAGAACTAGATGTACGATATGACCCAGCCATCCCACTACTGGGTATATACCCAAAGGATTATAAATTATTCTACTACAAAGACACATGCACACGTATGTTTATTGCGGCACTATTCACAATAGCAAAGACTTGGAATCAACCCAAATGTCCATCAGTGACAGACTGGATTAAGAAAATGTGGCACATATACACCATGGAATACTATGCAGCCATAAAAAAGGATGAGTTTGCGTCCTTTGTAGGGACATGGGTGCAGCTGGAAACCATCATTCTTAGCAAACTATCACAAGAAGAGAAAACCAAACACCACATGTTCTCACTCATAGGTGGGAACTGAACAATGAGCTCACTTGGACTCGGGAAGGGGAACATCACACAATGGGGCCTATCATGGGAAGGGGGGAGGGGGGAGGGATTGCATTGGGAAGTTATACCTGATATAAATGATGAATTGATGGGTGCTGACGAGTTGATGGGTGCAGCACACCAACATGGCACATATATACATATGTAACAAACCTGCACGTTATGCACATGTACCCTAGAACTTAAAGTATAATAAAAAAAAACGTGCTAAAAAAACCATATGTATTAATATTAAATATTACAAAAGCTTCATTTAAGTACCCCTTGCCTTTGATGTTTATTGAGCTTCTAGGATGTGTAGAATTATAGTTTTCATGAAACTAGATTTTAAAATAGCCATTACATGTTCAGATACTTTCTCTGCCTCCTTCATAGTCTGATTACATGTATATCAGGCCACTTGACATTGTCCACAGTTCACTGATGCTCCCTCATGTATTTGCTGCTGTACTTTCATTTCCTCTGTGTTAATTTGAAGATAGTTTCTATTGCTATGACTTCAATCCTCTCATCTTTTCTTCCACAATGTCTAATCATCTGCTTTAATCCCATCCAGTGTATTTTTCATCTCAAACATGGTATTTTTTCATTTCAAAAAAAAAAAAAAGAAGATTTCTGTGAAAGTACTTTGTGCTATATATATATTCATTCGTCTCACATAGTTAAAACTCCAATTGTATTATGCAGTTTGGAAACTCCGTCATGCACAAATCCGTGAAGGGACATTCGGGGGCACATCCATGACAGAAATATCCTCAGAAAAAAGTGGAAAGAAGATTCCTGTGAATCTGCTTTGTGTCAGAAGGAAGCTTTATGTGAAACTGTTCTGTGTTGCGTGAATTCCGCTCACACAGTTAAGCTTCTCTTTTCATTGAGCAGTAACATAACACTGTTTTTGTTTAGTCTGAGAAGGGATACTCTGGAGTGCTTTGAGACGCACGGTGTGAAAGGAAACATCTTCAGATGGAAACTGGAAGAAAGCTTTCTGAAGAGCTGCTTTGTGACCTGTGCATACCACTCACAGAAGTATACCTTCCTTCTCCTAGAGGATTCCTGATTCCCTTTTGGAGAAAAAGCTACCAAGAGACATTCGAGAGTATAGGGACGGCTCAGATGAAGAGGGAAATATCCTAAGACAAGAAGTGGAAAGAAGATTTCTGTGAAACTGCTTAGTGTTAGATATGTGTATTAATCTCACAGAGTTAGAAAGTTTCTTATATGGTGCTGGTTTGAAACACCTTCATGCAGGGATCTGTGAACGGAAATTCAAGAGCACAATCAGGCCTAAGGTGAAAGAGCAGATATCTTCAGATAAAAACTGGATACAAGCTTTCTGAATGATTGTTTTGTGATGTAAGCATTCCACTCAGGGAGTTATAACTTTTTTCTCACAAGGCAGTTTTTGAACACTGTTCTTGTGAAACCGAAATGTGATATTTTGGAGTGCTTTGAGGACTATGTTGAATAGCGAAATATGCTGAAATAAAATCGAGGAAGAAGCATTATGGCGAAATAGAAAATACATTCAGATGGAAACCGGAGAGAAGCTTTCCGAGGAATGGCTTTGGGACGTGTGATTTCCACTCACCGTGTTATACCTCTCTTCTCATACAGCGTCGGGGAAACCCTTTTGAAGAAACAGGTTCCAAGTGATACTCAGAAGCATGTTTATGCTGTAGGTGAAAAAGGATATAGCCTCAGACAAAAACTGGAAAGAAGCTTTCTAGGAAACTGCTCTGTGATATGTGTAATAATCTCACATAGATAAAGCTTTCTTTACATTACGCAGCTTGGAAACTCATGGACGGATCCATGAAGGGACCTTCAGCAGAACATTCTGGACTATGCTGAAAAATGAAATATCTTCAGATATAAAGTGGGAAGAAGCTTTCTGTGAATCTGCTTTTTGCTATGTTTTTACATCTCACATAGATGAAGCTTTTCTTACATTACACAGCTTGGAAACTCCCTCCTGGATGGATCCGCGAAGGCATATTTGGAATCACATTCGGGCCTGTGGTTAAATAGGAAATATAGTCGGATAAAAACTGGAGGGAATCTTTCTGAGAAACTGCTTGGTGATGTGAGCATTCCACTCAGGAGTAACAACTTTCATCTCATAATGCACAGTTTCAACACTGTTCCTGTAATTGAAAATGGTGATACTCAGAGCACATTGAAGACTAAGGCAAAAAGTGAAATGAGGTCTTATAAAAAACAAAAGCAGCAGTGGAAGAAACTGCTCTCTGACATGTCCATTCTTTTCACAGTGTTAAATCTTACTCTACATTTCCCAGTATGAGGCTTCTGTGAAGGGATAGTAAGTGGCAACCGGAGGCCTGTGTGAGGCAAGGAAATGTCTTCCATTGAAAATCAGTGAGAAGCTTTCTGCGCAACTCTTTTCTGATGTTATTTTCATCACATAGAGTTAAATCACTCTTTATTGAACAGTTTGAAATCACTGTTTCTGTGGAATCTGAGAAAGGACATTTGGAAACGCTCCTTAGAATGTCCTGAAAATAAATAACCTCAGAGAGAAAGCAGAAGGAAGCTTTCTGTGAAACTGTTCTGTCTCACGTGAATTGCACTCACACAGTTAAGCTTCGCTTTTCATTGAGGTGTATCATAACACTGTTTTTGTTTAGTATGTGAAGGGATATTCTAGTGGGATTTGATGGTTATGGTGAGAAAGGAAACGTCTTCAGATAGAAAATGGGAGAAGCTTTCTGAGAAGCTGCTTTGTGACGTGTGCATTCCAGTCACAGAAATATACCTTTCTTATACTAGAGTATTCCGGAATCACTTTTGGAGAAAAAACTACCAAGAGATATTCGGGAGAATAGTGACGACTCTGGTGAAAAAGGAAATATCCTCAGACAAAAACTGGAAAGAAAATTTCTGTGAAACTGCCTTGTGTTAGATATATTTATTCATCTCATATAGTTAAAACGTTTCTAATATTACACAGTTTGGAAGCTCCGTCATGCACGGATCCGTGAAGGGACGTTCGGGAGCACATTCAGGCCTATAATGAAAGAGGAGATATCTTCAGATAAAAACTGGATAGAAGCTTTCTGAGAAACTAGTTTTTGGTGTACGAATCCACTCACAGAGTTATACCTCTTTCTTCACAAGGCAGAGTTTGAACACTGTTTCTGTGAATTCGAAAAAGTGATATTTCGGAACGCATTGAGGACTATGGCGAATAGTGAAATATGCTGAAATAAAATCGATGAAGAAGCATTCTAAGAACCTGCTCTCTGATATGTGCATTCCCTTCACAGAGTTAATGCTTACTCTATGTTGCCCAGTTTCAAAACTCTCTATTTGAAGTGTCTGTGAAAGGATATTTAGTGACGCCCGGAGGCTTGTGGTGAGCGAGGAAACATCTTCTGATGAAACCTGCAGAGAAACGTTCTGAGCAACTGCTTTGCGATGTGTGTATTCCTGTCATAGAGTTAAACCATTCTTTGGATTGAGCAGTTTGCCATCACTGTTTTTGTGGAATCTGAGGAAGGACATTTGGGAATGATCCTTAGAATATGGAGAAAGAAATATCCTCAGGTAAAATCCAGAAGGAAGCTTTCTGTGAAACTGCTATGTGACGTCTTAATTCCTCTCACTCAAATAAGCCTCTCTTTTCATTGAGCAGTTTTACTAGCCCTGTGTATGTTTAGTGTGTGATGGGATTTTCGGGAGCACTTTGAGGCTAATGGTGAAAAAGGAAATATGTTCAGGACGGAACTGGAGAGAAGCTTTCCGAGGAACTGCCTGGTGATGTGTGGATTCCAGTCACAGTGTTATACCTCTCTTCTCATACAGCGTCGTGGAAACCTTTTTGGAGGAACAGGTACAAAGTGATATTTGGGAGCATCTTGATTCCGATGGTGAAAAGGTAAATAGCCTCAGACAAAACTGGAAAGAAGCTTTCTAGGAAACTACTCAGTGATATTTGTAATCATCTCAAATAGATAGAACATCCTTTACATTACGCAGCTTGGAAACTGTCATGGACGGATCCATGAAGGGACCATCAGGAGCACACACCAGACTAAGGTGAAAAAGGAAATATCTTCAGATAAAAACTGGAAAGAAGCGTTTTGTGAATCTGCTTTTTGCTATGTTTATTCATCTCACATAGATGAAACTTGCCTTACATTATGCAGCTTGGAAACTCCCTCGGGGATGGATCTTCGTCGGGATATTTGAGATCATATTCGGTCCTATGGTGAAATAGGAAATATACTCAGATAAAAAATGGAGAAAAGCTTTCTGAGAAACTGCTTGGTGATGTGTGCATTCCACTCAGGGAGTTGTAACTTTCTTCTCAAAAGGCACAGTTTGAACACTGTTACTGTAAAACCAGAAGAGTGATATTTGGAGTACATTGAAGACTATTGAAAAAGGTGAAATATCGTCCAATAAGAAACAGAAAGAAACACTGGAAGAAACTGCTCTTTGACATATCCATTCTTTTCACAGGGTTAAAGCTTACTACACATTTCAAAGTTTGAAAGTCGGTCTTTGAGGGTTCTGCGAAGGGATAGTAAGCAGCAACAGGAGGCTTGTGTGAGGCAAGGAAATGTCTTCCATCGAAAATCAGACACTAGCTTTCTGTGCACCTCTTTTTCAATGTTTGTATTCATTTCATAGAGTTAAATCATTCTTTGGATTAAGCAGTATGAAATCACTGCTTCTGTGGAATCTGAAAAGGACATTTGGAAACGCTTTTTAGAATATCCTGAAAAAGAAATAACTTCAGAGAGAAACCAGAAGGAAACTTTCTGTGAAACTGCTCTGTGTCATGTGAATTCTACACACACAGTTAAGGTCCTCTTTTCATTGAGCTGTATCATAATATTCTGTTTAGTCTGCAAAGGGATAATCTGTAGAGCTTTCAAGCTGACGGTGAGAAAGGAAACGTGTTCAGATAGAAACTGGGGAGAAGATTTCTGAGGAGCTGCTTTATGACATTTGATTTCCAATCTCAGAAATATACCTTTTTCGCCTAGAGGATTCCGGAATCCCTTATGGAGAAAAAGCTACCAAGAGATATTTGGGAGTACAGGGAGGGCTATGGTGAAAAAGGAAATATCCTCAGACAAAAACTGGAAAGAAGATTTCTGTGAAACTGCTTTGTGTTAGATATATTTATTCATCTCACATAGTAAAATTTTAATTATATTATGCAATTTGGAAACTCCGTCATGCACAGACCCGAGCACATTCAGACTTATGGTGAAAGAGGAGATATCTTCAGATAAAAACTGGATAGAAGCTTTCTGAGAAACTACTTTGTGATGTATGCATTCCACTCAGGGAGTTATACCTTTTTTCCCACAAGGCAGCATTTGAACACTGTTCCTGTGAAACCGAAAAAGTTATATTTCGGAACGGATTGAGGACTATGGCGAAGAGTGAAATATACTGAAATAAAATCGAGGAAGAAGTGTTCCAAGAATCTGTTCGCTGATATCTGCATTCACTTCACAGGGATAATGCTTACTCTATGTTGCCCAGTTTCGAAACTCTGTCTTTGAAGAATCAGTGAAGGGATATTTACTGACGCCCGGAGGCTTGTGGTGAGCGAGGAAATGTCTTCCAATGAAACCTGCAGAGAAACATTCTGAGCAACTGCTTTGCGATGTCTATTCGTCTCATAGAGTTAAACCATTCTGTGGATTCAGCAGCTTGAAATCACTGTTTTTGTGGAATCTGAGGAAGGACATTTAGGAACGATCCTTAGAATATGGAGAAAGAAATATCCTCAGGTAAAATCCAGAAGGAAGCTTTCTGTGAAGCTGCTCTGTGTTGTCTCAATTCCTCTCACTCAGATAAGTCTCCTTTTTCATTGAGCAGTTTTCTAGCCCTGTGTATGCTTAGCATGTGATGGGATATTCAGGAGCACTTTGAGGCTAATGGTGAAAAAGGAAATATGTTCTGACCAATACTGGAGAGAAGCTTTCCGAGGAACTGCTTTGTGATGTTTGCATTCCAGTCACAGTGTTATACCTCTCTTCACATACAACGTCAGGGAATCCCTTTTGGAGAAACAGGTACCAAGGGATATTCGGGAGCATGTTGATGATGATGATGAAAAGGGAAATAGCCTTATACAAAAACTGGAAAGAAAATTTCTAGGAAACTACTCTGTGATATGTGTAATCATCTCACATAGATAAAACTTTCTTTATATTACGCAGCTTGGAAACTGTCATGGACGGATCTACGAAGGGACCTTCGGGAGCACATTCTGGACTATGGTGAAAAAGGAAATGTCTTCAGATAAAACCTGGAAAGAAGCTTTCATGAATCTGATTTTTGCTATGTTTATTCATCTCACATAGATGAAACTTTCTTTACATTTCACAGCTTGGAAACTACTTCGTGGATGAATCCACAAAGGGATATTTGGGATCAACTTTGATCCT
The DNA here is from genome assembly GCF_002776525.5 of Piliocolobus tephrosceles. NCBI lineage: Eukaryota > Metazoa > Chordata > Mammalia > Primates > Cercopithecidae > Piliocolobus > Piliocolobus tephrosceles. Next base: position 669,437 of record NW_022334374.1, on the reverse strand, counting down.
ATGGTTAAATAGGAAATATTGCCAGATAAAAACTGTAGAGAAGCTTCTGAGAAACTGCTTGGTGGTGTGTGCATTCCACTCAGGGACTTATAACTTTCGTATCATAAGACACAGTTTGAACACTGTTAATGTGAAACCAAAAGAGTGATATTGGAGCACATTGTAGACTATGGCAAAAATTGAAATGTCTTCCAATAAAAAACAGAAAGAAGCACTCTTAGAAACTGCTCTCTGACATGTCCATTCCTTTCACACGGTTAAAGCTTACTCTACATTTCCCAGTGTGAAAGTCCATCTTTGAGGGTTCTGCGAAGGGATGCTAAGTGGAGACGGGAGGTCTGTGTGAGGCAAGGAAATATCTTCCATCCAAAATCGGAGAGAAATTTTCTGCACAACTCTTTTGTGATGTTTGTTTTCATCTCTTAGGGTTAAATCATTCTTTGGATTGAGCAGTCTTAAATCACTGATTCTGTGGAATCTGAGAAAGGACATTTCAAAATGCTCTTTAGAATATCCTGAAAAAGAAATAACCTTAGAGGGAAACCGGGAGGAATCTTTCCGTGAAACTGCTCTGTGTCAAGTGAATTCCGTTCACACAGTTAAGCTTCTCTTTTCATTGAGCTGTATCATAACACTGTTTTTGTTTAGTCTGCGAAGGGATATTCTGGAGGGCTTGGAGGCTTATGGTGAGAAAGGAAACGTCTTCAGATAGAGACTGGAGAGATGCTTTCTGAGGAGCTGCTTTGTGACGTGTGAATTCCATTCAAGGAAATATACCTTTCTTCTCCTAGAGGATTCTGCAAACCCTTCTGCAGGAAAAGCTACAAAACAGACCTTCGGGAGTATAGGGAAGGCTATGGTGAAAAAGGAAATATCCTCAGACAAAAATTGGAAAGAAGATTTCTGTGAAAGTGCTGTGTATTAGATATATTTATTCATCTCACATAGTTAAAACTTTAATTATTTTATGCAGTTTGGAAATTCTGTCATGCACATGTCCACGAAGGGACGTTCAGGAGCACATTTAGGCTAACGGTGAAACAGGAGATATCTTCAGATAAAAACTGGATAGAAGCTTTCTGAGAAACTACTTTGTAATGTATGCATTCCACTCAGGGAATTATACATCTTTTCCCACAATCAAGTGTTTGAACAATTTTTCTGTGAAACTGAAAATCTGATATTTCAGAACGCATTGAGGACTATGGCCAATAGTGAAATATACTGAAATGAAATCGAGGAAGAAGCGTTCCAAGAACCTACTCTCTGATATGTGCATTCACTTCACAGAGTTAATGCTTACTCTAGGTTGCCCAGTTTCGAAACTCTGTCTTGGAAGAATCTGTGAAGGGATATTTAGTGAAGACAGGAGGCCTGTGGTGAGCGAGGAAACGTCTTCTGATGAAACCTGCAGAGAAATGTTCTGATCAACTGCTATGCGATGTGTGTATGCTTCTCCTAGAGTTACACATTCTTTGAATTCAGCAATGTGAAGTCACTGTTTTTGTGGAATCTGAGGAAGGGCATTTGGGATCGACCCTTATAACATGGAGAAAGAAATACCCTCAGGTAAAATCCAGAAGGAAGCTTTCAGTGAAACTGCTCTGTGTCGTCTTAATTCCTCTCACTCAGATAAGCCTCTTTTTTTTTTTTTTTTTTTTGAGCAGTTTTCTAGCCCTGTGTATGTTTAGGGTGTGATGGGATATTCGGGAGCACTTTGAGAGTAACTGTGAAAAACGATATATGATGAGAACGAAACTGGAGAGAAGCCTTCCGAGGAATTGCTTTGTGACGTGTGTATTCCAGTCACTGTGTTATACCTCTCTTCTCATACAGCGTCAGGGAAACCCTTTTGGAGAAACAGGTACCAAGTGATATTCTGGAGCATGTTGATACTGATGGTGAAAACGGAAATAGCCACAGACAAAAACTGGAAAGAACCCTTCTAGGAAACTACTCTTTGGTATGTGTAATCATCTCATGTAGGTAAAGCTTTATTTACATTACGCAGCTTGGAAACTGTCATGGACGGATCCACGAAGGGACCTTCGGGAGCACATTCTGGACTATGGTGAAAAAGGAAACGTCTTCAGATAAAACATGGAAAAAAGCTTTCTGTGAATCTGTTTTTTGCTATGTTTATTCATCGCACATAGATGAAGCATTCTTTACATTACACAGCTTGGAAAGTCCCTCTTGGATGGAACCGCAGAGGGATATTTGGGATCACCTTCGGGCCTATGGTGAAAGAGGATATACAGTCAGATAAAACTGGAAGGAAGCTTTCTGAGAAACTGCTTGGTGATGTGTGCATTCCACTCAGGGAGTTATAACGTTCTATTTATATGGTAGAGTTTGAACACTATTCCTTTAAAACCAAAAGAATGATTTTCGGAGCACAATAAAGACTATGGCAAAAAGTGAAATGTCGTCCATTAAAAAACAGAAAGAAGGACTTGAAGAAATTTCTCTCTGACATGTCCATTCTTTTCATAGGGTTAAAGCTTACTCTACATTTCCCAGTTTGAAAGTCGGTCTTTCAGGATTCTGTGACAGGATAGTGAGGGGCGACCAGAGGCCTGTTTGAGTCAAGCAAATGTCTTAAATCGAAAATAGGAGAGAAGCTTTTTGCACAAATCTTTTGTGATGTTTGTATTCATCTCATAGAGTTAAATGATTCTTTGGAGTGAGCAGTTTGAAATCACTGTTACTGTGGAATCTGAGAAAGGACATTTGGAAAGGCTCTTTAGAATAACCTGAAAAAGAAATAACCTCAGAGAGAAACCAGAAGGAAGCTTTTTGTGAAACTGCTGTGTGTGACGTGAATTCTGCTCACACAGCTACATTTCTCTTTTCATTGAGCTGTATCATAACACTGTTTTGGTTTATTCTGCAAAGGGATATCCTGGAGGGCTTTGATGCTTATGGTGAGAAAGGAAACATCTTCAGATAGAAACTGGAGAGAAGCTTTCTGAAGATCTGCTTTATGACGTGTGCATTCCACTCACATAAATATACGTTTCTTCTAGAGGATTCCGGAATCCCTTTTGGAGAAAAACTGCCAAGAGATATTTGTGAGTATAGCAATGACTATGGTGAAAAAGGAAATAGCCTCAGACAAATACTGGAAAGAATATTTCTGTGAAACTGCTTTGTGTTAGATATATTGATTCATCTCGCATAGTTAAAACTTCAATTATGTTACACAGTTTGAAACTCCATCATGCACAGACCCTCGAAGGGACATTCGGGAGCACATTCAGGCCTACGGTTGAAGAGGAGATATCTTCAGATGAAAACTGTATAGAAAACTTTCTGAGAAGCTACTTTGTGATGTATGCATTCCACTCAGGGAGTTATACCTCTTTTCTCACAAGGCAGTGTTTGAACACTCTTCCTGTGAAATCGAAAAGGTGATATGTCAGAACGCATTGAGGACTATGGCAAATAGTGAAATATACTGAAATAGAATCGAGGAAGAAGCGTTCCAAGAATCTGCTCTCTGATATTTGCCTTCAGTTCACAGAGTGAATGCTTCCTCTATGTTGCCCAGTTTCGAAACTCTGTCTAGGAAAAATCTGTGAAGGGATATTTAGTGACGCCCGAAGGCTTGTGGTGAATGAGGAAACGTCTTCCGATGAAACCTGCAGAGAAACGTTCTGAGTAACTGCTTTGCGATGTGTATATTAGTCTCATAGAGTTAAACGGTTCTTTGGATTTCACAGATGGAAATCACTGTTTTTGTGGAATCTGAGAAATGACATTTGGAAACGATCCTTTAAATATGGAGAAAGAAAGTTCCTCTGGAAAAATCCAGATGAAAGCTTTCAGTGAAATGGCTCTGTGTGGTCTCAAGTCCTCTCACTCAGAGAAGCCTCTCGTTTCATTGAGTAGTTTTCTAGCCTTTGTATGTTTATCGTGTGATGGGATATTCGGGAGCACTTTGAGGCTAATGGTTAAAAAGGAAATATTGTCGGACCGAAACGGGAGAGATGCTTTCCGAGGAACTGCTTTGTGATGTGTCCATTCCAGTCACAGTGTTATACCTCTCTTCTCATACAGCGTCAGGGAAACCCTTTTGGAGAAACAGGTACCAAGTGATATTCGGGAGCATGTTGATGCTGATGGTGAAAAGGGAAATAGCCTCAGACAAAAACTGGAAAGAAGATTTCTGTGAAACTGCTTTGTGTTAGATGTATTCATTCGTCTCACATAGTTAAAATTCAAATTATATTATGTAGTTTTGGAAACTCCGTCATGCACATATCTGCGAAGGGACATTCGGGAACACGTCCAAGACGGAAACAACCTCAGACAAACCTGGAAAGAAGATTCCTGTGAAAATGCTTTGTGTCAGAAGGAAGCTTTCTGTGAAACTGCTCTGTGTAACGTGAATTCTGCTCACACAATTAAGCTTCTTATTTCATTGAGCAGTATCATAACACTGTTTTTTTTTTTTTTTTAGTCTGAGATGGGATATTCAGGAGCGCTTTAAGACACACGGTGTAAAAGGAAACGTCTTCAGATAGAAACTGGAAAAAAACTTTCTGAGGAGCTGCTTTGTGATGTGAGCATTCCACTCACAGAAATATACCTTTCTTCTCCTAGAGGATTCCGGAATACCTTTGGGAGAAAAAGCTACCAAGAGAAATTCGAGAGCAAAGGGTCGGCTCAGGAGAAAAGTAAATATCCTCAGACAAAAAGTGGAAGGAAGATTTCTGTGAAACTGCTTTGTTTTAGATATATTTATTATTCTCGCAGATTTAGAAAGTTTCTTATATTGTGCTGTTTCAAAACAAATTTATGCACGGATCCGTGAAGGGACATTTGAGATCACACTCAGGCCTATGGTGCAAGAGCAGATATCTTCAGATAAAAACTGGATAGAAGCTTTCTGAGAAACTGTTTTGTGATGTATGAATTCCATTCAGGGAGTTATACCTCTTTTCTCACAAGGCAGTTTTTGAACACTGTTCTTGTGAAACCGAAAATGCGATATTTCGGAGCGCATTGTGGACTATGGTGAATAGTGAAATATGCTGAAATAAAATCGAGGAAGAAGCATTCCAAGAATCTGCTCACTGAAATTTGCTTTCACTTCACAGAGTTAATGCTTCCTCTATGTTGGTCAGTTTAAAAACTCACAGTTATACCTCTGTGTTTGAAGTATCTGTGAAGGGATATGTAGTGACGCCCGGAGACTTGTCATGATAGAGGAAACGTCTACCGAGGAAAGCTGTAGAGAAACGGTCTGAGCAACTGCCTTGTATTCGTTTCCTAGAGTTATACCGTTCTTTGGATTGGGCAGCTTGAAATCACTGTTTTTGTGGAATCTGAGGAAGGACATTTGGGAAAGTTCCTTAATATATGGAGAAAGAAATCTCCTCAGGTAAAATCCAGAAGGAAGCTTTCTGTGAAACTGCACTGTGTCTTCTTAATTCCTCTCAGTCAGATAAGCCTGTCTTTTCATTGAGCAGTTTTCTAGCCCTGTGTATGTTTAGCGTGTGATGGGTTATTCAGTAGCACTTTAAGGCTTACAGGGAAAAAGGAAATATGTTCAGAGAGAAAGTAGAGAGATGCTTTCCGAGGAACTCCTTTGTGATGTATGCATTCCAGTCACAGTGTTATACCTCTCTTCTCATACAGCGTCAGGGAAACCTTTTTGGAGAAACAGGTACCAAGTGATATTCGGGTGCATGTTGATGCTGAAGGTGAAAAGGGAAATAGCCTCAGACAAAAACTGAAAAGAAGCTTTGTAGGAAACTACTCTGTGATATCTGTAATCATCTCACATACATAAAGCTTTCTTTACATTGCACAGCTTTGAAATTGTCATGGATGGATACACGAAGGGACCTTCGGAAGCACATTCTGGACTATGGTGTAAAAGGAAATGTTTTCAGAGAAAAACTGGAAAGAACCTTTCTGTGAAACTCTTTTTGATATGTTTATTCATTTCATACAGATGAAGGTTCCTTTACATTAGGCAGCTAGTAAACTCCCTCGTGGATGGAACTGCACAGGGATATTTGGGGTCACATTCAGTCCTTTGGTGAAAGAAGAAATATAGTCAGATAAAAAGTGGAGAGAAGCTTTCTGTGAAACTGCTTGGTGATGTGAGCATTCCACTTAGGGAGTTATAATTTTCTTCTCAGAAGGCACAGTTTGAACACTCTTCCTGGAAAAACAAAAGAGTGATATTCGGAGCACATTGAAGACTGTGGCAAAAAGTGAAGTATCGTCCAATAGAAACCAGAAAGAAGCACTCAAAGAAACAGCTTTCTGACATGTCCATTATTTTCACAGGGTTAAAGCTTACTCTAGATTTACAAGTTTGAAAGGTGGTGTTTGAGGTTTCTGCGAAGGATAGTAAGTGGCAACCAGAGGCCTGTGTGAGGCAAGGAAATGTCTTCCATCGAAAATCAGAGAGAACTTTTCAGTGCAACACTTTTGTGATGTTTGTATTCATCTCTTTGTGTTAAATCATTCTCTGGATTTAGCAGTTTGAAATCACTGTTTCTGTGGAACCTGAGAAAGGATATTTGGAAACGCTCTTTAGAATATCCTGAAAACAGAAATAACCCCAGAGAGAAACCGGAAGGAAGCTTTCTTTGAAACTGCACTTTGTCACTTGAATTCCGCTCACCCAGTTAAGCTTCTCTTTTCAGTGAGCTGGATCATAACACTGTGTTTGTTAAGTCTGCGAAGGGATATTCTCGAGCACTTTCAGGCTTATGGTGAGAAAGGAAACGTCTTCAGAAATGAAACTGGAGAGAAGCTTTCTGAGGAGCTGTTTGTGACGTATGCATTCCACTCACAGGAATATACCTTTCGTGTCCTAGAGGTTTCCGGAATCCCTTTTGGAGAAAAAGCTACCAAGAGATATTTGGGAGTACAATGACGAATATGGTGCAAAAGGAAATATACTCAGACAAAAACAGAAAAAAAGATTTCTGTGAAACTGCTTGGTGTTAGATAAATTTATTCACCACACATATTTAAAACTTTAATTATATTATGCAGTTTAGAAACTTCGTCATGCACAGATCCACGAAGGGACATTCGGGAGAACATTCAGTCCTATGGTGAAAGAGGAGATATCTTATGATAAAAACTGGAAAGAAGCTTTCTGAGAAACTACTTTGTGATGTATGCATTTCACTCAGGGAGTTATACCTCTTTTCTCACAAGGCTGTTTGAATACTCTTCCTGTGAAACTGAAAAAGTGATATTTCAGAATGCATTGAGGTCTAAGGCGAATAGTGAAATATACTGAAATAAAATCGAGGAAGAAGCGTTCCAAGAAATTGCTCTCTGAAATATGCATTCACTTCACAGAATTAATGCTTATTCTCTGTTGATCAGTTTCAAACCTATATCTTTATACAACCTGTGAAGAGATATTTAGTGTCGCTCAGAGGCTTCTGGTGAGTGAGTAAATGTCTTCCGATGAAACATGCAGAGAAACATTCTGAGCAACTTCCTTGTGATGTGTGTATTCATCTCATAGAGGTAAATCATTCTTTGGATTGAGCAGTTTGAAATCACGGTTTCTGTGGAATCTGAGCAAGGACATTTGGAAACGCTCTTTAGAATATCCTGAAAGAGAAATAACCTCAGAGAGAAACCATAAGGAAGCTTTCTGTGAAACTGCTCTGTGTCACGTGAATTCCACTCACACAGTTAAGCTTCTCTTTTCATTGAGCAGTATCATACACTGTTTTTGTTCAGTCTGAGAAGGGATATTCAGGAGTGCTTTGAGACGCATGGTGTGAAAGGAAACGTCTTTAGATAGAAACTGGAAAAAAGTTTTCTGAGGAGCTGCTTTTTGACGTGTGCATTCCACTCACAGAAATATACCTTTCTTCTCCTAGAGGATCCCGGAATCCCTTTTGGATAAAAAGCTACCGAGAGACACTCAAGAGTATAGGGACGGCTCTGGTGAAGAAGAAAATATCCTCAGACAAAAAGTGGAAAGAATACTTCTGTGAAACTGCTTTGTGTTATATATATTTATTAATCTCACAGAGTTGGAAAGTGTCTTTTATTGTGGTGTTTGGAAACACCTTCATGTATGGACTCATGAAGGGACATTCGAGAGCACATTCAGGCCTACGGTGAAAGACCAGATATCTTCAGATAAAACCTGGATAGAAGCTTTCTGAGAAACTACTTTGTGATGTATGCATTGCACTCAGGGGGTCATATCACTTTTCTCACAAGGCAGTTTTTGAACACCGTTCTTTTGAAACCAAAAAGGTGATATTTCAGAGCGCATTGAGGACTATGGCGAATAGTGAAATATGCTGAAATAAAATCGAGGAAGAAGCATTCCAAGAATCTGTTCTCTGATCTGTACATTCACTTCACAGAGTTAATGCTTACTCTATGTTGCTCAGTTTCGAAACTCTGTATTTGAAGAATCTCTCAAGGGATATTTACAGACGCCGGGAGGCTTATGTTGAGTGAGTAAAGGTCTTCCGATGAAACATGCAGAGAAACATTCTGAGCAACTTCCTTGCGATGTGTGGATTCATCTCATAGAGTTAAATCATTCCTTGGATTGAGCAGGTTGAAATCACTGTTTTTGCAGCATCTGAGGGAGGACTTTTAGGAACGATCCCTAGAATACGGAGAAAGAAATATCCTCAGGTAAAATTCTGAATGAAGCTTTCTGTGAAACTACACTGTGTCGTTTTAAATCCTCTCACTCAGTTAAGCCTCTCTTTTCATTGAGGAGTTTTCTAGCCCTGTGTATGCTTAGCGTGTGATGGAATATTTGGGAGCACTTTGAGGCTTACAGTGAAAAAGGAAATATGTTCAACCGAAACTGGAGAGAAGGTTTCCGACGAACAGCTTTGTGACATGTGCATTCCACTCACAGAGTTATACCTCTCTTCTCATACTGCGTCGGGGAAACCCTTTTAGAGAAACAGGCACCAGGTGATATTCGGGAGCATGTTGATGCCGATGGTGAAAAGGGAAATAGCCTCAGACAAAAACTGGAGAGACGCTTTCTAGGAAATTCCTCTGTGATATGTGTGATCATCTCACATAGATAAACCTTTCTTTGCATTACGGAGCTTGGACTCTGTCATGGACAGATCCATGAATGGACCTTTGGGAGCACATTCAGGACTATGGTGAAAAAGGAAATATTTTCAGATAAAAAGTAGAAAGAAGTTTTCTGTGAATCTGCTTTTGGCTATGTTTATTCATCTCACATAGATGAAGCTTTTTTACATTATGCAGTTTGGAAATTCCCTCGTGGATGGATCCACGAATGGATGTTTGGGCTCACATTTCGGCCTATGGTGAAATAGGAAATATAGTCAGATAAAAACTGGAGAGAAACTTTCTGACAAACTGCTTGCTGTTGCTTGCATTCCACTTATGGAGTTAAAACTTTCTTCTCATAAGGCACCATTTGAACACTGCTTTTGTATAACCAAAATACTGATATTCGGAGCAATTTGAAGACATTGGCAAATAGTGAAATGTCATCTAATACAAAACAGAAAGAGGCACTCGAAGAAACTGCTCTCTGACATGTCCATTCTTTTTATTGGGTTAAAGTTTACTCTATATTTCCCAGTTTGACAGTCAGACTTTGAGGGTTATGTGAAGGGATAGTAAGTTGCGACCAGAGGACTGTGTCTAGCAAGGAAATGTCATACATCGAAAATTGGAGAGAACTTTCTGCGCAACTCTTTTGTGACGTTTGTATTCATCTCATAGTGTTAAATCATTCTTTGCATTGAGCAGTTTGAAACCACTCTTTCTGTGGAATCTGAGAAAGGACATTTGGACACGTTTTTTAGAATATCCTGAAAAAGAAATAACCTCAGAGAGAAACGAGAGGGAATCTTTCTGTGAAACTGCACTGTGTCACGTAAATTCCACTCACACAGTTAAGCTTCTCTTTTGTTTTTTTTTTTGTTTTGTTTTTTGTTTTTTTTTTTTTAATTTATTTATTTATGTATTTATTTATTTATTTATTTATTTTTTATTATACTTTAAGTTCTACGGTACATGTGCATAACGTGCAGGTTACATAACACTGTTTTTGTTTAGTCTGTGCAAGGATATTCTGGAGTGCTTTGAGGCTTACAGTGAGAAAGGAAACGTCTTCAGATAGAAACTGGAGAGAAGTTTTCTGAGGAGCTGTTTTGTGACGTGTGCATTCCACTCGCAGAAATACACCTTTCTTCTCCTAGAGGATTCCAGAATCCCTTTTGGAGAAAAAGCTACCAAGAGACATTCGGAAGTATAGCAAAGACTATGGTGAAAAAGGAAATATCCTCCGACAAAAACTGGAAAGAAGATTTCTGTGAAACTGCTTTGGGTTAGATATGTTTATTCGTCTTGCATAGTTAAAACTTTAATCATATTACGCAGTTTAAAAACACCATCATGCACAGACCCACGAAGGGACATTTGGGAGCACATTCAGGCCTACAGTAAAGAGGAGATATCTTCAGATAAAAACTAGATAGAAGCTTTCTGAGAAACTACTTTGTGTTGTATGCATTCCGCTCAGGGAGTTCTACCATTTTTCTCCAAAGGCGGTGTTTGAACACTTTTCCTGTGAAACCAAAAAAGTGATATATCGGAACGCATTGAGGTCTATGGCGAATAGTGAAATATACTGAATTCAAATCGAGGAAGAAGCGTTTCAAAAATCTGTTCTCTGATATGTGCATTCACGTCACAGAATTAATGCTTACTCTATGTTGCCCAGGTTCAAAACTATGTCTTTGAAGAATCTGTGAAGGGATATTTAGTGACGCCCAGAGGCTTGTGGTGAGTGAGGAATGTCTTCCGATGAAATCTGCCGAGAAACGTTCTGAGCAACTGTTTTGCGATGTGTGTATTTGTCTCATAGAGTTAAACCATTCTGTGGATTGAGCAGCTTGAAATCACTGTTTTGGTGGAATCTGAGGAAGGACATTAGTGAACGATCCTCAGAATATGGAGAAAGAAATATCCTCAGGTAAAATCCAGAAGGAAGCTTGCCGTGAAACTGCTCTGTGTTGTCTTAATTCCTCTCCGATAGTCCTCTCTTTTCATTGAGAAGTTTTCTAGCCCACTGTATATTTAGCGTGTGATGAGATATTTGGGAGCATTTTGAGGCTAACTGTGAAAAAGAAAATACATTCAGACTGAACTGGAGAGAAGCTTCCTGAGAAACTGCTTTGTGATGTGTGCATTCCAGTCACAGTGATATACCTCTCTTCTCATACAGCATCAGGGAAACCCTTTTGGAGACCCAGGTACCAAGTGACATTCAGGAGCATGTTGATTCTGATAATGAAAAGGGTAATAGCCTCAGAAAAAAAACTGGAAAGAAGATTTCTGTGAATCTGCTTTGTGTTACATATATTCATTTGTCTTGCATAGTTAAAACTCAAATTATATTACCCCATTTGGAAACTCCGTCATGCACATATCCGCGAAGGGACATTTGGGAGCACGTCCATGACAGAAACATCCTCAGAGAAATCTGGAAAGAAGATTCATGTGAAACTGCTTTGTGTCAGAAGGAAGATTTCTGTGAAACTGCTCTGTGACACATGAATTCTGCTCACACAGTTAAGCTTCTCTTTTCATTGAGCAGTATCGTAACACTGTTTTTGTTTAGTATGATAAGGGATATTCAAGATCACTTTGAGATGCACGGTGTGAAAGGAAACGTCTTCAGATAGAAACTGGAAAAAAGCTTTCTGAGGAGCTGCTTTGTGACGTGTGCATTCCATTCACAGAAATATACCTTTATTCTCCTAGAGGATTCTGGAATCCCTTTGGGAGAAAAAACTACCAAGAGATATTCGAGATTATAGGGACGGCTCAGGTGAAGAAGGAAATATCCTCAGACAAAAAGTGGAAGGAAGATTTCTGTGAACCTGCTTTATATTAGATATATTTATTAATCTTACAGTTTTAGAAAGCTTCTTATATTGTGCTGTTTTGAAACACCTTCATGAATGAATCCGTGAAGGGACATTCGAGAGCACATTCAGGCCTATGGTGAAAGAGCAGATATCTTCAGATAAAAACTGGATAGAAGCTTTCTGAGAAACGGTTTTGTGATGCATGCATTCGACTCAGGGAGTTATACCTCTTTTCTCACAAGGCAGTTTTTGAAAACTGTTCTTGTGAAACCGAAAACGTGATATTTCGGAGCGCATTGAGGGCTATGTTGAATAGTGAAATATGCTGAAATAAAATCGAGGAAGAAACATTCCAAGAATCTGCTCTCTGAAATGTGCATTCACTTCACAGAGTTAATGCTTACTCTATGTTGGTCGGGTTCGAAACTCTGTGTTTGAAGAATCTGTCAAGGGATATTTAGTGACGCCCGGAGGCTTCTGGTGAGGGAGGAAACGTCTTCCAATGAAACCTGAAGAGAAACTTTCTGAGCAACGACGTTGCGATGTGTGTATTCGACTCATAGAGTTAAACCATTCTTTGGATTAAGCAGGTTGAATCCTGTTTTTGCGGCATCTGAAAAAGGATATTGGGGAATGATCCTTAGAATATCGGGAAAGAATTATCCTCAGGTAAAATCCAGAAGGAAGCTTTCTGCAAAACTACACTGTGTCATTTTAATCCTCTCACTCAGTTAAGTCTCTCTTTTCATTGAGCAGTTTTCTTACCCTGTGTATGTTTAGCATGTTATGGTATATTCAGGAGCACTTTGAGGCTTATGTTGAAAAACGAAATATGTTCAGACTGAAACTGGAGAGAAGCTTTCCGAGGAACTGCTTTGCAATGTGTGCATTCCACTCACAGTGTTATACCTCTCTTCTCATACAGCATCGGGAAAACCCTTTTGGAGAAACAGGTACCAAGTGATATTTGGGAGCATATTGATGCCAATGGTGAAAAGGGAAATAGCCTCAGACAAAAATCGGAAAGACGCTTTCTAGAAAATTACTCTGTGATATGTGCAATCATCTCACATAGATAAAGCTTTCTTTACATTACACAGCTTGGAAACTCTCATGGACGGATCCATGAAGGGATCTTTGGGAGCACTTTCAGGACTATGGTGAAAAAGGAAATATCTTCTGATAAAGCCTGGAATGAAGCTTTCTGTGAATCTGCTTTTGCTATGTTTATTCATCTCACAGAGATGAAAGTTTCTTTACAGTACGGAGCTCGGAAACTCCCTCAGGATGCATCCGCGAAGGGATATTTGGGATCACATTCGGGCCTATGGTGAAATAGAAAATATAGTCAGATAAAAACTGGAGAGTAGCTCTCTGAGAAACTGCTTGGGTATGTGGGTATTCCACTCAGGGATTTGTAACTTTCTTCCCATAAGGCACAGTTTGAACACTGTTCATGTAAAACCAAAAGAGTGATATTCAGCGCACATTGACGAATATAGCAAAAAGTGAAATGTCGTCCAATAAAAAACAGAAAGAAGCAGCCGGAAAAACTGCTCTCTGACGTGTGCATTGGTTTCGCATGGTTAAAGCTTACTCTACATTTCCCTGTTTGAAAGTCGGTCTTTGACGGTTTTGTGAAGGGATAGTAAATGGTAACCAGAGGCCGGTGTCTAGCAAGAAAATGTCCTCCATCGAAAATTGGAGAGAAACGTTCTGTGCAACTCTTTTGTGATGTTTGTATTCACCTCATAGAGTTAAATCATTCTTTGGATTGACCAATTTGAATCGCTGTTTCTGTGGAATCTCAGAAAGGACATTTGGAAATGCTCTTTAGAATATCCTTAAAAAGAAATCACCTCAGAGAGAAACCAGAAGGAATCTCTCTGTGAAACTGCCCTGTGTCACGTGAATTCCGTTCACACAGTTAAGCTTCTGTTTTCATTGAGCTGTATCAAAACAAGCGTTTTGTTTATTCTGCGAAGGGATATTCTGGAGGGATTTCAGGCTTACGGTGAGAAAGGAAACGTCTTCAGATAGAAACTGGAGAGAAGGTTTCTGAGGAGCTGCTTTTGGACATCTGCATCCCACTCACAGAAATATACCTTTCTTGTCCTAGAGGATTCCGGAATCCCTTTTGAAAAGAAAAGCTACCAAGACATATTCGGGAGTATAGCGACAACTATGGTGAAGAAGGAAATATCCTCAGACAAAAACTGGAAAGAAGATTTCTGTGAAACTGCCTTGTGTTAGATATATTTATGCCCCGCACATAGTTAAAACTTTAATTATATTATGTAGTTTGGAAACTCCGTAAAGCACATATCCGCTAAGGCACATTCGGAGCACATTCAGGCCAATGGTGAAAGAGGAGATATCTTCAGATAAAAACTGGATAGAAGCTTTCTGAGAAACTACTTTGTGATGTATGTATTCCATTCAGGGAATTCTAACTATTTTCTCACAAGCCAGTGTCAGAACACTGTTCCTGTGAAACCGAAGAAGTGATATTTTGGAGCTCATTGAGGACTATGGCGAATAGTGAAATATATTGAATTAAAATTGCGGAAGAAGTGTTTCAGAATCTGTTCTCTGATATGTGCATTCACGTCACAGAATTAATGCTTACTTTATGTTGCCCGGTTTTGAAACTCTGTCTTTGAAGGATCTGTGAAGGGATATTTAGTGACGCCCAGAGGCTTGTGGTGATAGAGGAAACATCTTCCTATGAAACCTGCTGAGAAACGTTCTGAGCAACTGATTTGTGATTTGTGTATTCATCTCTTAGAGTTAAACCATTCTTTGGATAGAGCAGCTTGAAATCACTGTTTTTGTGGAATCTGAGGAATTCGAGAGCACATTCAGGCCTATGGTGAAAGCAGATATCTACAGATAAGAACTGGATAGAAGCTTTCTGAGTGATTGTTTTGTGATGTATGTGTTCCACTCAGGGAGCTAAACCACTTTTCTCACAAGGCAGTTTATGAACACTGTTCTTGTGAAACCGAAAATGTGATATTTCGCTGTGAATTGACGAATATGTTGAATATTGAAATATGTTGAAATAAAATCGAGGAAGAAGCATTACGGTGAAAAAGGAAATATGTTCAGACGGAAACCGGAGAGAAGCTTTCCGAGGAATGGCTTTGTGATGTGTGCATTCCACTCACAGTGTTATACCTCTCTTCTAATACAGCGTCGGGGAAACCCTTTTGGAGAGACAGGTACCAACTGATACTCGGAAGCATGATTATGCCATTGGTGAAAAAGGAAATAGCATAAGTCAAAAACTGGAAAGAAGCTTTCTAGGACACCACTCAGTGATATGTGTAATCATCTCACATAGATAAAGCTTTCTTTACATTACGCAGCTTGGAAACTGTCATGGAAGTGTCCACAAAGGGACCTTCAAGAGTACATTATGGACTATGCTGAAAAATGAAACATCTTTAGATAAAAAGTGGGAAGAAGCTTTCTGTGAATCTGCTTTTTTGCTATGTTTATTCATCTCACATAGATGAAGGTTTCCTTACATTACATAGCTTGGAAACTCCCTCCTGGATGGATCTGCGAAGGCACATTTGGAATCACATTCGGGCCTGTGGTTAAATAGGAAATATAGTCAGATAAAAACTGGAGAGAATCTTTCTGAGAAACTGCTTGGCGATGTGAGCATTCCACTCAGGGAGTAACAACATTCATCACATAATGCAAAGTTTGAACACTGTTCCTGTAATCGAAAATGGTGATATTCAGAGCTCATTGAAGACTATGGCAAAAAGTGAAATGACGTTCAATATAAAACAAAAGAAGCAATGGAAGAAACTGCTCTCTGACATGTCCATTCTTTTCACAGGGTTAAATCTTACTCTACATTTCCCAGTGTGAAAGTCAGTCTTGAGGGTTCTGTGAAGGGATAGTAAGTGGCAACCGGAGGCCTGTGTGAGGTGAGGAAAAGTCTTCCATTGAAAATCTGTGAGAAGCTTTCTGTGTAACTCTTTTGTGATGTTTGTATTCATCACATAGAGTTAAATCATTCTTTGGATTGAACAGTTTGAAATCAACATTTCTGTGGAATCTGAGAAAGGACATTTGGAAATGCTCTTTAGAATATCCTAAAAAAGAAATAACCTCAGAGAGAAAACAGAAGGAAGCTTTCTGTGAAACTGCTCTGTCTCACGTGAATTGCACTCACACTGTTATGCTTTGCTTTTCATTTAGGTGTATCATAACACTGTTTTTGTTTAGTCTGCGAAGGGATATTCTGGAGGGGTTTGAGGCTTATGGTGAGAAAGGAAACGTCTTCAGATAGAAATTGGGAGAAGCTTTCTGAAAAGCTTTTTTGTGACGTGTGCATTTCACTCACAGAAATATACCTTTCTTCTCCTAGAGTATTCTGGAATCACTTTTGGAGAAAAAGCTACCAAGAGACATTTGGGAGAATAGTGACGAATCTGCTGAAAAAGGAAATATCCTCAGACAAGCCTGGAAAAATTTCTGTGAAACTGCCTTGTGTTGGATATATTTATTACTCTCATATAGTTAAAACGTTTCTTATATTACACAGTTTGGGAATTCAGCTATGCACGGCTCGGTGAAGGGATGCTCGGGAGTACATTCAGGCCTACGGTGAAAGAGGAGATATCTTCAGATAAAAACTGGAAAGAAGCTTTCTGAGAAACTAGTTTTTGATGTATGTATTCCACTCAGAGAGTTATACCTCTTTCTTCAGAAGGCAGAGTTTGAACACTGTTTCTGTGAATCTGAAAAAGTGATATTTCAGAATGCATTGAGGACTATGGCGAATAGTGAAATATGCTGAAATAAAAACGAGGAAGAAGTGTTCTAAGAATCTGCTCTCTGATATGTGCATTCCCTTCACAGAGTTAATGCTTACTCCATGTTGCCCAGTTTCAAAATTCTGTCTTTGAAGTGTCTGTGAAAGGATATTTAGTGACGCCCAGAGGCTTGTGGTGAGCGAGGAAACGTCTTCCGATGAAAACTGCAGAGAAACGTTCTGATGAACTGCTTTGTGATGTGTGTATTCTTCTCCTAGGGTTAAACCATTCTTTGGATTGAGCAATGTGAAATCACTGTTTTTGTGGAATCTGAGGAAGGACATTTGGGATAGACCCTTATAATATGGAGAAAGAAATATCCTCAGGTAAAATCCAGAAGGAAGCTTTCTGTGAAACTGCTCTGTATTGTCTTAATTCCTCTCACTCAGAAAAGCCTCTCTTTTCATTGGGCAGTTTTACTAGCCCTGTGTATGTTTAGCTTGTGATGGGATATTCGGGAGCACTTTGAGGCTAATGATGAAAAAGAAAATATGTTCAGAACGAAACTGGAGAGAAGCTTTCTGAGGAACTGCTTTGTGATGTGTGCATTCCAGTCAAAGTGTTATACCTCTATTCTCATACAGCATCAGGGAGACCCTTTTGGAGAAACAGGTACCAAGGGATATTCGGGAGCATGTTGATGCCAATGATGAAAAGGGTAATAGCCTCAGACAAAAACTGGAGAGAAACTTTCTAGGAAACTACTCTGTGATATGTGTAATCATCTCACATAGATAAAGCTTTCTTTACATTACGCAGCTTGGAAACTGTCATGCACGGATCCACGAAGGGACCTTTGGAAGCACATTTTTGACTATGGTAAAAAAGGAAATATCTTCAGATAAAAACTGGAAAGAAGCTTTCTGTGAATGTGCTTTTTGCTATATTTATTCATCTCACTTAGATGAAGCTTTCTTTATATTATACTGCTTGGAAACTCCCTCGTGCATGGATCAGTGAAGCGATATTTGGGATCACATTTGGGCCTATGGTGAAAGAGGAAATATCATCAGATAAAAACTGGAGAGAAGCTTTCGGAGAAAATGCTTGGTGATGTTTGCATTCCACTCAGGGAGTTTCAAGTTTCTTCTCATAAGGCCCAGATTGAAACACTGTTCCTGTGAAACCAAAAGAGTGATTATCAGAGCACTTCGAAGACTATGGCAAAAAGTGAAATGGCGTACAATAAAAAGCAGAAAGAATCACTCGAAGAAACTGCTCTCAAGTGTCCATTCTTTTAACAGGGTTAAAGCATACTCTACATTTCCCAGTTTGTGGGCCTGTCTTTGAGTGTTCTGCGAAGGGATACTAAGTGGAGATCGGAGGCCTGTGTGAGGCAATGAAATATCTTCCATCCAAAATCGGAGACATTTGTGCAAAACTCTTTTGTGATGTTTGTTTTCCTCTCTTAAGGTTAAATCATTCTTTGGATAGTGCAGTTTGAAATCACTGTTTCTGTGGAATCTGTGAAAGGACATTTTTATTTTTATTTTTATTTTTTTATTTTTATTATACTTTAAGTTCTAGGGTACATGTGCATAACGTGCAGGTTACATATGTATACATGTGCCATGTTGGTGTGCTGCACCTATCAACTCGTCAGCACCCATCAATTCATCATTTATATCAGGTATAACTCCCCAATGCAATCCCTCTCCCCTCCCCCCTCCCCATGATAGGCCCCAGTGTGTGATGTTCCCCTTCCCGAGTCCAAGTGAGCTCATTGTTCAGTTCCCACCTATGAGTGAGAACATGCGGTGTTTGGTTTTCTCTTCTTGTGATAGTTTGCTAAGAATGATGGTTTCCAGCTGCATCCATGTCCCTACAAAGGACGCAAACTCATCCTTTTTTATGGCTGCATAGTATTCCATGGTGTATATGTGCCACATTTTCTTAATCCAGTCTGTCACCGATGGACATTTGGGTTGATTCCAAGTCTTTGCTATTGTGAATAGTGCCGCAATAAACATACGTGTGCATGTGTCTTTGTAGTAGCATAATTTATAATCCTTTGGGTATATACCCAGGAGTGGGATGGCTGGGTCATATGGTACATCTAGTTCTAGATCCTTGAGGAATAAACAAAGATACAACATACCAGAATCTCTGGGACACATTTAAAGCAGTGTGTAGAGGGAAATTTATAGCACTAAGTGCCCACAAGAGAAAGCAGGAAAGATCTAAAATTGACACTCTAACATCACAATTAAACGAACTAGAGAGGCAAGAGCAAACACATT
The DNA here is from genome assembly GCF_002776525.5 of Piliocolobus tephrosceles. Lineage (NCBI taxonomy): Eukaryota > Metazoa > Chordata > Mammalia > Primates > Cercopithecidae > Piliocolobus > Piliocolobus tephrosceles. The sequence goes on along the minus strand of NW_022334374.1, from coordinate 650,468 downwards.
CAAAAGCTAGCAGAAGGCAAGAAATAACTAAGATCAGAGCAGAACTTAAGGAGATGGAGACACAAAAAACCCTCCAAAAAATCAATGAATCCAGGAGTTGGTTTTTTGAAAAGATCAACAAAATTGACAGACCACTAGCAAGGCTAATAAGGAAGAAAACAGAGAGGAATCAAATAGACGCAATAAAAAATGATAAAAGGGATATCACCACCGACCCCACAGAAATACAAACTACCATCAGAGAATACTATAAACACCTCTATGCAAATCAACTAGAAAATCTAGAAGAAATGGATAATTTCCTGGACACGTACACTCTTCCAAGACTAAACCAGGAAGAAGTTGAATCCCTGAATAGACCAATAGCAGCCTCTGAAATTGAGGCAACAATTAATAGCCTACCCACCAAAAAAAGCCCAGGACCAGATGGATTCACAGCTGAATTCTACCAGAGGTACAAGGAGGAGTTGGTACCATTCCTTCTGAAACTATTCCAATGAATAGAAAAAGAGGGAATCCTCCCTAACTCATTTTATGAGGCCAACA